>NC_134404.1:95360861-95674298 GCF_038048845.1 Mixophyes fleayi | reverse complement strand
AACTGTTTGGTGAAAGACGTAGCGTTCTTACGACTTCCCCTCTGGGAAGATGACCAACTACCAGCAGCAACAGCAGCAGCAGCGGCAGTAGTGGGCGTACCGCTGCAGGATTCCCCGGAAGAATCCCGTATAGAAGAGGACTCAGTCATGCCGGTGACATGGCCTGCAGGACTATCTCTGATGGAGATCGTGGAGGAAGTTGATGAAGATGGTGTTGGTGGTGTGTATACTACAGGACCAAGGGATTTAGATGTCCCTGGACTGCTGATGGTCCTAGCCACAGGTCCTGAACTAAACACTGAATTATGAAGGTTCTTCAGGTGACGTATAAGGGAGGATGTCCCTAGGTGGCCAAGATCCTTACCCCTGCTTATTTGAGCTTTACATAAGGTACATATGGCCATACATTTGTTGTCCGGATTGGGATAAAAATAACTCCAGACCAAAGAGGTGGATTTTTTGGTCTTCTGACCAGGCATGACGATGGGCTTTTTCATCCCATGGACAACAACTGTTTCCCCCCCTGGTGCATCATTTAAGATAACCACATCAGCATCCTCCTTGTCAAGTTCCTCCTCAGCGCCAGCTACATCAATATCCTCCTCCCGGTGTACAACATTCTCACCTTCATTAGCCAAATCTGTAACTGGACTGTGGGTGATCCTTCCAGCATATGCAGAGGGCGTGCTGCAAATGATGGAAGGAGCCACCTCTTCCCGTACAGTGATGGGAATGTCAGGCTTCGCAACCACCAACACCCTTGGACTCGCCTTGGGGATTTGTGATGCCATCTCTTTAGAAGGCAGAGTTGTTTGCTGTATTGTTGATGACAGCTTAAGTCTCTTAAATTTTTTAGAGGGGGAGGAGGAGGAGGGCTTAGATGCTTGGGTGAAGCTGAACCACTAGTCATGAACACGGGCCATGGGTATATTGGCAAGTTTACGTTTCTCCTCAGATGATTTCAATTTTCTTTTTTTGCTAATTTTAGTGAACTTTGGCTTTTTGGATTTTACATGCCCTCTACTAGGAGATTGGGCATCGCCCTTGGCAGACGACGTTGATGGCATTTCATCGTCTATGTCATGACTAGTGGCAGCAGCTTCAGCATTAGGAGGAAGTGGTTCTTTATCTTTCCCTACTTTATCCTCCAAATTTTGGTACTCCATTATATGCAGCACAAGAGAGCGTACCCCTAAACCACACACACTTTACAAAGCCTTTACAAATTATCTGCGGCACAGGAGAGTACCACTGGACTGGAGTTTTACAGCAGTACCTATTTTTTGGTACAGCAGCAACAGTGAACGTAGTTTGACTTTGAAATAGCAGTATCTATTTTTTGGTACAGCAGCAACAATAAACTTAGTTTGACTTTGAAATAGCAGTACCTATTTTTTGGTACAGCAGCAACAGTGAACGTAGTTTGACTTTGAAATAGCAGTACCTATTTTTTGGTACAGCAGCAACAGTGAACGTAGTTTATATAAACTATATAACGTATTTTTATATATTGCAGTACTAATATTTCTTGACTGCAGGAACAGTGAACCTATTCATATATTGCAGTAGAAATTTTTAGAGACTTTTTTTATAATTTTTTTATATTTTTTTTTAATTATTTTTGTTTAAGTGTTTTTTAATTTTTTTATATTTTTTTTAATTATTTTTGTATAAGTTTTTTATAATTTTTTTTTTATTCTTTTATAACTTTTTAATAATTTGGAAATAACTATGCCCTTAGCAGAACAGAGCACAGGACACAGGCAACACCACTGGACTCACAAAGGAAAGAAACCACTGAAACCAAAAGCAGGACAGGAGCTCCCTAACTACAACCTCCCTCACGAGTTTTCGCTGCCAGAATAAAGATGACGGCCGCGAGCGGTGAATTTATGACATCCGAGTCTCGTGAGATCCGACGCGAGACTTGGATGTCATAGCCTCGTTTCGGATTTTTTTACCCGGGCGGAAGTACCCGAACAGTGCTCGGATCCCGTCGGATCCGCACTGTTCGGGTGGGCTCGGATTAGCGAACACCGAGCCCGCTCATCACTAATTTTCATATCTTCTAAAGGATTCTCATCCCTTCTTATGGCCAGGGTTGTGGTGCCTTTTGTGGTGTATGGAAATAGAGCATTATCCCAGTTTCCTGGACCCATCTGGAGATTATTATAATCCTTTATTTATATAGTGCCAACCTATTACATGCCACGTTATAAAGAATGTTTAATCATTCACATTGGTCCTCGCCCCAGTAAAGCTTGCAGTCTAAATTATCTACCACACAAGCAATTAACCTACCAGTATGTTTTTAGACTGTGAGCAGAAACCAGAGCACCTGGAGGAAACCCATGCAAACACGGCACATAAATAGTTTAGTTAAGCAAACATCTTGCAGTAACCTCAAACATCAAAGACTGTCCTTTTAATTCAATTGATGAGTTATGAAATGTACTGCAGTTAATTATTGCAACAGTTTCCTCTGGATGTTTGCTGACCTATTTAAAAAGTGTAAAGTTACACTGAAAATGTTAAACCTCTTGGCACTTATCTTCAAACATGCACAAAGGTCTGTTAAGAAAGAGTATTTTATAGTCATTGAACCCAAAGACGCAATGACCTGAGACCTGGTAAGGTACAAATTAAGACCACAGGAGATGCAGCAGCTGTATATATATGCCTTACAAATTAAACTGTATTTGAGACCTATGGCAGACTTAAATGCAGAGGCTGCATTAGATCTGGTACAAGACAACAATTGCTAAGTACCCTCATCCGTCACATTATGTCATTAACAAAATGCACTGAATTTGCATTCCAAAACACCTTTTTTTGCACTGGTACATCTAGATGGTCTACCCAACACATTTCAAGGTGTATGTTTACTCTGCATTCTCCGGCTACTTGAAATAAACCTATCTTTGTGAAAGGATGGAAAAATCTGCAGTGCGGCACTCTGCACAGTGTAAATGTTATTTCAAAGTCCAAGCTTGGAAGTGTGCTTGGTTTGACCATATAGGTGCACCAGATCAGAACCAAGGCATTTGTGGTGCACATCCAGTGGGGTACGAAAACAAGGTTCAGTGTTGAAACAAGCATGAAATATAATTAAGTTTGTTGGTCTTAGCATAGATGAGGTATGTTCTAATATGGTCTTGATAGATATTATTTTGATAAATAGGGATGCCAGAGAATGAGAGATACCTGTAACAACTGTTTATAGGAAATGAATATGCAATTTTTTTTGTCCATAGAGTTAGAACGTTATTTATTTCTCTGAGCCAAAAGTCAATAGTCATTTCATATAACAATATCAATATTAATCAACAAAATGCCCATTTCCAATCTGTATAATCACAATGCCCAGCTATAGGAAGGAGTGGTCTTACTAAATCACATCACTGAATGTCTTGGATCACATCACCATGTATGAAATGGCAGATTGCACAGAAATTGCTATTTTTGGGTCAAGCCGCACAACAAGATCTCAGGATCCCCCATTCAGTACAATGGCCTGATGATTGCGCCATGTATGAAATCTCAGATTCCACAGAAATTGTTATTTTTAGGTCCAGCTGCACAGCAAGATTTCAGGATCCCCCATTCAGTACAATGGCCTGATGACTGCACACATATGCCAACGTGGTCATTGACTAAGTAGATTGACCAAAAGATAAAGCTACCAGAACTATTGATCCATTGAAAAGTCTTGAATTGTATTAATTTGCTATACGTTCTTAGTTTTGCATTATGTTTTCTAGTGTACACTGTTGTCCTGTCCATTTTACTTATGGAAGATACTGTTATGTATATGAGAGGTGCAAGGAGTTGACTAATCATATTACTCTTTTAATGTAAAATTGTGTCATTATATATTGTGCTATATATTAAAAGCGTAGTGCTCACTAACCTTATCTTGAGTGAATACTGTATGTGTGTACCTTGCATTAAATAATTTCTTTCATCTCTCCTGTCACATTCTCATAGAAGCTCAGTTTACTTTGACTAAAAAATACTGGAGAAAATATGTGATCATTACTAGAGAGAGTAAATTTACTTTAAAAAAAGATGTGTTTGATCTATTTATAGCGTACATGTTTCTTTCATCTTACTGAATCATTTTAAAGCCCAGTTTCTAATTATCATAGCAAAAGCTATCCATGCATTAATATAAATTGAGAATATCACACACAGAGGAATTTGGAGTTCCAATACTTAAAAGAAGCTAAATTCAACAAATAAATAAGGTTTATGTTGGAAATCATGATAACGAAAGGAAGGATCATAGGCATAGTGGTGTGGATGACCATGAGGAGGAAAAGGGACCAGGGAGCTTCAGAAAAGGTCATTTAAAAACCAGGGACAAAGTATACTTACTGATAATTCCATTTTCCTGAGATTCTCCATGTTAGCCATTACAATGACTAAGATACCTGGGGGTATTTCTAATTTCCTGTTTCTACCTTCTAGCCTTAGTTAGAAACAGGAAATTAGAAACACCCCAAGGTAGTAAATACCTTTCCTCTTCCCTTGTGTCTTTGAGTGACTTTTCAAGCTGTTCCTAAAATATATAAGTATAACCATATTGAACAGCATGGGTGAGAGCATTGGACTACCCAGGAGTATCTCAAGGATAAGCAGTTATAGGTCATTATAACTTGCTTCTTTCTTCTTCCATCCTCCATGGCAGCCATTATAATGTGTTGCACCCAAGCAATAATATTAAGAAGGGCAAACAAACACAAAATAAACCATATATGCTGCACAATTGAGGACAATTATATTAACTAAATGTAAGGACAATATGTCTCCCAAATTGTGTGTAAGCAGATGACATAACACCCATTAGATAATGTCTGGTAAATGTATGAATAGATGACCATCCAGATGCTTTTCAGACACCCACTATCGAGGTCTGAGTCCTAAGAAGTTACCCTTGCTCTAGCTGAGTGAGCCTTAAGGATTTCTGGCACCTTACATCTGCTTCTTTTGTATGCCTGTGTAATTACTTCTCTGATCCATTTTGAGATACTCTGTTTGGATGGGGCACATTTTGGTCCTGTCGGTATCACAAAGAGTTGCTCTGTGTTTCTAAATCGCTCTGTTCTAGATAAGTGTGGCACCGGTGACCCCAGCAGGATGCACATGCACTTGGGATGCCTCCCCTGCAGGCAGAGAACTACATATTCCAGCATGCAGTGGGAAGGAGGAGCTTGTGAAGGAGCAGTTACAAATGGCAGTTGGAATTTCTGTGGGGAACTCAGAGGGACAGACATCTTGGGAGAGTCCCATGCAGTTTGTCAGAGAGAAGAAAATGGGAGTCTGAGAGATCTGAAAGACATAGGGATTAAAGTGTCACTCACCGGACCGTGAGTGCCTCTTCCCGGACATTTAGGAACCGTGGTCGTCCTCCATCCTGAGGGTCTGCGCATGCGCAGCCCTTTCCTATACTTTAGTGTATGTCCCTTTAACTCAATTGGCAGATCAGGCAACACTCCCTATATTAAGCACCTGTGGTCAACACCACGTTGCCTGATCTTGGAGTCTCATTCCCCATGAGCCTCTGAAGGTGTTCCTGTGTTTCCTCGTGTATTCAGCGCTGCTGATTCCTGTGGTTTCCAAACCACTTCTACCTCTGTGGTTTCCTAACCACTTCTCCTACTGTGGTTCCCATACCACTTCTACCATCAACTGTATCATCGTGACTGTTTGCTGATTCCTATCCGCTGCCTCCGTGCACTACAGTCTCCTATACGACTTCAACGCTATTATATTCCATAGTGACTGTTTGCTGATTCCTATCCGCTGCCTCCGTGCACTACAGTCTCCTATACCACTTCAACGCTATTATATTCCATAGTGACTGTTTGCTGATTCCTATCCGCTGCCTCCGTGCACTACAGCCTTCTCTCCTTATCCACTCACCTGTTCATCATCAAGTCTGTGAGCTGATTCCTAGCTGCTGCCTCCGTGCACTACAGCCTCCAGCTGGCAACTCGCCTGTGTTCATCATCAAGTCTGTGAGCTGATTCCTAGCTGCTGCCTCCGTGCACTACAGCCTCCAGCTGGCAACTCGCCTGTGTTCATCATCGTGACTGTGAGCTGATCCCTATCCGCTGCCTCCGTGCACTACAGCTTCCAGCTGGCAACTCGCCTGTGTTCATCATCGTGACCGTGAGCTGATTCCTATCCGCTGCCTCCGTGCACTACAGCCTCCAGCTGGCAACTCGCCTGTGTTCATCATCGTGACTGCTAGCTGATTTCTATCCGCTGCTCCTGTGCACCTCAGCGTCATCTCATCTCTCCCGTGGGTTCGCAGAGTCCTGCTGCCGCTGCCAGTCCTATCGTCCATCTACTGCTGATCCGCTCTCCACGCCTTCCTGGTTCCCCTGGTCGCTACCCTCCTGTCAGCATTGGATTCGTGTCCCTGTGGGTCTACTTACCTGTGCGCTGCACCTACTAGACTCCTGCTTCTTACATCCAGGGACTTCTCATCCTGTCGGCCTCCTGCCGCCCAGGTATCACTGCACTCCTGTCTGACTGCCTTCTGAACCACGGTATGCATACTTCTCATTGACTGTGCTGGTGTATTGCATATCTTGCTGGACTGTGTTGGTTCTCCTCTGGAGTTTGCAATCTGCTGAGTCTTTTGCCATCATTGACTGTGTTACCTTGTGCTGGATTACTTCAGAGACTTTCTACATTTGCAGACCTGTTCAGTCATTTATATATATTGTGCATATTACTGTGGATCGTGTTTAATGTGCCCGTGTACATCCTGTGTTGCAGTCTCTCCCCGTACACCTCCTCACATATATTTTCAGTGGTACAACTTGCTGAAGGCAGACCACTGATTCCTGTTCCAGTATCACCTGTTCCATTCCTCTCACATAGCAGTGGTACAACTTGCTACCGCAGACCACTGACTTCCCGGATACCTCCACTTGGATTCCATTCCTTCACTCAGACAGCGGTACCACTTGCTATCCGCAGACCGCTGACTCTCATCACCTCCTCGTTTCTGTTGGACATTCCTCCTCACTATAGCAGTGGTACAACTTGCTAACGCAGACCACTGACTACCTCCACTTGCCCTTGTCCATACAGTTCCTCGTGTATTATCACCTCCATATTACCAGTGCTGCTAGTCATAGACTTTCCTGAGCATCTCATCATCTACTATTGCCTGTTCCGTGATCACCCTGCTACCAGAGTACACTATTACCATCTATATTGCTCTGGTAAGCTTACCACCTGGTGATCCCTGGGTAAAGACTCCTAGTGCCCGTGACAGTAAGATCAGGCCATGACAGACCCAGATACGGAACCTACAGCCAAGGAGATGCTGCAGCATCTGGTCAGCCGTGTGGAGCAACAGGATGCCCGCCAACAGCTGTTACTTCAGTGTTATCAGTCATTAACCTCCCAAGGAACATCTGGACAGACTGTGACAGCTACTCCTGAGGCTTCTGTGCTTTCCTCCGTTTCCCCAGTGCCATCCCAGGTGTCTACAGCTTCCACGCTTCACCTGCCTACTCCGTCAAAGTACGATGGAGACCCCAAAACTTGTAGGGGTTTCCTGAACCAATGTTCAGTCCATTTTGAGCTCCAACCTCAAAATTTTTCTACCCATCGTTCCAGAGTGGCCTATCTTATCTCTTTGTTTTCAGGACAAGCCCTGGCTTGGGCCTCCCCTCTGTGGGAAAGAAATGATCCGATATTACAAGATAGTGCCAAATTCATTTCTACATTCCGAAGTGTGTTCGATGAACCAGGTCGTGTGACCTCCGCTGCTTCCAGCATCCTCCGCCTACGACAAGGATCTCATACAGTAGGCCAGTACGTCATTCAATTTAGGATCTTAGCCTCTGAACTTCAGTGGAACACTGAAGCCCTAGTTGCCGCCTTCTGGCAGGGGCTCTCCGATAAAATTAAAGATGCACTGACTACTCAAGAGCTTCCTTCATCACTTGAAGATTTGATCTCTCTATGCCATCGTGTTGATATGAGATTTCGTGAAAGAGAGGCTGAGAAAACAACTTCTGCTAAAGCACCTCTTCGTTCTAACCCTCAATTTCGTCCAGTTTCACCCTCTGTGATTCCCATGGAGATAGGACGTTCCAAATTATCTTCCGAGGAGAGAAAACGAAGAGTAAAGAATAGACTCTGTATCTATTGTGCTGATTCCACTCATATTCTCAGCTCCTGCCCTAAGAGATCGGGAAATGCCAGGCCCTAACTAGTTCTGGAGAGGTGAAGTTAGGGTCCCTGGAGTCCTCTCCATCTTCCATGAAATCTAAAGTCTGCGCTTTTGATGTTACGATTTCCTCTGCTACCAAAACCTTTGAGTCACAGGCATTAATTGATTCCGGAGCAGCAGGAAATTTTATTTCCAAATCATTAGTAAATCAATGGTCTCTACCAGTGATTACCTTAAAAACACCCATTACTGTGACGGCTATAGATGGATCACGTCTCATCAACGGTCTCATCACTCAGAGTACGTCTCCAGTGACACTTCAGATTGGTGCCCTGCATCATGAAGTAATATCGTTTTTAATCCTTCCTGTTACGACAAGTCCGATTGTCTTAGGCCTTCCATGGCTTCAGTGTCACTCTCCCCAGATTGACTGGCGCACCCCTCAAGTCACGTCTTGGGGGCCTGAATGTCACCATCGTTGCCTTTCCCAAGTTATTCCTCTCAAAGTACAGCAATCTTCCATCTCATCTACCTCATCGGGACTCCCTCCTCAATATGCGTCATTTACTGATGTGTTTGATAAAGCTCAGTCTGAACGTCTTCCTCCTCATCGTTCTTGGGATTGTCCGATCGACCTTCTACCTGGCAAGACTCCCCCCAGGGGCCGGGTCTATCCACTCTCGTTACCTGAGACTCAAGCTACATCTGAGTATATACAGGAGAACCTCCAGCGTGGGTTTATTCGACCTTCCACCTCTCCCGCTGGAGCTGGGTTCTTCTTCGTCAAAAAGAAGGATGGATCATTACGCCCTTGCATAGATTTTCGTGGACTCAACGCCATTACTATCAAGAATCGGTACCCCATTCCGCTGATCACTGAGCTATTCGATCGCATCAAGGGAGCCCGTATTTTCACTAAGTTGGATCTTCGTGGTGCCTACAATTTAATCAGAATCCGTTCCGGTGACGAATGGAAGACAGCGTTTAACACCAGAGACGGGCATTACGAATATCTGGTAATGCCTTTCGGGCTGTGTAATGCCCCCGCTGTTTTTCAAGGCTTCATCAATGAGATCTTTCGGGACTTATTATATGTATGTGTCGTCGTCTACCTGGACGACATATTGATCTTTTCCCAGGACCTGCCTTCTCACCACCAACATGTGGCAGAAGTCCTCTCCAGGCTACGAAAAAATTCATTGTTCTGTAAATTAGAAAAATGTTCATTCGAATTACCCCAGATTCCATTCTTGGGGTATATAGTTTCCGGAGTTGGCCTGAAGATGGATCCAGACAAGGTGAATGCTGTACTACATTGGCCCCAGCCAACTACTCTTCGTGCTATTCAGCGTTTTTTAGGTTTTGCCAATTACTATAGACGCTTCATTCAAGACTTTTCTTCCATTGCATCTCCTATTGTGGCCCTGACTCGAAAAGGGGCTAATCCTAAGCAATGGTCGCCTGAGGCTTCTCAAGCCTTTCAAACACTCAAAGAGTCCTTCTCTTCGGCTCCAATCCTTCGACAGCCTGATGTGACACTCCCCTTCTTTCTAGAAGTAGATGCCTCTAATGTGGGCTTGGGAGCTATTCTCTCCCAACGCTCTGAACAGCAAAAATTCCATCCTTGTGCCTTCTATTCTCGGGGTCTTCTGCCCGCAGAGAAGAATTATACTATCGGGGACAAGGAGTTACTGGCTATCAAAGCTGCATTAGAGGAGTGGAGATACCTATTGGAAGGAGCTCGCCATCCAGTGACGATCTTCACGGATCATAAGAACTTGTCATATCTTCAGTCTGCCCAATGCTTGAACCCTCGCCAAGCAAGATGGTCTCTTTTCTTTTCCCGTTTCGAATTAATAATAACCTTCAAACCAGCTGCCAAGAACAAAAAATCTGACGCTTTATCTAGAGCTTTTGTGACGTCCTCTGATATAGAAGAGGTTTCCAACCATACCATTCTAGACCCCAAATGTATCTCACTGGCTGCTTCATCCACCAAAACGCTACCATTTGGGAAGACTCTCGTGCCTCCTACTCTAAGGAGGAAAATCCTTTCGTGGTTCCATGCCTCTCGTTTTTCTGGACACGCCGGTGAACACAAGACCTTTGAGATGCTCTCTCGAAGTTACTGGTGGCCTTCAATGAGGAGAGACGTCAAAGAGTTCATTGCTTCCTGTGAATTATGTTCCCAATTCAAATCTTCCCGCAGAACTCCAGTAGGGTTGCTGCGACCACTACCCATTCCGTCCAAGCCGTGGACCCATATTAGTATGGATTTCGTTACTGACTTACCACCTAGTAAGAATCATAACACTATTTGGGTGGTGGTGGACAGATTTTCGAAGATGGCTCATTTCGTCCCTCTGTCTGGTTTGCCTTCCTCGTCTATCCTGGCCGAACATTTCATTAAAGAGATCTTTCGCATCCATGGATGTCCGTCTGAGATTGTGTCAGATAGAGGAATACAATTCGTTTCCAGATTCTGGCGAGCCCTTTGTAAAACCTTGGGCATACGATTAGCACTCTCATCTTCTTACCATCCGCAATCTAACGGACAGACTGAGCGTGTCAATCAAGATCTTGAGACTTTTATAAGGATGTTCTCTTCAGCCAATCAAGACAACTGGGTAGAGTTGCTTCCTTGGGCCGAATTCGCCCATAACAACATGTACCATGAGTCATCATCCAAAACTCCATTTTTTGTGGTCTACGGTCACCATCCGTCTTTTCCGGAATTTCCTGCCCTCCCGCCCACCCAAGTTCCAGCGGTGGAGACGGCCTGTCAGACCTTTAAAAATATCTGGTCTCAGGTCAAAACCTGTTTGAAGAAAACATCCATCAAATATAAATCTTTCGCAGATAAGAAGAGGCGGGCTATTCCACCACTAAAAATTGGAGATCGTGTCTGGTTATCTACTAAAAACATTCGTTTGAAGGTCCCATCTATGAAATTCGCCCCTCGTTTTATTGGTCCATATAGGATCATTCAAGTAATCAATCCAGTATGTGTGAAACTTCTTCTTCCTAAGAATCTTCGGATTTCTAATGCCTTCCATGTGTCCTTACTCAAGCCTCTTATTATCAACCGTTTTTCAAAACCTCCCTCAGCTCCGCAGCCAGTTCAAGTTCATCAGGAGGAGGATTTTGAAATTACTGAGGTATTAGACGCAAAAATTTCGCGAGGAGTACTCCGTTTCCTCGTTCATTGGAAGGGCTTTGGTCCTGAGGAGCGCTCTTGGATCAAAGCTGAAGATCTTAATGCTCCTGCCCTTTTGAAGAAGTTTTATTTCAAAAATCCGGACAAGCCCGGTTCCAGGCGTTCTGTGCCCACCTTTAAAAGGGGGGGTACTGTCACTCACCGGACCGTGAGTGCCTCTTCCCGGACATTTAGGAACCGTGGTCGTCCTCCATCCTGAGGGTCTGCGCATGCGCAGCCCTTTCCTATACTTTAGTGTATGTCCCTTTAACTCAATTGGCAGATCAGGCAACACTCCCTATATTAAGCACCTGTGGTCAACACCACGTTGCCTGATCTTGGAGTCTCATTCCCCATGAGCCTCTGAAGGTGTTCCTGTGTTTCCTCGTGTATTCAGCGCTGCTGATTCCTGTGGTTTCCAAACCACTTCTACCTCTGTGGTTTCCTAACCACTTCTCCTACTGTGGTTCCCATACCACTTCTACCATCAACTGTATCATCGTGACTGTTTGCTGATTCCTATCCGCTGCCTCCGTGCACTACAGTCTCCTATACCACTTCAATGCTATTATATTCCATAGTGACTGTTTGCTGATTCCTATCCGCTGCCTCCGTGCACTACAGTCTCCTATACCACTTCAACGCTATTATATTCCATAGTGACTGTTTGCTGATTCCTATCCGCTGCCTCCGTGCACTACAGTCTCCTATACCACTTCAACGACGTATATTCCATAGTGACTGTTTGCTGATTCCTATCCGCTGCCTCCGTGCACTACAGCCTTCTCTCCTTATCCACTCACCTGTTCATCATCAAGTCTGTGAGCTGATTCCTAGCTGCTGCCTCCGTGCACTACAGCCTCCAGCTGGCAACTCGCCTGTGTTCATCATCAAGTCTGTGAGCTGATTCCTAGCTGCTGCCTCCGTGCACTACAGCCTCCAGCTGGCAACTCGCCTGTGTTCATCATCGTGACTGTGAGCTGATCCCTATCCGCTGCCTCCGTGCACTACAGCTTCCAGCTGGCAACTCGCCTGTGTTCATCATCGTGACCGTGAGCTGATTCCTATCCGCTGCCTCCGTGCACTACAGCCTCCAGCTGGCAACTCGCCTGTGTTCATCATCGTGACTGCTAGCTGATTTCTATCCGCTGCTCCTGTGCACCTCAGCGTCATCTCATCTCTCCCGTGGGTTCGCAGAGTCCTGCTGCCGCTGCCAGTCCTAGCGTCCATCTACTGCTGATCCGCTCTCCACGCCTTCCTGGTTCCCCTGGTCGCTACCCTCCTGTCAGCATTGGATTCGTGTCCCTGTTGGTCTACTTACCTGTGCGCTGCACCTACTAGACTCCTGCTTCTTACATCCAGGGACTTCTCATCCTGTCGGCCTCCTGCCGCCCAGGTATCACTGCACTCCTGTCTGACTGCCTTCTGAACCACGGTATGCATACTTCTCATTGACTGTGCTGGTGTATTGCATATCTTGCTGGACTGTGTTGGTTCTCCTCTGGAGTTTGCAATCCGCTGAGTCTTTTGCCATCATTGACTGTGTTACCTTGTGCTGGATTACTTCAGAGACTTTCTACATTTGCAGACCTGTTCAGTCATTTATATATATTGTGCATATTACTGTGGATCGTGTTTAATGTGCCCGTGTACATCCTGTGTTGCAGTCTCTCCCCGTACACCTCCTCACATATATTTTCAGTGGTACAACTTGCTGAAGGCAGACCACTGATTCCTGTTCCAGTATCACCTGTTCCATTCCTCTCACATAGCAGTGGTACAACTTGCTACCGCAGACCACTGACTTCCCGGATACCTCCACTTGGATTCCATTCCTTCACTCAGACAGCGGTACCACTTGCTATCCGCAGACCGCTGACTCTCATCACCTCCTCGTTTCTGTTGGACATTCCTCCTCACTATAGCAGTGGTACAACTTGCTAACGCAGACCACTGACTACCTCCACTTGCCCTTGTCCATACAGTTCCTCGTGTATTATCACCTCCATATTACCAGTGCTGCTAGTCATAGACTTTCCTGAGCATCTCATCATCTACTATTGCCTGTTCCGTGATCACCCTGCTACCAGAGTACACTATTACCATCTATATTGCTCTGGTAAACTTACCACCTGGTGATCCCTGGGTAAAGACTCCTAGGTGCCCGTGACATAAAGAGAGAGAAACACCCTAAGAGATTGGATTAGGCGTCACAGTGGAGAGTGAGATACCTTTTCAAAACCTGAACTGAGAAGAGCCATCTTGGATACAGATGCTGATCGATCAGTGGGGATAAGTAACCCATGTTTATTTACTGTTGATTTACTTGGACTGTGCATTGTGCTATTAGTCAGGTAGGGAACAGGTGGGGAGGCCTGAAGAATATTGTATTATACCCTTTGCTGGATTGAGATATGGAAACTAGGGTGAAGTGTAGGGAAAGTTAGTTAGGGGACAGAAACTTAGTTTAATTTGTGAAAAACTGCACCAATTACCTAACTATTCTTTACTACATGTAAGAGAAGTTCATGTACCTGCTGGGTGAGGAGTGTTATTTGAGGAGAATAATATAGCAAAGTGCTGTTGATTGTGACATCTGTGTTAAACCCATAACAAGGAGCAAAAGGAGCAAGACATTGCTTTGTATTACTAGCTGATAAACGTTTAATTCAATTGAGGAAAAGAAGGGGTGGATTGAGTTGATTCTACCTATTGGCAGAAAATGTATATTTACTTATGTTGGTTTGATTTAAAATGTTTTCTATGCCTTGTGTTTGCTAAAGTTTCAGTGACTGTGATTGAACCAAATACATAATTTTATGGTTAGTTATCTTTGGTAGATAGATATTGTAGAACTGTGTTAGAGTTTTATACGAGTGACTTATTTTGAAATGCAAAAGTCTATTTTTAATAAAAAATACAGAAAAACTCCTTTAGAAGCTCATGCCTCATCAATAAAAGTTCCGGTGTGGCTTCTAAAGACCAATCAGGTGTGGTAATATTTCTTTTGTGTGTGCCTGTGGTCCAGTGTAGGGGAGCAGAGGGTTTTTTGGTCTCCCGCTGGTGTTGCTAACTACAAGACACTACCCCACAGAGAACCTTAGACCAAAGTGGAGGCACTGCATGTTTTTGAATACAAAATAAAGAGTCCAATTGCAGACAGGACATCCAAAGACTAGTAAACACACCCTAGCTTAGGAAAAGGAGTGTTACATAAGTTCACAGAGATTTTATGACTAAATTCAATGTGTGTAACGTTTTTTCTTCATCTTCAGCAAACAGAAGGAATGTAATATGATTTCTTAATTAATAGGAAAATCGATCACTGCTTCATGTAAGCTGGACATGAAAAAACAGTCAGTATTTAACTTATGGGCAAAACAGAATGCTAATTTGCACCCCTTGCATTGTAGCTACAGTCACTGAAGCCATTGTTTTGGTTGAAAAGGTAATGGCATCCAACAATATCTTACAATGAAAATATATTCCTCTCTGCATAACGTGAATGCTTTTCTGTAGATATTGTATAATAATGTTTTCCTGGAATCTTTATAAAGAGTCTCACCCCATAGTCCGAGTGCTCTAGCCACTGAAGCAATAGCTAACCTTGATTTCAAGGTAGTTACAAAAGAAATATGAAGAGTTTTAAAACAACTTTACATGTTCCTATGCACAGTATCTCTTAGAGGACCACCGTCTTTTAAAGGAATAGTGGTTCTAGCTGATAGACTGGTCATTGCTGAGTCCATTTTTGTACTCCATTTCTGTACCTCTTCATCGGGGTTGCCAAGAGGAATTTGAGGCCACGGTACAGCAACTTTTTGGGCCCACTGCACACATTGTAGGAGAAGAGGTGTTTGCCGCCACGCAGCGGCAGGGCTGTCAAAGGTGGCGTGATCACATAGTGATGGGGGCATGACCAACATAGACTGTGGCTGCGCCTCTTTACACATGACATTATGGGAGGAATTCAATTAGCCACAAAGTGTTTCTGGAACGTCTGTGAGATACTTTACGGCGGAGAGTTTGTCAGAAATGTATGCACGCCATATCACTGGCAATTGAATTCCCCCCCATTGTGTATTAAAATGGTGTTGCTCTCACCTACCTGTTATTGCAGTTTCACAACCTGGTACTGGATTCTTGTATGGATCCTGAAATGTTGGGACATGTTTGGAAAATGTTTGGATGCTTAGGAGATTGGGTATTACTTCATTGGTGAAAACAAGCATCCCTAACTTAGTGGATTTCCTAAGGTGGGTGCTCTTTGGCTATTTGTGGTTGGACTCAAGCTCCATCCTGTTGGCAATTTCCTTTCCCTCTTGTGTTCTGTTTGTGGAGGCCAGCAGTACTTTCTTTTGAACAATGAATGTTTACATTAGCACTTTCAAGGTCTTCTCTGCCTGATCCTCCATATTGGCATTCTTTAACCCCAGATGTTATGCATGTGCATGTGTACATACCTGTTTCAGTGCATGTATGCCATATTCAATTTTGAATTCAAAATTCCTATTCCATTATACTGCACAAGCTACTAAAGGTAGCAACTGGCGGTCCCCGGGGCAGATTAGTCCTTCCTTGATTTACACCACTAGAGGTGTGACTCCAAGACCCTTAATTTGGTAAGTATCTACACACAGTCAATAACAAACTACTACGTGTCGTCTCTATTTTCAGCTAGCGACAAGAATAAGATACAGGGAAAAAGGAGGAGCTGCACTTTATATTATCTGAGGGTATTTCTAATTTCCTGTCTTTACCTAAAGGTAGACCAATCAATTCTAATGGATGTCATCAAGGGTGGAAGAGGATGGAAGATCCCTTCCAAAACACAGACAAGTTAGGCAAGTGTTGAAATAGCTGTGGCCATTGAGTCACATAATTATAGTTGCATTATATAATTATATAAATAAATGGTGATGATGATGATAGCTGCTAAAGTTGGAATGTACAATTCAGGCATAGCCCCTTAAAACATATCACCACAATATCAACACAAGAAGATGCATTAGATACATGATTTACTACTAATTTCAGGATTTTTTTTTTATCAGTACCCAGTGAATAATGTTGTCTTGTCGCTTTTCAGCAATATTCCTTTGATTTATGCCCCAATCTCTGCTTACACTGGGACAGTTGCTGTGCTGCCTGGCTACTGACCTTGTCATGTCTGATAACACTTTGGATTGTCTTTTTGCACCTTGCTTTTGTCACCAGTGCCATTTTACACATTGCCAGACTGTCCATTTTACATTAGCATGCTATTGTTATGTATGTGAGAGGTGCAAGCAGTTGATTTATTATCCATTTTAATGTAATCCTAATACTGAATAATAGGAAAAGTGCATCATGGGAAAAATTGTAATAAAGTAGTAAAGGGGTATTTTATTATAGTGAGGAGAGTAGCAACTGCAAGATATAGCAATTATATCTTTGAGGCAACTCTGACCCACCAGCAACTTGAGGTACCTCTGACCAAACAGCACTTTGAGGCACCTCTGGCCAAACAGTTCCATTAAGGAACCTGTGGCTGAACAGTTCCATGAGGCATCTCTGGATTACCAGGTTTAGCAGATGAAGCAGGTTACCAGGATTACCAAGTTTAGCAGATAAACTGGAGACCAGGCACAACAGGATGGCTGCAGGTACAGGTTGTCAGGATAACCAGTTTTGGCTGAGGAGCTGGATACTATGCATAACAGGATGACTGCAGGTACAGGTTCAGACAGGAGGAAGGTCATACAACTGGTAACATAGAGGTACTGCAGGCCTAATTCAATATATTCTATATTGATCCAATGTAGTTAATTGATACATTTTATCAATGTTTTAGTTCTACAAGTGCCAGCATATCCTAACACTTTATGGTTGCAGAAAAAAATTGTCATGGGTGTTTGTAGGAACCCATGGTGCTTTCAGCTTTTGCCTATTTAATTATAGTGGAAGAGGGTTGGGCGCATTTCTTTGTGTTCCCCTAGGGAATTGAGCCCCATGCTGTACAGGCTGGGGCTGTGTCCCACTATAACAATGAGACACCACACTGAGGGTATTAAAACTGTTAGAATTTGTGCAGCAAAATCACATGAGGAATCACATGAGGAGACTTATGTTAAGTGTATATCTTCTGTTCAGGTGCATAGCTCAATGGTTATATATTCCCTATGTGCAGCAAACATGCCCCAGAACACATACAATATACATGCAATAATTTGCCCTCATGAACAGCCCTTTTTCTAAATGATTACCTATATGTGTAGCTGAATGTTCAATATTAGTGGAACAATTCTTTAATGAGCGAAACTGCGGTGCATATTTTTACTGTACTATGTAATTCCCAAGTTGCAAACATTGTGGTTTGTGTAAAGCAAGTTCCTACTTGTTTTAGAGTGCCACGTGAGCTCCAGCTCTGCCACGGAAGGTACCACTGTGATAACATTATGGCTTTGAAGATTTTTGGAATAATTAAACCATGGAAAAAATATTCTGTTCATGTCAGTTATTAAATTGAAACCTTTAATCATCAGTAGATTCCCACTGCTGAATATGCACTTTAAAGTCTCTCTGAGGGAAACCTAAGCCAGACCAGAGCTGGGTAATTAGAAGTGAAGAGCATAAGAGAGCAAATAACATCCGTAGACTTATCTTGAATGGCTGCAATATATAAAGGTGAAGTGAGAGAGACCAGAATATTCATTGTTTTCTGTAGAGCTTAATTAAGGGGCACAAACAGTAATGCAAGATGTTTTGCAAATAAGAAGTGAATGGTAACGACACTGGAGGAAACACAGATGGTAAATATCACTCCCAGGATTAATTATGCCTGATCCATATTTATCTAAAGCACAAATTAACATGACATCATTCAGCAGTAATTAAGGAGAATATAAAGCTGAAGTACAAGAACAATAGATTATCTTGTCTGCTCAGTCAATTACATATAGCTGTTGTGTATTTAAGAAAGCACAGTGGTCACTACTTAATTGGAAGGTAAAGGTGGTGTACAGTCAGCAAAATTATGGAATGCATACTTATGGGCTCATGAAACACTGTATATACGTGCCATGGTTTCATTGCTACTAGTTTACATGCATGCTGGATACCTCCATGTCTTGTTATACAACTAGTTTCAATTAAGCGGCCATGCAGGATATGAATTTCCTGTGTGTCCAGATTTACATGGCTGATCTCCCATATATATGCACAGTCAGTTCTCACTTGGTTGTGCAGTTGTGAAACCTGAAATCAGAACTAAAAGAAAAGTATATAGCTCTATTTATGCAATGTAAACCTGAATGAACTTAAAGGGGCAGCATCAACCCCTCCACTAAACAACATTAAATAGCTAATTTTGTTTTTAAAGCAATTGCAGTGATACACTGACAAAAAACAGCAGGGATTTATGGACTTAAGATGACTGCGTGTAATTGGATAAGTGTCAGAGACTGCATCACATGATTAGTTCCCAATCCATTGCATGTCATCCTTTGTGGCGCAGAACGCCCTGCGTTTTGCAATGTTATCACCGCATGGTTAGCGTCAAGCCAGTTCAAATAAAATTTTTGGAAAACTAAACTCAATTAGTTTGATGGTCCTTTGTTTAAAAAAAAAAAAAAAAAAGCAGTAACCTATTGTAATCAAACATATATATTCTATAATTGCTACTTCTGTCACTGCCAGTGCAAGCTTTTGAGGATAAAGATGAAATCTTAAAAAGGGAAGTTGCCTGCGCCCCACGAGTCCCTAACCTCTGATCTAATATTGGAGGTTATTTTAAGTAGATCTCAACTGGTCACCAAAGAGAACCCTTTCAATAGTCTACTAACACTATCATACTGTTAAGGCGTAAGTAGATGTTTCCTGAACCAAAGATGAACATGGAAGCCCCTGTTCAGGCATATGCACTTATTGAACAGTTTGCAAGGCTGAATCCAGGAATGGACCTGTAGACTTAAGGGTGCCAGGAATGAGAATGGAATTTCCCAATTGCCCAATATTGGGCCTTCAAAAAGTTTTTTAGTGCAGAAAACATCCTTCACCTAGTACAGGGAGCAGAGGTAAGATTTTTAAAAAGTTGTAAACGAAAAACAAAGTGAGTCTCAGCAGTGTGAGTATGTGCAATGTAGTTATAACTGAGCTGTGCAAAGTGGTTATGATTGAGGTATATGAAATAGAGCTTAGCCGCTGCTCCAGCATTCATCCCTCAGGATGGCGGTCCTTGATTTCTGTCCAAAGCCCATTTTGTTTAAAATAAACTCTAGTCACTGCATTACTGAACTTTTTCATCTTCTTAGATAATGATCTTTGAGGACTGCAATTTTTTTTTCAAATTCAGCCCTTTCAGCAAATGACCTACAGTATATTTTTGTGGGAACTGCAATATCAGTTAAAAAGGAAATATGGCCATTAAAACATAGTCAAACATAATTACATAGTTGATAAGGTTGGAAAAAAGACATTATGTACAACTAATATTAAATTATACCATTGTTCATCCAGGGAAAGGCAAAAGAAAAACTCATTAAGGATTGAAGCTAATTTCTGTTTGCTGTAATGGGTAAAAACAACTGTTCTGTGCTAGTGCTGGTCACATAAGTGCAAATTACAATCGCCAAATTGCTGCAATTTAATGCAAGACTGAACAATGTATTTTACCATAATGCCACACATATACAGGGCAGTGAAGTGTATGGTAAGAGGTGACCACAAGAAGTCTAATCTATGCTAAACTCAGCAGCTAAATTACTCTACCTTACTTCAAAATGGAAACCTATTCACTTCTTCTACTTATAACTGTGCAGTATGACTGTCCACCAAAACTTTTCTAGTATGAGATGGAGGTAATTAGTAATATTGTTAAGAGCAATGTATATGTGATCCTTAACCTAGAACTGTTGTTTGAGATGTTCACCTATAGCAGTCCCCTTTCCAAGGAACTTGATTTGTTCCACAGTACTCACTTGCCCCCAGGACTTAAGCTCGAGTAGTGGTAGTTGTTTTTAAATTAATAAGCACCCGATGGAGTGGACACAACATGGCAGGAAGTAGTGACCAACCATCTGTTGTGATGTTGCAACTGAGAATCAGACAGGCAGGGGTTAATGCAAATAGCAGACAAGCCAAGGTCAGGATTAGAGAATACAGCAGTTCCTTTAAACAATAAAGAGGTCATGGTAGAAATCTCTCTCTCTCTCTCTCTCTCTCTCTCTCTCTCTCTCGTCAAGCAGGAACTATCACAAACATTGGTATGAACCTAGAAAGAGGTTAATAAGTGCAGCAGCACAGTCAGAAACTGCACGACAATTAGCTGCATAAGTCTGGTAAGTGATTGCACAGCTGAAAGTAGGCTGTTAACTATCTACCTAGCAACCAGCAGCTGATTAGTAACGCGCCGGCTGCATAAGAGGAGAGGACTGTTGTGTGCAGCAGTGGACATCTTGCAGACATGCTGAACCACTGCTGCTTAGTAAAAAGAATGGTGGCAATCGATTGTACATGCGACGGAGACCACTGCATAACTAAACGTAACTGTGCACATACTGTCACCAGCAGTCAGGAGGTAATATCGGTAATATGAACAGACAGGCAGCGGTGATCACAATAATCATGAACATGTACATCAAGGTGCAACCCGCTGCTGCCTGACAAAGGAAGGACACTGGCTACTGTTGCTAAGAAACTCATCAGGCATGCTATAGGGATCACCATGTCTATTAACAAATATCTATTGTCTTACTTACCTTTGACCAATCTGCAGAGACCATGATGCCTCCAATATTCTGCTCTCCTGTATGGTTCCAATGCTCAGCTAATCCAAACAGGCAGAGCGGTTGTCTACATCCCTTGCACACATCAAAGTTCAGGTCTAGTTTCTTTTCTTGGGAGGCGCATCTGCAAACTAGAAAAGCACCTTGGTGTGTAGAGAGGCAGACAACCATCCCCTTCATTAAATAAAAAAAATCTTAAATTAATCTTGAAAGTGAGGGGACATCAGGACTGTCTTTATTACATGTGGCACTTTTGTGTAATTTAACTTTTGTTTTACACTGGGAAAAATGCACCTTGACATGCATTACTCTACTGAAGAGCAACCGGAGGGTACAAACTACATCCCATTATAGAATGAGGCCGGATCTCCGTATCACACCTGTACTTATTGTGGATATAAATGTAATTTTTTATTACCACCCCCTGAACACACCCTTGCAGTGCCCCGCTCACCAGGGTCAGCTTTCTCACTAAGAATATATAATTAATCCTCAAACACAACTACTTCTGCTTCAAAGGTAAATTCTACCAACAAATCAAAGGAAAAGTAATGGAAGCAAAATTCGCCCCTAGCCTTAATAACCTCCTCACAGCATAATCGAGGCAACATATGGAACCTCAATCCTCACGGTGACTCCGTATTATTTCAGCCACATATTATACATGACAAATGCCGTCCCATGCATGCTGCCCATCTGCATGGTACATTGGTCTTTTTTGACTGCGAGTAAAATGTAATCTGGGGTCATTTTGCTCAAGAGCTTCTAAAAGCCACCACTTGATGTCAGGTGGAATAGACTGAGCAAAGGCGCACAGTGCCAGGTGTGGGCTTGTTTGCCCCTTTGGTTTAGCTTACACCTCTTCATGTGTTGCCACAGGTATTTTCTTCCAGACAAGCCTTGGCAGGCTGCACAGTGCATGAAGTTTCAACATCCATCTCTCTGTCTGGAAGTTTGCTCAGGACCAGAACATTGCGCCCTGTCCTCATCACCTTGGCGTTGTGTCCAAAGTCGCCCCTATTGCAAAAATGTGCCAGTTGCATGCACCTTTCTTTCGAGTGCTTGGGGGATTTAATGGCCCAGGCTACCTCAGTCTCATTGTGGTGAACATGCACCATAAGCCGGTGCTATTTTTGAGAAGAGCTTCTCACAGTATAGGAAGTACTGCTTTGTGTTATACACCCTAGAATCATCACTGTTACTGGATAGCGTTTGGACAGGCACAGCGCTATATTTCCGACCACTGGTGTCTGAACCACTCTCGTCCGAAGTGTCAGGGGCATACTCATCTCCTCTGCTCTTCGGGCTATAATCGCAGCCATGTCATGCAATCTGTCATGCTTCACTCTCCCCACTTTACTTTCAGCAGCAGACTTGTCTTATCCCTGTTTGGTGTAAAAAGCCTGGGAATACTGCAGTCTCTTCCTCTTCCTGCTCCTGCATATGTATTGATGGTTGGCTGACCTCTAACGGTAGTGTGCACACACACTCTCCCTTACACATCGGACACACACACACACACTTTTGGTCCGAAAAAAGTGATTCGCGGGGACATGTCAAATTTTATGCCAAGCATATCAGCAAGGTCACCTGCGTTGATTAACATTGGTAAGCTTTGTGCGGACCGTACACACACACTCTGAGCAACAACAGGACTTGCAGTCATGACCCTACAACCCACTACCAATAAGGTCTGGTTCATAGTCTGTGTTCCAATTAATCCCAAAGACTGAGGGCAGGACTCTGTTCAGGCCGGTCAAGTTCTTCAACACCAAACTCAAGTAATTATTTTTTGATAGACCTTGCTTTGTGTATTGGGGCATTTTTATGTTGAAACAGGAAAGGGCCTTCCTCAAATTGTTGCCATAAATTCCTAAGCACATAATTCTCTAGCATGTCATTGTATACTACAGCAGTAAGATTTCCCCTCACTTGAACTAAGGGGCCTTGGGCAAACCATGAAATACAGCCCCAGACCATTTTTCTTCCTACACCAAACTTTACAGTTGACAGTACGCGTTCGGATAGGAAGTGTTCTGCTGCCATCTGCAAAACACAGATTCATCCGTCAGACTGCCAGCTGAGGAAACATGATTTCCACTGTTACAAAGGCCAATGGTGGTGTGCTTTACATCACCCAGTCAACATTTGGTATTGCACATGAGGATCTGAGTCATGTGTACAACTGCTTGCCAGTATGATGAAAGCATATAATATTTATTGAGCAAATATGATCCAGATAGTGCAGAAAATGGTACAAACCGAATATTGCAGACACTGAACAATGGATCTCTGGGTGAGGCTGAAAGCAGATAACAACAAAGAATACAACTGATGCAGGTGAACAGGTTGAGTGGAAAGAAACCAGGATGTCGGCTAGCAGCTAGCAGTAGTGCCAGGGAACAGGAGAAGTAACAGGAGTAACAAATGAGAACAATAATTTCAGGAACAGCAACAACAATAACCAGCTAAGGGGGATTAAGGTAAGCAGGCATAAACAAGGTGAAAACAGGGACAGATAATTAGCTGGTGCATCAGGTTAACCCCTGCTAGTGCAAGGCACATTGAATAATGTGAAGTCCAGAGTAGTCAAAGAGACAGGAGCTGCCAAGAAAAAGCATCATGCAGATCCTGACAGAGGTATCCTATGACAGTGCCACATTGAAAGTTACTGAGATCATCAGTATGACCCATGAATTCGGCTTTACAAAGCAACACATTAACTTGAAATATAATGTTGTTTTCTTCTGGTAACAGATGGCATGATGATTTCAAAAGCCAGTGGTGGGCCCAGCACACTCACTGAGAGCGACACATAGACAGTCAAATATCAATACTACCAATGTTGTCAAGTAAATTTGCTATTTCCTTGTATAAGTCACTTAATTTATATAAAAAATATAAATGGTTGACAAACTATCTGATACTATGTCATTCAAATGCAAGGCTAAAATGTTGATTAATCACTGCAATCCTTGATCCAACTGGTTTCTTCTTATTAACAAAGGAGCTGGCTATGAATCAAAAAACTTAGTAAAACCAGTTGCTAGAACTTTTGTCAGCAGTTAGGCAAACTAGTACAAACATGTACATAGTTTTGTTTTTGAAATGTGTAATAAATACATTACTACTGCAAATAAGAAGTTTAAATAGGTTAGTTTTTATTTTCAAGGAGGGACTAGATAGATCAAATAAATATAGCAACACAATTTATAAATTTGTTATTTCTTTTTCCTTGATGCAGAGCAGCCACCCACCACGGGAGAAGAATGGGAGGAGGAGCCATAGGAGACACTGCGAAGGCCACCAACCTCCTCTCCTTCTGCAGGTCCAGCACATTCAACATCAGTGTGCCTCCTGGAGGCAATAGAACAAAGCCCAAATAAGAGTTATGCAATGGTTTATGGTTTATGCATTGCTTGCAACCATGAATTTTTCATCATCGTCATCAACATTTATTTATATAGCGCCATCAAATTCTGTATCCCTTTGCATGAATGCAAGCCTCCAGGAGCAGAACAATAGGCATACTATATAGATCGAATGACATTTTCCATATTTGACACATCCTTAATCAGCTGGTGCTGATTCATATTAACTCATGTAGGTTTTGGAGTTACTATAAATAATTTATTGGTATTGAGCGGTCCTGTTACTATTTGACTTGAATGAGTAGTAATATATTAAGCTTTGAATTGCTTATCAGACCTTGTAGGTTATCTTCTAAATTTTTAAAGAGTATTATAAGTCCATTTCACCTTCTTTCCATGGTCTCTAAATCTTTCTTATACCCATAAACAATAAGACCGTAGGATAGTGATTATAGAGCATATAATCAAGTTCTGACATGCTGAGGGTAGTAATTTGTTTTTCAGTATTCCTGGGGTATATTTACTAAACTGCAGGTTTGTAAAAGTGGATATGTTGGCTATAGCAACCAGATTCCAGCTTTCATTTTGTAGAATGTACTAAATAAATGCTAACTAGAACCTGATTGGTTGCTAGAGGCAGTATCTTTACTTTTTCAAACCCAAAGTTTTGTAAATATATCCCCTAATGTGTTCTGACATTTGGACTGTGGTTTTTCTTGTAGTGTGACCTGCAAATTGTAGGTTGCATGGGCAATATATATGTAGTAAATATATAACCCCCTTTATTTCACAGGTTTGCTTGTCCATTGATTGGAACATTTTGACCTATGGTTGTAGAAGTGATGTATTTCTTAGGTTCTGTTCCTTGCTCACATATCTCCTGCATGCTTTGCAGGTAATACAAGAATACAAGCCACTTCTGCACTCAGCTAGCAAAGTGTTACAGGCATTTGTTGTTAACAAAATGAAACTCAAAACCAGATATTTTTATGTTTGGTGCCTTTCTGTACATGATCTTTGATTACGTGGAATAATCATTTCAGCTTTTAGTAGTAGAGGCCAGTGTTTCCTTGTGATTTTCCCAGATGTCTTCCTTGATTGCTGAATTGGGTTATGATAATGTAATTGTTCTGTTTGTTGTTTTTGTTTGTTAGTCAGGAGGTCATCTCTTACTGTTTGTCCCACCTGTTCATAGGCTTTGATTAAGATGGAATCATACTTTTTTATTTTTTTCAAAATGCTTCCTTGTTTTAAGGGACTTTTTTTATTTGAATAGTTTCTTCTGATTCCTTTAAATCTGGAATATTGTTAAGACAGTTTATGTGATGATTGCTACTAGTTGGAATATATTTACTGCAATCCATTGTTTATTTTTAATTTGCTTGTTTTAAGTTGATAGTTTTATATGTAAATCTCAAGGTCTAAAATTATTAGCAGTTCTAGGTTTTTGTGAGCTGAAAATTGTAAGTTGAGATTGCTGTTATTGAGATATTGAATGAAAGTGTCTGGGTCAGCAATGGGCAAAAGGTGACCTGAAGGCCAAAAGTGGACAGTCAGGTCTTCACCTTTGACCCTAGCTGCTTCCTGATTTATGTACCATCCATCCTTCTAATTGCTTTATGTCCTGCTGTCCCCTATTCTTATTCTCTAATTAATATCCCAAACTTAATTTGTAGCCCAGCTCTTATCATCATTATCATCATCATCAGTTATTCATATAGAGCCACTAATTCCACAGAGCTGTACAGAGAACTCATTCACATCAGTCCCTGCCCTATTGGAGATTACAGTCTAAATTCCTTAACATACAGACACAGAGAGAGAGACTAGGGTCAGTTAAGATAGCAGCCAACTAACCTACCAGTATGTTTTTGGAGTGTGGGAGGAAACCGGAGCACCCAAAAGAAAACCCATGCAAACACAGGGAGAACATACAAACTCCACACATTTTGTATTTGTAAAGTGTTCCTGTTATAGAAACCAGTCTAGGACATACCTAAACAATGCTGAGCACATGAACGCCCTGACATCTGGAAAGCCCATTCCACCATGTTTTTGCAAATCAGTAATTCCGTGTTTTTTTTGTTTTGCCAAATAAAGCAAGAAAATTATTTAGCACGTCTATGGGCATCTGTTTTAATCATGCTAATTGGCAGCATTTGGACAGGTATGTTAACTTTGGGCAAATTACGCTCTTAAGTTTGTTTTCATGTTGTGTTTCATTTGATTACTGTAACTGTGTCTATAAATAAATATTAATTTATTTTTGCAATACTCATTCACCCAGGCTGAGGGTGAATTCCCACCGACAAAACATGCAATCATGCATGATATTTTGAAATAGCGGCGTAAAATGAAAAAATATGTAAAATTGTTGAAAAAAAATCCATATGTTGCAACAATATTATTAGTTGTTCAAATTATTTAGTTTTTGCTTAAAAATTGTTAGTAAAAAAAAAAAATCTAAAAAATTGTGGTGTGTGTGTTTTGTAATTTAATTTCACGAAATGTGTTGAGGTTATTTTAGCAAATAATGGATGTACATTTAGAACATACTTTAATATTTTTTAACATTGGTCCCTTTGCACTACATTAGAATTTCTTTCATCATTTATTTATTTATGGTGGCGGCATCTAATCTGAGGTGCAATACAGAGAACACAGTCCCTGTACCAATAGAAATTACTTTTGGTTGATGAAGTCAAATAAAGTTCAGGGAGGAAAACACAAAACATGGAGAGAACATACAGGGCAAGATTTGTTAAGAAAAGTTAGTCAATTAAAGGACTGACTTGATCAAAGCGTGTTTTATTGCCTGTATATTTAAACAGTTAGTATATATTTATAATTTGGGTAAGTCGTGTCCCAGATCAACTTTCTATGTATATGTGTGGTATCTGAAAAAAAGAGCCATTATTTTAATTTGGTGCAAAAACAAATACTTTTAGTCAACACTTTTACAAGGTTCAAAATTCCTCTAATTATGACTTTACTTATCTTAATGGTCCACAAAGTCCACACAGCTAAGGCCATTTTTGGGAAGCAAACTCATGACCCCAGGGCTGTAAGGCAGAATTGCTAACCACTAACCCACTGTGCTGCTGATGTGTTATATGCAATGATTTGTAGGGAAGCTGAGTACATAACATACAAGCGGTAGATAAATAAAAATTAAAATGTTTGCAGACAATATTTGCATTAACCTCAAAGGAACATGTCCCCTCAAAATCAACCTCCACCCCCAAAAGGACATTCGTAGTAATAAATGGCAGCATGCAGATAATGTGAATAATGTGCTCTGTGGGCCAGATTCATTTTGGATCCAAAAACATTAATATTTATAAATGCGCCTTGGCTTTATAAAGTTGCATTTGAGGGGGAGATACATCTAAAATATGAGGACAGATTTATCATTGTGGTAGAGCGTGAAAAATAAAGCTAGCAAGTGTTTGTGTGTTACATGAAAACAAACCATTGCTTTCCTTATTAGATAACTATTATCCTAATACTAACCCTTGCCAAAAAAAAACATAGGCTAGTTTGGGCAAAGTTACTGTTGTGTTCCTTTCATTAAAGCTGCACACAGATGCTACAGCCATGGTTGGTATTCGAATTCATGACGCCTGTGTTGTAAGACAGAAGTGCTAACCACTAAGGTACCCTTGCAGATCTTAATTGGCATACATTTTTGGGTGATAAGGAAGAGTACTATTATCTAGCTCTTACATCTGTTGCACACATGCTGTATTGTTGTGCTTATTGCTGTAGTCTATAGAATGTGTTTATATTTCCAAATGAATGTTGCCTTAGTAATTAGCCAATCCACTTTCCGGCAATGGAGTCATGAGTTCGATTTCTGACTCATGACCCTTATCTGTGTGGAGGTTGTATATACTCTACTATGTATCGATAATGGAAAAGTACGCTTCGCATTTTGGAACATCAATGATATTAATTTTTATAATACACTAATGTTTATTTAAATATGCATGTATATTTTTGTTTGCAAATTATTATGCAATGATTTTGCATCCACATTTTAGTTAAAATAAAACTGATTACACGATATTTCACGTAGGTGAATAAGAAGGTATGTTGATTTAGTTCATTAAAAACACTTCAAAGTAATTTTTCCCAGAATTTATAAACATGTAAAGTGTTGAGGCGAATAATTAGATTACAATAGTCCTGTATAATACATTCCGATTGTGTTTTTAAATGTGTAAAAAAAAAACTTTGCACCTCCCACATTTGCCGTTAGGTAACACACTATCTTATCTTTAATTAAAAAGTGGAAGTTAAGATGCAGATCTTAAGATGTGCTAATTGCTTAAGATTCTTTGCATCTTATATTTTGTTGCATAAAGGACTGAAGGTGAGCATGTTTTTCAACTTTATGTTCCTTATTGAATTGCAAATTTCTTATCTCCCCGTTTGTTCTTAAAATATGCATCGCAACTTCCGCAACAGATCCGTTCGCTAATGAATCAGGTCCTATAATGTTAACATTGGGTCTATCACATTTTAGTAGATTAGACAGTAATCTACCCAACTTTTCCCCTTTTTCTAAAGTTATAATCTACCATTCATTAAGTTAGCAAAATATGTTTTCTTTTGTTGACATCAGATACTGGAAAGCTTCTGTCATTTGTTTTGCACAGTCAGAAAATCCTGGGATTGATTTTTCCTGCACTGTCTTACAAAGGAAGGGATCTCTCCCCTCAGGATCAGTGAGGTTTTTATGTGTTTTGGGCAGATAGAATAATGGATTTTTCACCTATTTTATTATGTGCTGTTTGTTTGTTAAATATTCTTTTTTCTGTTTGTTAAGATTTCGTAAAGCTGGTTATTAAATTTCAGCTTTCCAATATCTCCTAATCACAAAACTGATTTCAGTATTATGTTTAACACTGTACTGACTGTATTTAGTATGCAATACACTCTCTCAATACATCACAAATACCGTCAATTTATAGATGTAAGTCATTTGATATTCTTTTCCATGATATAAGTGTGATTCATCATTGCTATAGCAATGGAAAGAAAAAAAATAGAATACTCCAAAACATGAAATATGACCTTTAAGGGGCAATCAGTAACAAACAAGAAGGGAAAACATTTTAAAAACAGTAAATAATAGGAACAATGTATAATTTTCATATGAGGAGTTTACTAGATTACAAGTCTAGTGACATGCATCTCTTTAGCTCATTTCCTTGTAATATGGATATACTAATACAAACTCAACATATCAAAGATACTTAACATAACAAAGCAAGGAATTAATTACACCATTTTATGCTCCAAGGGACCCACTCAACATTAATTTGACTAATTAATGACTTTGAGTGAAATTTAAGGAAACAACAACACAAATATGCCATTATGTGAATCTATAGATGAGCAGTGTTACAATATTCATCTTTGTAACGCAAAAAAAATCCCACATACTATGTAAAATTATGAAAATTACTTTTTATTACGTGATTGGGACCAGTCAAGAACTGCTTTTAAACACGCCCATCCAGTTTTTGTATACATTTTTTTGAAAAAAGTCTTTTGTTTTTCAGTTGAGACCCTTTGGAAATAGCAATTGACACAATTGTGAACCTTCCATATGCAGCACCTGGCTTCAGTAGGCGTCTGTATCCCTATAACAACATATGCACCCTAGAAACAGCAGTCCAGAATGTAGAGCGCTAATGTATTTTGTAAAAAGTAGACACTGACAGTGGGATCCACAGGAGAACGCTCTCCCTGTCAGAATGGTGGTGTAAATCCCTCAAATCGGGACGTTCCCACCTAAATCGTGACAGTTGGGATGTATGTAACAATTTATTTTCCAGCACTCAAAATACAAGATAAGTGATAACTGTCAATGTATCAGAAAGAATAACGGGAACAATAACAATGTGGATTTTTGTTTGGTTAGAATAATGTGAAATTCCGCAGTTGCAGTCAAGATCACTGGCAGGAAACTTCGCTTTATTCCTGAGTTAATAGTTGATTGTACATCAGCATAATAACAATATTGTGTTAATATATATTATATACTTCAGCTCTGAATTACACATTAGAAATCCCTCCTTCAAGTTTCTCATGCAGATTAATTATTCAGACACTAAATTTGTTCTTTACACTACATATTTGATCAAGTGAGAGTATGTTCTCCAAAAGATCCATAGTTAGGTCTTGATGCAGAGTGAGATGTATGTCCATTTGCATAGTATAACTTTGTTTTTTTCCCACTATGCATATTTAGAAAGTGAAGGTACACAAATGCATCTATTCTGTCCTGCACCTCTTTCACACTTACAGTTCCTTATGCCTGATCAGACATGGCGTAGAGGGAAGGGGTGTTCTAATGTAGGCAATGTACAGTAAGAGCTTGTTCGAGCAATTGCGCATGGATTCTGACTGGGACCTAGTTGCAGATATGACTGAAAAATCGTTTTTATTTATGGGTGATCAAGGGAATGGTGTAAGTAGTCGATGATGATGATGATGATGATGATGATGATGATGACTAATTAATGGAACTATTCTCCTAATATCATTTTATTACCCACCATGTTACACCCAACTCTGCGCTTTCTTGAGCTGGTTATACCATACTGTTTTGTAATGTTGGGGTTCAGTATATAGACTGTGTAAATAGTGAGCTATGTTAACCACTACTGGTGAAGCTAGATGTGTGGGTGCATGAATGTGGTTATATGTACAGTTATACAAATAATTTAGACTGGCAGCCATGGGCTTATCCTTGTATCCAATGTCATTTAGAAGGGATTGTACATCACCATACATACAGGCCATATCATTCCAGACATAGGGACATATGGAGCTTGAGTTTTTTGGAAAAAAAGGGGATATGGGAAGTTGCTGTGGTTTAGTCATTACTAAGATACAGCTTATTATTCCTCTCCTAAATGTTTAGGCAACACCATAGATATAGATCTCTTATCTCCCAGGGAAAAAAATGTTTTCTGTACTGTATTTGTTTTATTGTATAACTTATCAAATATGGATACTTTCATGGACTTTTGAGAAATAGAAGAGCCACTATGTTGCTGGCTTTGTTACTTTGGTTTGCAGAAATGGGAGCTGTTCCTTTATTACAGATGGGTTATTAATGTCTGTAACAAACTTTTAATATGTGTGTTCTTGGGGAGGACACCTTTGTTGTATTTGGATGTTTTGTTAGAATATAGAGTGAGATCATTATTCCAAGCAATGTTTTGCGATAGTGTTTTCCTGCGGCAGGTAAAAGATGGTAACTGGTTTTATTATACCCCCAAATCTGGGAATATATAGCCTTGGAGAAATAATAGAGAGTTCACCGGGACAGTCACTGTCCTTGGGTAAATGTTTGAGCCAGACCAGTCTTGTTCCGTGTACGCATGGGACAGCCTTTGCTAGTGACACCTAATACCGGTGTGGTAAAACATTTGATGATGAGATAATGTTTTTTGATAAATAAAGAAGAAAAGCAGCAGTAAACTGCAGCAGCTGCTTCAACAACAAATAAGTACAACTTTGGTTCAGAAAACGTATAATCTTCTAGCGGTTATGTTAAAAATATATTTAAATCATATAATTTTCATGATTGTGTCTCTTTTTACAATATTAGAAAAAGTAACATCTCATTAGCAGAGGTACAACTACTAAACTACTAAAGCAATAAAAACTGATGGCACAAAAAGATTTGTATTTTATCTTAAAGGTCAGCAACCATTATTCTCATTAAATATTTATATTTTCCATGAACCTTGTGTGTGATATCCTTTATAATATAAACTTTTAGCAATCCTACATCTTCGTTGCTCATCCTTTTGTTCAGGGAGAACAATTGCTGCCTCCAAATGAACCATTGCCTCTATACATTTAATTATTTCCATTTTAATTAACATATTAAAGTGCACTCATTAAGGGTTATATCCAAAGCAGCAAAATGCTAGACATGCAGTACAAATGCTATTTTGTGATGCCATGTACCTATTTTGCACAATCGTGTCCATTTGTATCCGTTCAAGGCATTCAATTGCAGTCATTCGGGGTGATACAGTGGTGAGCAGTCAGGGGTGGATTGACCATAACAACATGGGGCCTCTTGGCACAGGGTCAGACTAATTCAGTCCCAAGTTCAATTATTTGGGCTGGCATTTCTGCAGTCTGTTGCCACAGAGAGGTGGTGCATGGCCATTTACACAGCTATGCAGCCTCAAGCTGTGTACCTGTACATGCCCACCCCACCTCCACTTCTCCTCCCCAGACCTTCCTCTATTGGTAGAGCACAATCCAATCAGAAGGCATGTAATTAGCTCCCCTCTCCTCCCTTGCCCACTCCAGCCTGACTCCACCCCACCCCCACCATGTTTGCCTCACCCTCTTTGTTTTCAGCTATGTGTGCCCCACTCTCCCTCTGTGTGAGTGTCTAAGTCATAATTGGAGTACAGAGGGAATATAATTGCTTATTGTGGATACAATTAAGCAGCACATGGTTCACAAGACCCCTCACATTAATAAGTTTCCATATTATAAATGCCTGTCCCTTTCTTTCTCCCCTTTTGTGTGTGTGTGTGTGTGTGTGTGTGTGTGTGTGTATGTATGCCTTTGTCCCTCCATCCCATCTGTTCACCCTCCTTTTTCTCCCTTCTGCCCTCACAACTTACTGTCCTCTTGCAAAAAGCCTTTTAAAAACTGAGCCAATTTATTAAAGGGTGAAAAGCCATTTAATTATCACTGATGTGGCTAGGGCTAATGGTATGCTAACCCCACCTACTTTGTCTTGGCCATGCCTATAGTTGTTATTGTCCCGCCTTCATGAGGTTGCCTTCAGAATGTTTTCCAGGACCACTTTAAATTCCCATTCAGCCACTGTTAGCATTGCTGCCTCACAGTACCTGGATCATAGCTTATAGCCTGACCAGGGCACTATCTCTGTGGAGTTTGTATATTTTCCCAATGTTTGCATAGATTTCCTTCACATGCCCTGGTTTCATCCCACAGTTCAAAAACAAACTGGTAGGTTAATTGACCTCTGGTGACATTAATTGTAGTATGTTTAGACTGCAGGCTCCACTGGGGCAGAAACAAAGGCAGGCTGGGCCCGGGGGGCAGGGGGACATCTGCCCCCCCCCCGGGCCGGTCCCATAATGGGCTACCTTGGACTGGGTCACTAGGCCACCTGTATTTTTTTCCTTTAGCATAGGCTGCTGAGTCGAGTTTTACCCCCTGGGCTGACATTTGCCAGCCCTCCCCTGGGCAGAAACAAATGTGAAAGATTAAAGCATACATCTAAATCTCTTTGTAATATGTTGGTGCTATATAAAAAAAATGTTAATAAAAAAGATTTATAATAAACAGAAGGGAAAGCACCTAAATAAGACCATCTTGATGGTAAGCTACAAGGTGCTAGTGCAAAAAAAAAAGACTAGACAAGATTTACTCTATGATAGGATAGATTGACATAGAATGATTGAATCCAATTAAAGGGAATATAAATATATATTAAAATTATAACCAGTGATGACTAGATTATAGGTAAAGTGGTGTACATAATATTAGAGTAATATTAGGATGGCTTTAACAGACAGAATAGCCTGTAGAAAATAATTTCCCTGCATCTTTTGAAATGAATGGGGATTTAGCCCCAACTCCAGAAAATAAATATTATGTGCTGCTAGGGAGGTAAAAATAATTACACTTTTATATTATTACCACCACCACATGTTTTTGTGTATAAAATGTTTTATTTTTTCCTTTTTAAGAAACATATGTTAGTTTGTTTAATCAGCCAAACTGGAAGCAGCACATGGCTTTTAGTTCCATGCATGTTCAGTAGAGCAGAGCGGAGGGTGCCATTGCTATTAGCATTGCTATTATTATCTAGCATTGTTAATGTTTAGTAGTAATCAAATAATGTGATAAGTGGTGATAAATACACTTTTTTTGTCACAATAGCTGCTTGTTTAATAAATATGCTCCAAACTGCCTTAACTCACATAACAAGGAAGAAACTCACTGTAGTGCATCTGAAATTTCTGTCGCTACGTCTCTATTTCTTCCTCTGTGTGCTGTGGCTGATTATTCCCGCTCTGTCATCTCTTAGTTTCTCTCTGTTCTCTGCAATGTCCTGTGTCATTTGTTCTGCATTACTCTCTGCACTCTAAACTCCTGTGCTGCTAAATTCACCTGGCCCTGGTATACCTGTCAGCAGGGCCGGACTGGGACTAAAAATCAGCCCTGGCATTTAAGGTACACAGGCCCACCTCAGTTCCAGTAGGGGAAAAAATATATGCCGCGGCGGCGCCGAATGGGGCGTGACCTCATTGTGTTGTGGGTGTGGCCAACATGGGGCATTGATACATACATTATAATTATACATTACATTTATCATTTTAGACAAATACACAGGCACTACTGTTAGAAGCACAGGTTAGATGCGTATGGCTCAACATTCCCTTGTAAAATCAGGGTTTTTTGGATAGAATTTATTTTTTGTGTTTTAGGCGAAAATTGTGTACAACCCTACATGAGGCCCTGAGTATACTTTAAAATCCAAATCCATATGAACTCAGTAGATACAAAACCTATGGGCAAACACATTCCTGGCAGCAAAACATAATAGACTGAAGCAAGGTATTATAAGCAGCATATAACAAAATACAATAATCAGCTGTATAACACAGAGGTTGGTTGAACCCATTATATTATACTAATTGGCAATGTAATTTAAATCAACAAATGCATATTATTGTCTCGGATTTGTAAAATCATACTAATACATTTAATATCTATAGTAGTATATATTTTATCTGAAAATAAACAAAGAAACATAATTTTTTGTAGTAATACATAGTTTGTTGACAGGTGCCACTTATCTACATTTGCAACACTTGAAACTTACTATTCCTCACGGAGCAATATTTTTTTGTGCAAAATTTGCCTAAACTTGTTGAAATACTAGTCAATCTGCATTTTTGAATGGACCAATTAGAGTAGAATCCTAAACATTCCTATGACCATCAGTTCTTAAAATTCCAAATCCCACTTATACGGGCAGAACAAAGACAATGATGTGGAAATACCTTGTTAAGAGTGATGGACAGTTACTGGCAGAGTTTCGTAAATATGATTGCAGAATTTGCAGTGATTGCAATCTAGTTTTCTACAGGGCAAAAAAGTTACTGCTATTTAATAATCATTTGGCCACTATATTATTATTATTATTATTATTATTTATTTATAGGGCACTACTAGGTATCCGTAGCGCCGTACAGGGACAGACAGAAATACGGTACAGGGTGAGACATCACGGAACAGTTAACAAAAATCACAGTAACTCGGAAGCTCAAAGTACAGCTAGATGACAGGCGAGAGCCCCAGCGGGGTAGCTAGAAGGGTAGAAGGGCCTCACGGAAGAGACATGGAGCTGGAGAGCAGAGTTAAGGTGGTGGAGAACAAGAGGAGAGGAGGCCCTGCTCGAAGGAGCGTACAATCTAAGGGCATAGCATAACTAAGGCAAATCCACACTTTTTTATTTCTGTATTAGCAATAGGTTGTAAATCATTTTCACCCCAAATGTTTCAACTGTTTTATAGTAAAAACAAGCACGCACTAATCTTACTTTTTTAGTATCTACTGGTGTGAATTAGAATCCAGGTGATCTTTATCAAGTGAGCTAGATCAGACTGTAGTCTGGGCTTTCCCAGCACCCCCACCCAGCCCCTCTATTATTTTATTTATAACATATTTACAAATGTGACCTTGGCAGGTAGCCAGCTAGCCAGTAAAGCTGTATGACCACATCTACATTGTTCAAGCTGTTAACCCTTGGGGCTGAAGAAAATCAGATACATTTAAATGTTTTTAGACACATAGCAGTGATTTGCAAATTAGCTTAAAGGTAGCACACAAACAGGCTTAGATGCTATAAATTGCATGTTTCATCAAAAGTGCTGCTGCTTGTCAACTTTCAGGCATGAAAAGTGAGACTAAACAGTTTTGCTTTTGAATCTGGATTAGATTCATGTTTTGGTTTTGGATTTGGTTTTGGCAAAACCACCCTCTGTGAGCAATGGAACTGAGCAATGTCAATGGAGAATGGAGAGTGACAAGATCACTGCTGCCTCTGTTTCTGTGTGAGCTATGGCGCTGGATCTCGTGGGGGGGAGGTACTTATGGAATCCAAAACCCGCAAGATCCGACAAAGCAGCAATGACGATTTGCCTCGATTCAGATCCGAGTACACGCAAAAAGATCGGCTCGCGAGCGGCTTTCTATTAAATCGTATCCCCTAAGTTCGTGTGGGTTTGGTTTTCAGAAAACTGAGCTCGAGCATCTCTAATTTGAAGCAGACTTTAGTGGAATCAGTTGCTGTCATAAACTTTCACATAAACATTGAAACAATCAATAGAATTGATAGAACAATTTTATAAATTCTACTCCATTCTGAAACAAACAGCTATAAACTTTTCCAGGGTTTAATGAGGATCTGAGATACATTAACCTTGTCAAGATGCACCTCTGAATGCTATTTCACGTCATACGATATAATACATTATTGTCTGGATTGTTTTTACATGAATAGTTGCCCTCTACAATTCAAGCCGGTTATATTTTGCAATTATGTAGACATCATAAAAGTAGAATTAAACGGAAGTTGACATGGATAATACTCTGAAATGTGTTATCCTTGTCAGGGATCATCTGGGGATACTGGTTTATTCACACAATGTTTTGTCCACAAAATGAAAAATAACAGGGTCATTGCAAAATATGATTATTTTTCAACATCACATAACATAATCAAAACTGAAGCACACAATAAGTATAGTTTCATATTATACAAGCTTTGCTCCAAAAAAGTGTAACTTAGAAACACTCCTGAGCATGTTTGGTCTTAATGAGTTTAGTGTGTGTTCGACTTATTTTGTTTTTTCTTGCACGTCAAATATTAACAATATTATAGTTAACAGCAAAAAATCCAATTCAATTGTAAAACTGTTTGAAATTATATTACATTATTGCATGTGAAAAGGCGATAAATTCTTTCATATTAGTTCACACCTCAGAAAGTGGTGAACAGTTTTAGATATCATTATTATCTGCAAAGTTCAGAATATGTTACAGAACATCAACTAAGCACCTCTATTTATTAATATTATTATTATTATTATTATTATTATTATTTTCATCTTTTATTCATAAGGCGCCATGAAGGGTCTTCATCGCCGTACATGACATATTCAGAAAACAGTGATCGATGACACAACATGATACATGAAGAACAAAATACAAAAACAAGACATACTGAATGAATAATAAATAAATAAATAGAAAAATTAAATAAAAAAAAATAAAATGAAAAATACAAGTAATATGGTAGAGATTATTAAAAATGTTTTTAAACTAAATAAAACACATAAAGTAAAATGGATTATTCCTTAGGTTCCCAAACTGTGCGCCGTGGCTCCCAGGGGTGCCGCGGTTCCGTCACAGGGGTGCAGTGGACAGGATGAGGGAAAAAACAAAAAACAAAAAAAACTTACCAGAGTGTTTGGATGCAGGGCACAGAGCGTGGAGATTATCCGGGGCACAGAGTGAGTTAGCTGTAAATTATTCTTTGACAGAAATATAATTGAAAAAAATTACATAAAAATATTATTTTCCCTTGGATTTATGTGTATTTTTGCATACAACTAAATAAGTATTTCTGTCCTGACCTAAATACGTATTATGTTTTTTGACCCAGCTACTTATAAAACGGGACTGCTTGGTAATTATTTTGGAGGAGTGCCTTGAAAAAATTATGGAAACTCTAAGGGTGCCGCGAACTGCAAAAGTTTGGGAACCACTGGTTAATCCAATCTCAATCTCCCTTCAAACCTAACAGAGGCACATCCCACTAATAGTACATTCAATCCCACTTTCATCTCACATTCATCCCACTAATAGTACATTACAAATTATCTTTACTCCTTATCAGTGGAGAGGAAACCACTCAGCTAATGCATTCAAGGATTTATTTGCAAAGAAAAGCTACAGTGTTTTATACGTTTTGCATTCTAATTTTATAGAAAATTATTTTAGATTTTTCAGACTTTAATTTTTAGAGATTATCATTTGTAAATTAGCATTTTTGGTGTTGACTATTCTAATGGAGCCATTTACTGATGTCATGTGGCTGTGCATGTATGCTGCATGTATGAAGAGAAAGCAAATGGATACTACTACCAATGTGGGGGTGCTAGGTGCTGAATAGGAGCAGAATGTAGCAGAGCATGAGGGTGTGTGAGTCAGCAGAAGAGATGTGAGCCAAGTGTTACACAGGGCGATGGAGATAATGTTGCCAGAGTCCACCAGGGAATGTCTTCATTAGTACCTGAGTCTATGCCATTGCAAGGAATTCCCAGATGCCTTTATCATTAAAGTTGCTGGAAGGTCTCTGAGAGGATATAGTGTTAAACTTTATCTCTTATCCTCTAATTCAATTATGTCCTTTTGAGATGACTATTCGCTACTTTTTATATCCTATCCTTAGAAAGGCGCTTCTGTAAAACCTCAATAGGGAATTGAATGAAACAATATGAAAAAACAATATATCGAAAAAGCCACTTTATAATAAACTTGATAACAGTGATTGCAGCCTTCCTATGGGATTGTGTGTATCAATCCCTAAAACCTAAAAAACAAAAATATAAATAATAAATAAAGGCGCAAATATTTTATAGTAGGTGAATCACACCATCACAATTTTATCTAATTAATATAAATTAATCTTTAATGGATACACATAAAAATATTTCAAACAATATATAACTTAAAAATATAAATAAATGTAATTTAAAAAAAAAGTACAATTCATTCCAATAGCAAGGGCACAGAGTGCTAATGTTCAGCTCACCTTCAGTGGACTTGTAGGGGGCAAATTGTTCATATAGTCTAAGTAAATATAATCATGAACATATTGGTGACTGCAAGTGGAGAGGAGTTTCACAAGAAATATTCTTAACATTTGGATCCACTTAATGCTTCAAACTGGAACTGAATATTGCTGCAAATAGAGGCGTAAACATTCTGCTTCTAAGGGAAGAGTTATGGATGGAACTTGACACAATGAGTCCGTAACTTAGCTCTCCATCGGCTAAAGGTGCCTCCGTTCACCCTCTACCACAATCTCCAGATAGAAAATCGATTTAGTTTACTTATATAAATTTGGATGTTCTAAAGTAAAAAATATGTTGTTGACGGATCCACAGCCCCAGATGTTAATCTCTTTCTCCAAATAATCAAAGATAAAATAATGCACGCTGGTCCTTATAGTAATAGATCTTACACATTTCTCCAACAAAAAATGTGATTTCATCACAGATACTATTCTCAAAGTCCAGACTTCTTTTTAAAAAGATTGTATCCAATCAGAAAATGGATGTTTTGTTAACTCTTATATATGACAGTCAAATTAAACACATACATTATTAATAAATATAATTTGTCATGTTAATTGTGGCTAATCGAATATAGATTAATGATTTCTTACAAATATATATAAAACATCTGAAAGAATATTTTTTTTTAAAATAAACCATATATATAATGTAGAATCTCTCAATCTTTAGTTCTTTAAACCATCACTAACTCATTCGACCACAGGTCATATAATTTCCAGATTTATCAGGTAGATATATTGAAGAGCTTACTATTAAATCTTATAAAGCTATAGCTCTTATAATTATCATAGTTTATATATATTAAAAATATTTTTTAGACATAACTCTCAATTGAAAACATCAGACTATTAAATCAAGAAAGAAATTTAATTAACACAAAAATGTATTATATATACATATAATTTAACATTTATGATCTTAAAAATGCATTAACTATTTGTGCACATATAAATAATCTGAAATACAATCATATAGACTAAAATATCAGGATTCAATCTCCCGACCTTTAGTTCCCTAAACTTTTAACTAAACCATTTGGCCAAAGGTCAAATCATTTGAAAATAGTGCATTTTCAAATAATACTAGAGAACTTTCTCTTAAATCTTATAAGTTATAACCTTCATAATGATTATAGTTTACACATCTCAAAAACGTTATAATATATTATACTTCTCAATTCAATTTATTAAACTTAAAATTTATATGGAAAGAAAAGTAATTATAATTACTCCTAAATTTTCAGAACATATTTAATTTAACACAATCATTTTATCCCTTTGGGTGCATTGAATCTAATTAAAAAATCCAAGACGCTTCCCTCTTACAAAGGGAAGCGTACCTGTCTCCACCCCATACAGTAGACTTGATATGTTCTATACCAGTCACTTGTAGACCCTCCAGGAAAATTTTATGTTCTTTTATAAAGTGACGTGCTATGCTGTGTGAACAATTGCCCTTTAAATTATTCCTCCTGTGCTTAAGGAACATCACATTAAGAGTTCTTGTGGTCCTGTATACATATTGAACCCCACATTTACATTACAATAAATATATAACAAATTTAGATTGAAAGTTCATAAAATCCTATATTTCATGCTACTTTCCTATTATTGAGGAACAAAAACTTGTGTTTTTTTATTTTGAACAAATGTACAGGATATGCAGGATTTTTTACCACATTTAAAAAAGCCTCTAGATTTTTTCAGCTGCCAATTGGTTTTTACTGACTGACTCGGAACACTTTTGCTGATTTCATCATTTCTTTTGAAATGACTAGGTACTAAGTTATTCTTTAATGTAGTTGCTCTTCTAGAATTCACTCTAGGGTCTTTCTGAATTGTAGTCATCAATATTTCATCAAGCTCGAGGATTAATTATTATTTTTTATAATACTTTTGATTCATTTGGAATATGAATTATATTGACTAATAAACATTACATGTTCCTTACAGTCTGGTTTTTCTTCTCTAATAAAACTATTCTATTTATGATTCTTCATTAACAATGTACTTCTATTAGATTTCTTAACTTCCAAATAAGCTTTATCTAAAAGTAATTGTGGGTAACCTTGTTCTGAAAAAGATCTTAATAAAGAGTCTGCCTGTTGAGAGAAAGTTTCATTTGAGGTACAATACTTCTGCAGCCTAAGTAGCTGTACTTTTGTAAGGTTAATCTTCCAACTTTCAAAATGTCATACTTGACAACTCTCCCAGATTTTCGGGAGACTCCCAAATTCCAGGTAGGTCTCCCGGACTCCTGGGAGAGTAGGCAAATCTTCCACATGGGGACTTCCATTTATCAATTTGTTGCAAATCACATAATTTTGGCCCCACTCCTGTGGCAAAATGATGTGATCACATTATTGCATCACTCCCCTCCACAGTTGTGCTTTACATACCCTTGTAGATCATCCGTAGGGGACACTTTAAATCTCCAAGAGGGGACACTTTTATAATCGAACAATCGCACTGCTTTGGTCTTTTTGATTTTTCCCCTTCTTCACTCTTTGGCAGTACCTTCTACTTCTCAGTATTTGGATTGGCTGTGGATGATTCTTGCTGATATCGTGACTTGTGGCTATAGTCAGTCTTGTGTTGTCTGGTGTATGGAAAACATCTATATAAATTATGGTGACAGCTTTATACTCAATATAATATGAGCCTATATCGAGACAAGTCCAGTAGTGTATACCTTTCTTAAACTATAAACTACAGAGTAGTTAGAATTAATAGACAGCTCGCCTCAGTCTGTTGATGGCTTGCATAAATTTGTTGTAGACTTGCAACCATTTGTTCTTGATTTGCAACTATTTACTCTGTTTTTCGTGTGGCTCGCCGGTATGCACTGCAAAACCTTCAAGATATGGTTCTCTGATTGTCTGGTAACTTTATGGCAGATATTTATAGGCTTGTCAAGTGCATAAGTTTGCACGAGATATGTGCAGAGTGAAGAAAACAATTGTTTTGCTCAAGAACTTCACCAAAGTTTAATTATAATGGTATGGTTTAATAGGTATGATCATCACCAATTTAAATAAAATCCTATCTCCAACTGTGTTTCCTTACCAACAAAGGCTTCCTATATAATCAAAACCTTACACTTCATTTCAAAGTATCTGCAAAAAGTGGAATCTTGGAACCATAATACATCTTTGGTGAGCCAAATATTTAAAAGAAAACATGACTATCCCATTAATGCAACCTGGGAGCTAAATTAAAGATGACACTATCACCCCAGACCTTGGATAAAACATTCAAGATTGCAAGCAAAACATACAATGGGCAGTGCTTTAAAATGCTACACCAAGCTTGTTAAACCCAGGGGTGAATCTGCTGCCATTTTTGGCAACTAAATCGGCATCTTTCTCAGGTTTCTTACATAAACTACAATAAACGTATGTCTATGAGTTGTGTGCACAAATATTGGCATTTGTAAGTATTATTAGATCTAAATGTCACTAATTTAGACTTTTTTTTATAAAGAAAATTACATCTTAATTTATTTCCATTATTTTGTCGCCCCCTAAACTAGCTTCCTGAATCAACTGCTTCAGGGTTCCTCATTATAGACACACACTTAAATATACGCCATCCAAATTGTTACACGTGTATCTGGATGCTGCATGGACTATGGACTGGATGGACACTTTCTTACAAAGTTGCTGCACTGTAGAAGGATGATCATTCAAGTTGAAGTGCAGCAAATTGTTAGGTTCTCCAAAGTGAGATATAACTTAATCCCCTTGACCAGGTTGCTGGACCTACCAGTCAGACATTTAAAAGAAAAGTCTGCATAATTATTTTATCGAAAATTAATTTCTTCCAAATAATATTAGAATGATATGCCAATTACTGTATTTATAATTTTTTTTGCTGCAAAATAGGTTATATTAAAGTTATTTCCAGCCCATATATATGTGAGCTTGAGATGTCAGCAATATTCATTTATCAATTCAAAGAGATGATAATCTGAGCTTTCACAGGCCCCTCCTACTGCAATAGAACTTGACAGGCAGCCAAGACTGTTGTTTTTACATTTTGCAACAAAGTTGCAGCTCTTTACAGATATCTCAAACCTTTTTATTCTAAACCATGCAAAAATATAAATAACAATGTTTGTAAATCATGGTAATCTCACTTACATCATATCATATAGTATATACCTATATAATAGTGATCTATTGCCTACTGGCATATCATCTAGTATTAGATCACTAATATAAGTGCAGCAGAGATGAGGATGGGACATAGATCAGGCCCCACATGCCTTGGCACCCCCCCTCACATGTCTTGGCACCCCCTCCCTCAAATGCCTTTCCACACCCCTCACATGCCTTGACATGCCCCCACCCTCCACACGCCGTAACACTCAAAAATGCATAAATGTCATGCAGAATTTGTCATTCCAAACTAACAAATTGGGTGCGCTGACCCAATTTTTGTCCCCCACTTCCAGACCAAATCCTATTTCTACCTAACTTCAAATGAAAAAAATGCTAGTAAAATACAAATCATATCTCTCTTTCTGACATCTATAATTGTGTCAGATCTCAAGCATAATACATATATTGGTTAGCCTTATAATTTAGATAAATAAATGACAATTGTAGATAATATTACAGGGAATAATCATAGAAAAGAATGTGATCTTCTTTGTTTTGCCAATTTTTACTACCTAAAACCCATGATATATTTATTCCAATATCCACTCAAAATAAATCAAAACATTATTTTTTTTCTGGTCATAACGGGCAGAGCCGTAACTTTAAAATTTTAGTGCCTGAGGATAGAAAGAAAAATGCCGCCACTAGCCTTCAATTTTAACCGAATGAATCTAAAATATTCCTAAATGGTAACCCCCTTGTCACGTCTCGCGGGAGATTCCTATCAGTCAGTGTTAACGCAGGCCTTCGCATGGCACGGAGTCTAACGAACCCCGTGGTCTTCATCAAGAACCGCCGCACGGTGTGATGGATTTTGCTGCCGGAGGTCCGCAGGTGACGGCCCTTAGGTTAGCTCACTGATGTGATAGACGGTAGATAAGAGATCCAGCAGGATAAAGGAGAGTAGGCTCTGAAGAGGTAGTATAGTACAGCACAGTAGGGCAGGATTGGTTAACTGTTAGCTGAAGTAGCACACCACACTTATAAGAATCCAAGGCCGCATACAGTGAAACACTGGGTCGGATACACTGCGGATACACCACACTCAGGAGAGTCACCGGTTCGGATATACTGGTGTACAGATAGCGGAGTGGTCAGAAAGGATAGCCGGGTTGGATACACAGGTATACAGGCAGCAGTGTAGTCAATATGGATAGCCGGTCGGATACCCAGGTTTACAGGCAGCAGCATAGTCAATAAGGATAGCCGGGTCAGATACACAGGAGCACAGTCAGCAACATAGTCAATAAGGATAGCCGGGTCGGATACATAGGTATACAGACAGCAGAGGATCCAGAAGTAGTGGTCTAACAAGCCAAAGGTCAAACACAGGGAAACACAAGGAGACAGCACAGGATACATAAGGAGAGCTAGACTCCAAGGGGTAACTTGTTGCTCTGACACAGGCAGTGTGTCAGAGCGCACTACATATAGGAGAAGGGAATTCAAATTTCTCGCCCCAGAGTCACATAACTGCTGCCGCGCCGCCTGCCTGGAAGAACAGAGCGGCACTGTGATCGGGAACAGGAATGTGGACAGATAAGTCTCTTACACCCTTTCAGTGTTGCAACCTGAGCGGTTTCCCCTAGCGCGCTGCCCTAGTTACAGCCCTTATGAATGGGATACAGACCACCAGTCATCAAATAGTCTATAAGCCAGCACAAGAACTTGCACAAGATTTGCTATTTACTTAAAAGTTACATTGCATCGCAGTGAAAGCAAGAAACTTTATGCTCGGTTCCAATTGTGCATTGCATAGATAAATTGTGAAATCATAAACAACTATTAATATACTGGATGCATATTTATGGTAAGCTAAGGGGCGGGCTGGCCCGGGGGGCAGGGCCACTCGGTCAGATCGCTATTAGGGCCGGGGGGTAGGCCGGCCGCCCCCCGGGTGCAATATAGCACATTTTCACTAGCGGTCGCATCTGATGACATCAGATGCGGCCGCGTCAGCGCACAGGCGGCCGCATCATATGACAGGGGATGCGGCCGCGTCATCCCGTTTCATGCGATGCGGCCACCTGTTTGCCCACCGGTCTTCCCCCTCCCAGCCCGCGCCTGGGTAAGCTTCACCTGAACTTTCTCAAACAACCTTATGCTAATGTCTTAGGCAATTTTAATCTAGTAACTAGATATTCAGACAATCATCTACATTATGTATGTAACATCTGTAACATCTGTTTATAGTTCATGGTTTCATATACAACACATATTAAAAACAAAACATATGAAAAAAATATGGCACACAAGCTAACAAGCTTCTTATAACATTTTTCATTTATCACCCAAATGGCATGGCATTTTTGAATTTAGCAGATTTCTGGTCCCATTGTAGTCCTAGTTTACTTTTTATAAATTATATGAGCCCTATTGATATACTGCACATCCTTAATCAAAAAACTATTGCATAGCCCTTACAGAACAGTAGGGGTTAATATAGTTAAGTTAATTCTATTTTTCTCTAAATGTCGTTTCAGCAATGTTTGTGGGGCATTCACCAAGATGAACACCTGCTGAATACTTCTTTATTCTGCTTCTTGCTGTGATCATTTGCCCTCATTGAATTTTAAAGTTTTGACATTTAATCTGAAAAGCCTCGGGTGAGTGACATATCATTACTAATTAATTATAGCCGGTGGCCTTGCTATATAACTGAAAGGAGTGAAGACAGTAAATATTATAATAAATTATGTTTTCTTTTTCAAGAATCACAGATGATGTGGTGGAGATGGGACTTAGAAGACTTTACAATGAATAGCCACAAACATTTTGGATTCTGTTTTCATGTCACCCAAAATTTAAAATTTCCATCTCATGTGCCCTTAGTGTGCAATTATGTTACAGCCCCTGAAGTGCTAATATTTAAGTACACTTAATTCATGCTACCTTGTTTTTCCTCTGTTTGAATATGTTACAGGCAGGTCATAATGTTATGTTATTTCTGTGTACAGTGAATAAAGCCAAGTTCTATTTCCAAAGTGTGTCTATACTGTCTAAATGTCCTTATTTGCAAAGAGGTTACAGGCCAATTTCACAAAATTATTGTATTCTGATTCTGTTAAAATGTCTGCTATTCTGGAGTTTAAATTAGACATAACGAAGCAAAGCAACAGTTATTAACCACTATGAAAGTTGAAGCGTGTCACGCTTTCACAAGCTGGGTTTGCTACTAGCTGGTATCTGCGCTGATGAGCAAGGAGGTGCGGAGTCTAACGCATCCCCGGTGTTCACCAGGAACCCCCTTAAGGGAGTTTGGACTTCGTTGCAAGAAGGTGCGCAGGTTGTGGTTCTTCAGGTCAGCCACCAGCGTAGTAACAAGTGAACGGAGCATAGTCAAACAGGCTGGGTAGGAGCCAAATGGGCAGCGAAGTACAAGGGGAGATACAAAGAATGGTCAAAAGGCAAGCCAGGAGTCAGGAACCAGAACAGGGAGCGAGTGAACCAGAACAGGAAGCGAGTGTCACGGCGGCACTGGGAAGCTTGGACCCTGATCAGCCTGATTACTAGTACTCTTACTTAAGGCGCGGAGTCTAACGTAGGGGCTGGTCTTCTCCAGGAACCCTGCAGGACCTGGTGACCTCTTAACCAAGGGCGTTATGCCATACACCATGGACTCTCTGGCCAGCTAACTACAGGGCCTGGTGCCCTGACTATGGGCCTTTTGCCCCCTCTGCTTTGTTTTCTGAGCCCACTAACTAGGGCCTTGTGCCCCTACCTAGGGCCTTGTGCCCTGGTACACTATGGGCTCTATGCCCCTATCTAGGCCTTGTGGCCTTACCTGGCTATGGGCTCTAGCCCAGCTAATTAGGGCCTTGTGCCCTTTACTGTTAATGGACATAAAGCCCCTAACTACCTAGATGGGCCTTGTGCCCAATTACACTGGGCCTTGTACCCCTAACTGTTGCCACGTGCCTAGTGCCCGACAGTGGAGACAGTGTGGTGCGGGGGACTGGTAGAGGTGGTTCCTTACCTGTGGGGCCTTACCTGTTTCCCTGGTCTTCGTGGATCTTCTCCTGGCCTTTTTCCCCACTGCCGCCGCTTCCAGGCTCAGCCGCAATCTTCTTTTCTTGATCCCGGCTATGTTGCGGTGGCAGAGGCACTCTTAGCCCTGACAAGGGCTCTCTGCCAACACTGGTGCTCTCCACTGCCTTCTTTTCTTCAAATGTTGATCGAGCTCTGGTCTACGTCTTCTCTCTTCAAGCTCCGCTGACAAACTGAAGATTGCGGCGCGCTGACGTCATCACACAGTGTCGACGCGACGCTATATGATGACTCGTCGAGTCTGGATTGGCCCACTGCCACGCCACAGATTCAAACGGCCGGGAGGTGAGCCCTGATTGGCTCACCACCCCAGCCGAATGGAGAAGACCACCGCCACCCCGAGAATAGCGACATCCCACGGGGGAATTGCCGTCCAGGTGAGTCCCCCACATAGATGTGCGGTGTGTGCGTGTGTGTGTGTGTGTGTTTGTGTGTGTGTGGTTTAGATGTGCGGAGGTGTGTGAGTGTGTGCATGTGTGTGTGTGTGTGGTGTGGATGTGCGAAGGTGTGTATGTGGTGTAGATGTGCAGAGATGTGTGTGGAGTAGATGTGCGGTGGTGTGTGTGTGTGTGTGTGTGGTTTAGAAGTGCGGAGCTGTGTGAGTGTGTGTGTGTGTGTGTGGTGTCGATGTGTGAAAGTGTGTGTGGTGTAGATGTGCGGAGTTGTGTGTGTGTGTGTGTGTGTGTATGGTGTTGATGTGTTTTATATATATATATATATATATATATATATATAGATAGATAGTTTCCAAGCAAGAAGTTATATCCTGTCTAAGAAGTTAGTTACCCCGCAAACAAAAATATTTTCTAAAAGGGTGAAAAAAGTTTCCAGGCAAGAGGTTAGATACCTTTTAGGAACGAAGTTCCAGACGAGAAGTTAGATACCTCGCAGGAACTAGTTTCCAGGCGAGAGAGTCAGTTACCTTAGTTAAAAACTAATTATTTTCCAAGTGAGAAGCGATACCTCAACGGAAAAAGTTTCCGGTCGAGAAGAGGTTCCTCACTGGGTGAAAGCGTTTCCAGTGAGAAGAGGGAACGTTGCTTTAGAAACATTTAAGCCTCATGGACATGGAATCATGTTCGACCTGTATTGGTTAATAATTCAGCCATGGGAGCCAGGTAGGCACAATATGGGGCAACATTAAAACAGGTTAAGTATATGGCAGGACTCAAAAAGGTCTGCAATATACATTATGAGTAGGAAATATTGTCTAAGAGCAACTTTATATTGTGAGAAGTGGACAAAAATAACTGCTAAATGTGTGAAAAATCTTCCTAATGTTGGTAGCTTTGATCCTAATATATTGAATACAGTTAAAGTTCAGATTTGTATCATAAGTTCAAGAAAATAACAGCTTAATCATACCATGTGTTTAAATTTGTGGCAGTACGAGGGCAAAGTTTGGTGCGAGAAATTAGTGCAGGCGAAAAAAAAGATAAAGACAATTGTTCAAAACTTGAGCACACAACAGTGCCATCCCCACCTTATGTGGATAGTAACAAAAATATAGCCAGGGAAAATAGTGAACCATGTCAATTATATCCTGTTCTGAAAAAATAAATAAAATGTATTCATTTTTGTGAAGGGGGTGAGGATGGGCCTGTTTTAATCTCTGCAATAGCTTATACATTATAATTGTCTGCTACAGACTACAATAAAACTCTCCCAAATACTTCTAAACAGGAATATCCATTGTGCAGAGACAATAGTTCCAGCTATTGACCCTGGGTGCAGTAATATTTTAGAATTACACCCAGTAAGAACAATATCTGTATCCAATGATAAGGCAGATAAGGATATCTGGTCATGTTATGACCTTGGAGTGACAATGGCATAGAGAGAGATAAGCATCAATGATGTATTCACTCAATGGCTGCAAATATCATGAATACACATGCTAATCTCTGAAATCTGGGCCACACCTGCAATCTACAGACAGTTTAATTGACTCATAATCAGAACAAGAACCAAAATAAAAAATGAATATATCTGGTACAGGATATACTGGACACCCCACAAAGGCTAATATTGCACTCATCTGTTATAGAGACAAGTCCATCAAAGGTATAAGAAATGTTATCACAGATATCAGGTCCCTTGTGGATTAAAGATGGACAGGACACTGGATTGATGGCTAATTAGCTCACGTTATGATTAAAAGGAATTGGGGAGGGGCTACAGACTAATACAAGATTTAAAAGGGATAAATGAAATAATCGAGAGCCAATTCCCAGTAGTGCCCAATCTAGCGGTCATCCTGATGCAAATCTCTTTTCTGAAAACCATTTCACTATTATTATCCTTTGCTGTTTCCTTTTCTGTCCCTCTACAACCAGAGTGTTAGTAGCTCTTTGCTTTCTCCTATAAAGGGGGTACAATATACATAGACAAGATTGCCCGAAGGGTTTATAGACAACCCCAGTATTTTGTCACAAGGCTCTCATGGTTGCTTGCAATCTTTTCAACGGAGCGATGGGTTTGTTCTAATTTAGTATGTAGTACTACTGTGTTCTGATTTATTTATGTTATCAGTGTCTAATACTAAACACTTGTTGCTTTATTTGTCACAAACAGGACACAAGGTTGCAAATAATAATTTACAGCCATGCCAGACAAAAGTCAAATACTTGGGACACTGTCTCACCCAGAGACTAAGACATTTGACAACAGACATGATTAAGGCTACACAAGACATGACATTGCTGCAAAACCAGCTACAGATTCGTACTTTCTTAGGGATGTGTGGGTACTGCAGGTCCTGAAAACCATGTTTTTCAATATTGACTTTACCATTGCAGAAGTTAGACAAATCCTCTAAACCTGAACTTGTCTCACATACTGAGGAGTCAGAGCAAGTATTCTTCAATCTTAAAAAAAGTTTGACTAAAGCACCTACCCTGGAAATACCTGATTATGAAAAACCTTTTGAGTTATACTGTACTGAAGCAGCTGGTTGTGCTGCAGGAGTCTTGACACAGAAACATGGTGACGCTATCCGACCGAAACCATACTACAGAGCATAAATGGACTATGTGGCAAGATCACTCCCTATGTGTTTAAGAAGTGTAGCAGCAACTGCTCTTCTGGTGAGTAAGAATGAGGATGTAGTACTGGGACACGATTCAACTGTCTATGCACTACATACGTTATCATACGTTACCGTCCTAAATTCTTCCCAAACTAGGCATATCTCCTCAGCAAAATTTACGAGATGTGCCTTGAGATGCACAAAGAGTGGAAGGAGAGGAGACTCCAGCTGAAGGTAAATATTGGCAGGTATACAGATATTATGATTGTATGGAATATTTTAATCAGACCTTTACCGCAAGACCTGACATACGTGGCACCACTATAGAAAATGTGAATTTTGCCTTTTATATGGATGGGAGTTCTCATAGACAGAAGGACTCAGAAATATTATGTACTTGTTATGCTATTGTAGATGTCGAAGGTGTCATAGAAGCTGAGCCCCTTGTCCCACCTCACTCAGCACAGACAGCTGAATTCATAGAATGGAGAAGAGCATGTGAGTTGGCAGAGGGTAAAACAGATAATATATACACTGACTGTAGGTACGTCTTTGGAGTAATGCATGACAATGGGACTTTATGGCGTCGTAGGACCTTTATGAAAATGGCAGGCATACCAGTAGCACACTCACAGCACATAAAAGGAATTCTAACAGTGATACAGCTACCTAAGGAAGTAGCTGTTATCAAGTGGAAAGCACACACAAATGATAGGGACCCTTATCTCTAGTGAAGGGATATCACATGGCAACGATAGAGCAAATGAGGCTGTTAAGAGACCAACAGGCACACTCATAGAAAAAACAATGTAACCAAAGCAATGTTTTTTTTGCAGCTCTCAGTGTACAGAAATTAATGGAAATGCAGGATTTGTGTTCCCTACAGGAGAAGGCTGTCTGTAAGTCAAAGGGATGTGGTCAAGAGTCCTCTGGACTCTGGAAAGATGGACAAGGTAGGCCAGTAGCTCCCAAGGCTTCCAAGCTTAGCAGAGGCAACATATATTCTAACACACCTGAATAAGTAATGCAGGTGCAAATTGGTAAGAGCATATTTTTGTGCACCAGGTTTCTCTTCACAGTCTAGTAAGAAGGCAATGTCTTGTCTTACTTGTCTGAGAAAGGATATGGGAAAAGCCAACTCTTAACCTGGCATTTTTGAGATACATTTGACAGACAACCTCACTTAAAGGTAGTTCCCCATGATGATTTAAAATGTAACGATGAATTGACTGTATATCTTTAAAAGAGGAGCAAACTGTTGAGACAGCAACAAAGGAATTTTAAAATACTGTCTCCTGATATGCCAGACACTAACTGTCATGATGTTGAACCTGGGGAAAATGTTATGATCTGCAATTTCTATGCTCAGGTTGTTTAACAGACAGGTGGGAAGGCCCACACCAAGTGTTGATCACCAGAACCACATCTCTGAAAGTAGCAGAAAGAAACACTTGGATCCATTCCACCCATTGCAGAAAAGTCAACAATCTGGAGAAGATACAAGACCAGGCTGAGGCTGATGCTACAATCCCATCACTTGTGGCATTTGACAATGCCAAAACCAAAACCAAAACACACAAGGGTGGCTTTACCAAAACCAAAACCAAAACACAAAGCTAATCCAGATCCAAAACCAAAACCACTTCAAGGGGGTCAGTGAGCATCTCTACATTGAAGTGTCACAGTTCTGTAAAAAGGATGCCAAGAAATGCACAAATAAGAACATATCATAAAGGTGGAGTTAACAAGAGAGGAATCCTAAATAACAGAACACAAGCTTACTGTGAAATATGCAATACTCTGTACAATCCTTAGCCCGGTCACATCCTTGCTTGCAATTGCAAAATATATGCAAATGATTTTGTAAGGCTCTATATGATTTCTTTGATTTATTGAAGTGTCCCCATATATTTAGTGAGTACATTATATTTTTGAACTGTACACTTGTTGACAACTGACACATGTGTAACATATTCTACAATATGATATGATTTGGGGGTAACTGTACATTACATGGAATAGGTGATACTAGTATTTACCATGGTAACCAAGCAGTAAGTCAGTTGCTTGGTTACCATGGTTACCAAGTATGATGCTATTCACTGTGATGTCAGCTCAGTGAGAGTATAGTTAGTGTTTCCTGCCCAGTGCAGCAGTCACTTTCTTTACAGCAAGTGAGTTACTTGGTCCAGGAAAAGATCTGGCTTATCAATCAGAAATATCAGGACCCTTCAAAGAAGCATTAACAAAACTACAACAACTTGAAAGAAGAATTGGATGTTCTCAGTGAAGAGAAAATATATCCAGGTCTGATATATGTTTATTTTATATATTTATTATATTTATACTATTTAGCTTAGGACATACTTGCCTACTTTTGGCAAGTTGTTTCCGGGAGAGGGGAGTGACTGGAGGGTGGGAGGGGGCGGAGCAAGCCAAACGCGTCATTCTGTTCCTGCCCCTTTACGAAAATGGCGTTTTGTCACGGGTGTGGGGCTAAAATGATGCGATTCACCGTGAATCAAGTCATTTTGGGAAGGCCGTTGCGGGATGTGGCAGACTTGCTAGCTCTCCCAGGAGTCCGTGAGACCGACCTGAATTTCGGGAGTCTCCCGGACATTCCGGGAGAGTTGGCAAGTATGGCTTAGGATCAAAACTAATATGGCCTTTCACGTGTATTGCTAAAATCACATGTAATTATACTGTAATTTTTCACACTTAGGGCCTGATTTAGAGTTGACCATAATGTAGTGGAATTAACACAGGCGGTCTTATATGTATTTTTTTAGTTCCTCTTACCTTAACATACATGCAGCTCAAAATACAGTGCATAGATATGGCCTCAAAATGAGTTGGACGCATTTGGGTACAAAGCAAAGAAGTAAAACACATGCCGCAAACAGGGCCCATTTACATGTTTATTTTGAGTTGCACATATTTTACGATATGTACAATTCACCAAGCAACTGACTTACTGCTTGGTTACCATGGTTACCAACTATGATGCTAATCATTATGATGTCAGCTCAGTAAGAGTATAGTTAATGTCTCCTGCCCAGTGCACCAGTCACTTTCTTTCACATCAAGTAAGTTACTTGGTCCAGCAAATGATCTGGCTTATCAATCAGAAATATCAGGACCCTTCAAAGAAGCACTAACAAAGCTACAAATTGAAAGACGAACTGGATGTTCTCAGTGAAGAGAAATTATATTTAGGTCTGATATATGTTTATTTTATGTTTTTATTATAATTATACCATTTAGCTTAGGATCAAAACTAATATGGCCTTTCACGTGTATTGCTAAAATCACATGTAATTATACTGTAATTTTTGACACTTAGGGCCTGATTTAGAGTTGACCATAATGTAGTGGACGTAACACAGACGGTCTTCTATGTATATTTTTAGTTCCACTTATCTTAACATACATGCAGCTCAAAATACAGTGCATAGATGTGGCCTCAAAAAGAGTTGGACGCATTTAGGTACAAAGCAAAGAAGTAAAACCCATGCCGCAAAGAGCCCATTTACATGTTTATTTTGAGTTGCACATATTTTACGATATGTACAATTCAAAATAAATATGTAAATGTTTTCTCATGAAGATATGTTTACAGGGTATCATGCAGCAGCAGCAGCATACTTGAGATATCAATCACATCATCATCAACAATTTTATGATGATTAATATCATTTTACTGTTTAAAAGAACAGTGATCTAAGCATCAGCGTAAATAGACTGAACTGCTTGTGGCGATTTTGTGGGATGAATAGTATGCTATGGGGTCTATGCATCAATAAGATGCTGTGCAAATAAATATGCATCGCTGCACATCGCACTGATGCATATTTATGCACCACTTGAATGCATCATGCCGGGGCTACTCTGGCCCCTCTCCTACGATCTAATTTTCCTTTTTACTAGCAGCTTAGCGCTGTCGGTGAAAGGAGGAAGTGCACTTCCACTGTAATGGATTCTGTGATGCCGAATAGGCTTCAGCAGAATCCCTTAGGAAATGACAGGTAACACCATCCTGAGATGGCGTTACCTTCTGCACAATGCAAAGCTTATCAAAGCTTCATGCATTGCAGAACATAGCAGTCCCCATAGTAATCTATGGGGACTGTGATGCTGCACGATATTTGCCTAAACGGAGGAGATTTCTGTGACATCTCCTCTGTTAGGCAGTTAATGCATAGCAAACATACTTAAAAGATGCGGAAACAGTAGTTTTAAGTGTCAAATAAGCTTGAGGAATAGACCCCTGTGTCACTAGCAAGTTCTCTGCAGTAGATATCAGTTACTAGCACATGACAAATTATGTTATGCAAACCAGCATGTTACTTATTTTTACTTATGTGCAAAATGTGTTGCATGGAAAATTCAGAGTAATATTTTTGAAGAATTAGATCCAAGAAAAACATCTGTTAAATTATTGCTAATTTAGTTAGATAATACCAGCTATATTTAAAATTATGTCTTTTCACTAGCAGACAAGGATCCTGCCCCCAAAAAGTGATAGAGTGTTTTGGGAGGGCGTAACCTTTTCTCGGGAGCAGGAATAGCCCATCCCTATGGCTAGGACACCCTAAAATCTTGGATACACTAGGTAGGAGATGGCAGTGTGATGTGTGTATTACGCAGTTAGGGAGAATTTGGACTCCAGCAACATGGCTCCATATGTCCAAGTGGCAGGACTTAATTTGAAGTTGTTGTAGAAAGCATACTTAGCTGATAGGCCTTAAATGATAATACAATAGTACATTTCTACATCTGGATGCAATGCGTAAAGATATATTTGATGAAATTGTTTGTGGGTTTTGTGCATATGGAAGAATAACAAAGGTAGCCACAGGATCGACTGCTGACCAGCCTTAACCATCATCATCGGAAAATGAGGAGCCCAAAAACCTTATCTGAGGAGAGGGACCCCTACAGCTTTTCAGGACATAATAAAGCCCCACCCTTATTCCACCACCTGAGAAACAATAGTCTAGTGGCTACAACGTGTGAAGATAAATATGAGGTTGTTTCTGTAATGCTCTGCATATTTTACAGTAATCACAATGATGCAGACCTTTATAGTAAGCTAGGATATTCTCTATACTGCATATCACTAGAAAGCTCTATATCATATACCTTTATTACTTCTATAGGGTAAATTATTATGTACAACAGCATAACACCTGCAATATGTTTTGCATGAGAAATTCTTTGGAACATTTCTATTTAATTCAACAAAAAAAAAAGCATGTGTTGAGTTGTTGATCATAGAGTTTACAAGTAATCGCAGTTATATTTCAAATACTGTGTTACCTATATATGAAAGGAACCCTGCCCACAACAAGATGTACAGAGGGCATTGGGAGGGTGAATTCTCTTCTTGGGGGCAGGTCTTACCCACTTCCAGGACTGGACACCCTAAAATCTGGAGAGCAGGAGGTAGTCAACGGCACTGTGATATGTGTTTTACACTGATAGGAAGAAATTGGACTCCAGTAAAATGGCCAAATATGTCCAAGTAGCAGGACTTCATTTGAAGTTGTAGTAGATAGTATACATAGTTGATATGCTTTTAATGATGATACAATATTAGATTTTAAAATGCGTAACAAGTTGGAGAATATCGTTGTGTTGAAAGAAGCTAAAACCGTAGCTCATAGCTGCATATTGCCTTCACTTGCACGCATGATAAACAGGGTGTCCAATGCCAGCAAATGAGGCATAATGAAATCTTTGATTTACCAATATTAATATGCTTATACATGTGACTGAATGTCATAATGTTTAAGCATGTTAAACTTATGAATATGTATTTGTGATTGCTGATTTGTTTAACTAAAGTCTATCCATGTACAAATATGGATGCTAACACAGTTTTAAAGGAAAGTACTAATGGAATTTGTTAGAAGATTTGGGTACCAGACTGTACTAGTACATAGAAGAAATCCCTGCAGACCTGCCAACATCATCAACTATAATGACTGAAGAAGCCAAAATCTTTACCGAGGATAAGGAAACCCTGTAACCTGTGGAAACATGATAAAGCTCCTCCAGCATTTTCCACTTAAGATACCTCCTTCTAACCAACTTAGAATCCTAGTTGTTGCGAAGCGAGAAGATGATTTTGAAGTTTTTGCTTGTGGGGCTTGTACATATGTATACCTAACAAAGGCAACCGCAGAATCGACTGCACACCTGCCAAAACACCATCACCAGACAAAGAAGAAGCCCAAAATCTTGACTGAGAAGTGGCTACCCTATAGATTTTGGGGACACTATAATGCCTCTTCCTCTCTCTTCCACCTAAGATGCAATTGCCTAGTGGCTGCAATGTGTGAAGATGTATTTGATGATACTGCTTGTGGGTTTCGTGCATGTGGAAGGATAAAAAAGGTAACTACGGGATAGATTGCAGACCTGCCTACACCATCATCATCAGAAATTGTGAAAGCCCCAAACCTTACCTGAGGAGAGGGAACCCTATAGCTTTTGTGGACATAATAAAGACCCTCCCTGATTCCTCCACCTAATACACAGTAGTCTAGTGGCTACAACGCGTTAAGATAAATATGAGGTTATTTCTGTAATGCTGTGTATATTTTATGGTTTTCAATATTATGTATGATCTTTATTGTACTCTAGGATTCTCTCTATATTGTTTGCAATAGAATATTCTATATCTAGATTTTCTATTACTCGTATTAGGTAAATTATTAAGTAAAACAGCAGAACATCTGCTTTGACATAATTACAATGCGTTTTGCGTTGCAAATTCTTTGGAGCATTTTTATTTAATTCAACCAAACAAAAAGCATGTGTTGAGTTGTTGATCATAGAGTTTACAAGTAGTCACAGTTATCTTTCAAATGATGTGCTATCATATATGAAAGTAACCCTGCCCACCAGAGAAGGTACAGAGGGCATTGGGAGGGTGGAACCTCTTCTTGGGGGCAGGGCTTACCCACATCCAGTACTGGAGACCCTAAGAGCAGGAGGTAGTCACCGGCAGTGTGATGTGGTTATAAACTGATAGAAAGAAATTAGACTCCAGTAAGATGGCCCCATATGTCCAAGTAGCAGAACTTCATCTGAAATTGTAATAGATTGTATACATAGTTTAAATGCTTTTAATGATGGTAATATATTATGTTTCTAGAATGCGTAATAAGTTGGAGAATATCGTTTTGTTGAAAGAAGCTAAAACAGTAGCTCATAGGTGCATATTGCCTTCATTTGCTCACATGATAAACAGGGTGTCCAATGCCAGCAAATGAGGGATGATGATGACTTTGATTTACCAATATTAATATGCTTATACAAAGAATGGAATGTCACAATGTTTAAGAATGATGTAAAATGTTTGAATATGTATTTGTGATTGCTGATTTGTTTAACTAAAACCTATCCGTGTATAAATGTGGATGCTAACACAGTTTTAAAGGAAGATACTAATGGAATTTGTTAGAAGATTTTGGTACCAGTCTGTATTAGTTCACAGAGGAAATCCCTGCAGACCTGCCAACATCATCATCTACAAAGACTGAAGAAGCCAAAATCTTCAGCGAGGGGAAAGAAAACCCTGTAACATGTGGAAGCATGATAAAGCTCCTCCAGCTTTCTCCACCTTAGAAGCCTCATTCTAGCCACCTTAGAATCCTAGTGGTTGTGAAGCTAGAAGATTATTTTAATTTTATTGCTTGTGGGTTTCGTACATATGTATGGATAACAAAGGCAACCACAGAATCGACTGCACACCTGCCTAAAACACCATCACCAGACAAGGAAGAAGACCAAAATCCTTACTGAGAAGTGGTTACCCTGTAGATTTTCTGGACACTATAGAGCCTCTTCCTCTTTCTTCCACCTAAGATGCAATTGCCTAGTGGCTGCAATGTGTGAAGATGTATTTGATGATACTGCTTGAGGGTTTCGTGCATATGGAAGGATAAAAAAGGTAACCACGGGATAGATTGCAGACCTGCCTACACCATCTTCATCGGAAAATGTGAAACCCCCAAACCTTATTTGAGGACAGGGAACCCTATAGCTTTTAGGGACATAATAACGCCCCTCCCTGATTCCTCCACCTAAGACGCAATAGTCTAATGGCTACAACGCGGGAAGATAAATATGATGTTATTTCTGTAATGCTGTGTATATCTTATGGTTTTCAATATTATGTATGATCTTTATTGTACTCTAGGATTCTCTCTATATTGTTTGCAATAGAGTATTCTATATGTTGATTGCCTATTACTCGTATTAGGTAAATTATTAAGTAAAACAGCAGAACACCTGCTTTGACATAATTACAATGCGTTTTGCGTTGCAAATTCTTTGGAACATTTTTATTTAATTAAACCAAACAAAAAGCATGTGTTGAGTTGTTGATCATAGAGTTTACAAGTAGTCACAGTTATCTTTCAAATGATATGTTATCATATATGAAAGTAACCCTGCCCAAAAGAAGAGGTACAGAGGGCATTGGGAGGGTGGAACCTCTTCTTGAGGGCAGGGCTTACCCACATCCAGTACTGGACACCCTAAAAGCAGGAGGTAGTCACCGGCAGTTTGATGTGGTTATAAACTGATAGGAAGAAATTGGACTCCAGTAATATGGCCCCATATGTCCAAGTAGCAGAACTTCATCTGAAATTGTAATAGATTTTATACATAGTTTATATGCTTTTAATGACTGCAATATATTATGTTTCTAGAATGCGTAATAAGTTGGAGAATATCGTTTTGTTGAAAGAAGCTAAAACAGTAGCTCATAGGTGCATATTGCCTTCACTTGCTCACATGATAAACAGGGTGTCCAATGCCAGCAAATGAGAGATGATGATGACTTTGATTTACCAATATTAATATGCTTATACAAAGACTGGAATGTCACAACATTTAAGAATGATGTAAAATGTTTGAATATGTATTTGTGATTTGTTTAACTAAAACCTATCCATGTATAAATGTGGATGCTTACACAGTTTTAAAGGAAGATACTAATGGAATTTGTTGGAAGATTTTAGTACCAGTCTGTATTAGTTCACAGAGGAAATCCCTGCAGACCTGCCAACATCATCATCTACAAAGACTGAAGAAGCCAAAATCTTCAGCGAGGGGAAAGAAAACCCTGTAACATGTGGAAGCATGATAAAGCTCCTCCAGCTTTCTCCACCTTAGAAGCCTCCTTCTAGCCACCTTAGAATCCTAGTGGTTGCGAAGCTAGAAGATGATTTTAATTTTATTGCTTGTGGGTTTCGTACATATGTATGGATAACAAAGGCAACCACAGAATCGACTGCACACCTGCCTAAAACACCATCACCAGACAAGGAAGAAGACCAAAATCATTACTGAGAAGTGGCTACCCTGTAGATTTTCTGGACACTATAGAGCCTCTTCCTCTCTCTTCCACCTAAGATGCAATTGCCTAGTGGCTGCAATGTGTGAAGATGTATTTGATGATACTGCTTGAGGGTTTCGTGCATATGGAAGGATAAAAAAGGTAACCACGGGATAGATTGCAGACCTGCCTACACCATCTTCATCGGAAAATGTGAAACCCCCAAACCTTATCTGAGGACAGGGAACCCTATAGCTTTTGGGGACATAATAACGCCCCTCCCTGATTCCTCCACCTAAGACGCAATAGTCTAATGGCTACAACGCGGGAAGATAAATATGAGGTTATTTTTGTAATGCTGTGTATATCTTATGGTTTTCAATATTATGTATGATCTTTATTGTACTCTAGGATTCTCTCTATATTGTTTGCAATAGAGTATTCTATATTTTGATTGCCTATTACTCGTATTAGGTAAATTATTAAGTAAAACAGCAGAACACCTGCTTTGACATAATTACAATGCGTTTTGCGTTGCAAATTCTTTGGAGCATTTTTATTTAATTAAACCAAACAAAAAGTATGTGTTGAGTTGTTGATCATAGAGTTTACAAGTAGTCACAGTTATCTTTCAAATGATGTGCTATCATATATGAAAGTAACCCTGCCCACCAGAAGAGGTACAGAGGGCATTGGGAGGGTGGAACCTCTTCTTGGGGGCAGGGCTTACCCACATCCAGTACTGGACACCCTAAAAGCAGGAGGTAGTCACCGGCAGTGTGATGTGGTTATAAACTGATAGGAAGAAATTGGACTCCAGTAATATGGCCCCATATGTCCAAGTAGCAGAACTTCATCTGAAATTGTAATAGATTGTATACATAGTTTATATGCTTTTAATGATGGCAATATATTATGTTTCTAGAATGCGTAATAAGTTGGAGAATATTGTTTTGTTGAAAGAAGCTAAAACAGTAGCTCATAGGTGCATATTGCCTTCATTTTCTCACATAATAAACAGGGTGTCCAATGCCAGCAAATGAGGGATGATGATGACTTTGATTTACCAATATTAATATGCTTATACAAAGAATGGAATGTCACAACGTTTAAGAATGATGTAAAATGTTTGAATATGTATTTGTGATTGCTGATTTGTTTAACTAAAACCTATCCATGTATAAATGTGGATGCTAACACAGTTTTAAAGGAAGATACTAATGGAATTTGTTAGAAGATTTTGGTACCAGTCTGTATTAGTTCACAGAGGAAATCCCTGCAGACCTGCCAACATCATCATCTGCAAAGACTGAAGACGCTAAAATCTTTACAGAGGAAAAGAAAACCCTGTAACATGTGGAAACATGATAAAACTCCTCCAGCTTTCTCCACCTTAGAAGCCTCCTTCTAGCCACCTTAGAATCCTATTGGATGCGAAGCAAGAAGATGATTTTAATTTTATTGCTTGTGGGTTTCATACATATATATTGATAACAAAGGCAATCACATAATCGACTGCACACCTGCCTAAAACACAATCACCAGACAAGGAAGAAGACCAAAATCATTACTGAGAAGTGGCTACCCTGTAGATTTTCTGGACACTATAGAACCTCTTCTTCTCTCTTCCACCTAAGATGCAATTGCCTAGTGGCTGCAATGTGTGAAGATGTATTTGATGATACTGCTTGTGGGTTTCGTGCATATGGAAGGATAAAAAAGGTAACCAGGGGATAGATTGAAGACCTGCCGACACCATCATCATCGTAAAATGTGAAACCCCCAAACCTTATCTGAGGACAGGGAACCCTATAGCTTTTGGGGACATAATAACGCCCCTCCCTGATTCCTCCACCTAAGACGCAAGCGTCTAGTGGCTACAACGCGTGAAGAAAAATATGAGGTTATTTCTGTAATGCTGTGTATATCTTATGGTTTTCAATATTATGTATGATCTTTATTGTACTCTAGGATTCTCTCTATATTGTTTGCAATAGAGTATTCTATATGTTGATTGCCTATTACTCGTATTAGGTAAATTATTAAGTAAAACAGCAGAACACCTGCTTTGACATAATTACAATGCGTTTTGCGTTGCAAATTCTTTGGAGCATTTTTATTTAATTAAACCAAACAAAAAGCATGTGTTGAGTTGTTGATCATAGAGTTTACAAGTAGTCACAGTTATCTTTCAAATGATGTGCTATCATATATGAAAGTAACCCTGCCCAAAAGAAGAGGTACAGAGGGCATTGGGAGGGTGGAACCTCTTCTTGGGGGCAGGGCTTACCCACATCCAGTACTTAAGACCCAAAAAGCAGGAGGTAGTCACCGGCAGTGTGATGTGGTTATAAACTGATAGAAATAAATTAGACTCCAGTAAGATGGCCCCATATGTCCAAGTAGCAGGACTTCATCTAAAATTGTAATAGATTGTATACATAGTTTAAATGCTTTTAATGATGGTAATATATTATGTTTCTAGAATGCGTAATAAGTTGGAGAATATAGTTGTGTTAAAAGAAGCTAAAACAGTAGCTCATAGGTGCATATTGCCTTCATTTGCTCACATGATAAACAGGGTGTCCAATGCCAGCAAATGAGGGATGATGATGACTTTGATTTACCAATATTAATATGCTTATACAAAGAATGGAATGTCACAACGTTTAAGAATGATGTAAAATGTTTGAATATGTATTTGTGATTTGTTTAACTAAAACCTATCCATGTATAAATGTGGATGCTTACACAGTTTTAAAGGAAGATACAAATGGAATTTGTTGGAAGATTTTGGTACCAGTCTGTATTAGTTCACAGAGGAAATCCCTGCAGACCTGCCAACATCATCATCTACAAAGACTGAAGAAGCCAAAATCTTCAGCGAGGGGAAAGAAAACCCTGTAACATGTGGAAGCATGATAAAGCTCCTCCAGCTTTCTCCACCTTAGAAGCCTCCTTCTAGCCACCTTAGAATCCTAGTGGTTGCGAAGCTAGAAGATGATTTTAATTTTATTGCTTGTGGGTTTCGTACATATGTATGGATAACAAAGGCAACCACAGAATCGACTGCACACCTGCCTAAAACACCATCACCAGACAAGGAAGAAGACCAAAATCATTACTGAGAAGTGGCTACCCTGTAGATTTTCTGGACACTATAGAGCCTCTTCCTCTCTGTTCCACCTAAGATGCAATTGCCTAGTGGCTGCAATGTGTGAAGATGTATTTGATGATACTGCTTGAGGGTTTCGTGCATATGGAAGGATAAAAAAGGTAACCACGGGATAGATTGCAGACCTGCCTACACCATCTTCATCGGAAAATGTGAAACCCCCAAACCTTATCTGAGGACAGGGAACCCTATAGCTTTTGGGAACATAATAACGCCCCTCCCTAATTCCTCCACCTAAGACGCAATAGTCTAATGGCTACAACGCGGGAAGATAAATATGAGGTTATTTTTGTAATGCTGTGTATATCTTATGGTTTTCAATATTATGTATGATCTTTATTGTACTCTAGGATTCTCTCTATATTGTTTGCAATAGAGTATTCTATATGTTGATTGCCTATTACTCGTATTAGGTAAATTATTAAGTAAAACAGCAGAACACCTGCTTTGACATAATTACAATGCGTTTTGCGTTGCAAATTCTTTGGAGCATTTTTATTTAATTAATCCAAACAAAAAGCATGTGTTGAGTTGTTGATCATAGAGTTTAGAAGTAGTCACAGTTATCTTTCAATCAATATGTTATCATATATGAAAGTAACCCTGCCCAAAAGAAGAGGTACAGAGGGCATTGGGAGGGTGGAACCTCTTCTTGGGGGCAGGGCTTACCCACATCAAGTACTGGACACCCTAAAAGCAGGAGGTAGTCACTGGCAGTGTGATGTGGTTATAAACTGATAGGAAGAAATTGGACTCCAGTAATATGGCCCCATATGTCCAAGTAGCAGAACTTCATCTGAAATTGTAATAGATTGTATACATAGTTTATATGCTTTTTTAATGATGGCGATATATTATGTTTCTAGAATGCATAATAAGTTGGAGAATATCGTTTTGTTGAAAGAAGCTAAAACAGTAGCTCATAGGTGCATATTGCCTTCATTTGCTCACATGATAAACAGGGTGTCCAATGCCAGCAAATGAGGGATGATGATGACTTTGATTTACCAATATTAATATGCTTATACAAAGAATGGAATGTCACAACGTTTAAGAATGATGTAAAATGTTTGAATATGTATTTGTGATTTGTTTAACTAAAACCTATCCATGTATAAATGTGGATGCTTACACAGTTTTAAAGGAAGATACAAATGGAATTTGTTGGAAGATTTTGGTACCAGTCTGTATTAGTTCACAGAGGAAATCCCTGCAGACCTGCCAACATCATCATCTACAAAGACTGAAGAAGCCAAAATCTTCAGCGAGGGGAAAGAAAACCCTGTAACATGTGGAAGCATGATAAAGCTCCTCCAGCTTTCTCCACCTTAGAAGCCTCCTTCTAGCCACCTTAGAATCCTAGTGGTTGCGAAGCTAGAAGATGATTTTAATTTTATTGCTTGTGGGTTTCGTACATATGTATGGATAACAAAGGCAACCACAGAATCGACTGCACACCTGCCTAAAACACCATCACCAGACAAGGAAGAAGACCAAAATCATTACTGAGAAGTGGCTACCCTGTAGATTTTCTGGACACTATAGAGCCTCTTCCTCTCTGTTCCACCTAAGATGCAATTGCCTAGTGGCTGCAATGTGTGAAGATGTATTTGATGATACTGCTTGAGGGTTTCGTGCATATGGAAGGATAAAAAAGGTAACCACGGGATAGATTGCAGACCTGCCTACACCATCTTCATCGGAAAATGTGAAACCCCCAAACCTTATCTGAGGACAGGGAACCCTATAGCTTTTGGGAACATAATAACGCCCCTCCCTAATTCCTCCACCTAAGACGCAATAGTCTAATGGCTACAACGCGGGAAGATAAATATGAGGTTATTTTTGTAATGCTGTGTATATCTTATGGTTTTCAATATTATGTATGATCTTTATTGTACTCTAGGATTCTCTCTATATTGTTTGCAATAGAGTATTCTATATGTTGATTGCCTATTACTCGTATTAGGTAAATTATTAAGTAAAACAGCAGAACACCTGCTTTGACATAATTACAATGCGTTTTGCGTTGCAAATTCTTTGGAGCATTTTTATTTAATTAATCCAAACAAAAAGCATGTGTTGAGTTGTTGATCATAGAGTTTAGAAGTAGTCACAGTTATCTTTCAATCAATATGTTATCATATATGAAAGTAACCCTGCCCAAAAGAAGAGGTACAGAGGGCATTGGGAGGGTGGAACCTCTTCTTGGGGGCAGGGCTTACCCACATCAAGTACTGGACACCCTAAAAGCAGGAGGTAGTCACTGGCAGTGTGATGTGGTTATAAACTGATAGGAAGAAATTGGACTCCAGTAATATGGCCCCATATGTCCAAGTAGCAGAACTTCATCTGAAATTGTAATAGATTGTATACATAGTTTATATGCTTTTTTAATGATGGCGATATATTATGTTTCTAGAATGCATAATAAGTTGGAGAATATCGTTTTGTTGAAAGAAGCTAAAACAGTAGCTTATAGGTGCATATTGCATTCACTTGCTCACATGATAAACAGGATGTCCAATGCCAGCAAATGAGGGATGATGATGACTTTGATTTACCAATATTAATATGCTTATACAAAGAATGGAATGTCACAACATTTAAGAATGATGTAAAATGTTTGAATATGTATTTGTGATTGCTGATTTGCTTAACTAAAACCTATCCATGTATAAATGTGGATGCTAACTAGAGATGGTCACTGACCCCCGTGTTTTGGTTTTGGATTCGGTTTTGGATCTGGATTACCGTCGTGTTTTGGTTTTGGTTTTGGTTTTGTAAAACTGCCATTGCGTGTTTTGGTTTTGGTTTTGTTTGGTTTTGTTTTGCTATTTTTTGGGAAAATCCATGTTTTTGGGCCTAAATTAACCCAATTTAGTGCTCCAACTGTTTTAGAGACAAGTAATCTTATTGTTGAGGTAATAAATCATCCAAAAAAACAGTTTAATTCTTCGTTGGTAGGCCTATTCTACACACAAAACAGATTGTCTTCCTCTCCATCTATGCATATTGGCAATGCAGCCATCGTCTTTGAATGTATATTACACCCTACACTTATAGTTAAATATGTAAAGAAATGGAAAAAGCCAGTTTAGTTTCTGTCTCTCAAGGCCCCCCTCCACTTGTATAAAATACCAAAAAATTCAGCCATTATAGACTGTACAATATTAATTGACATGGAGAAAGCCAGTTTGGTTTCTGTCTCTCTAGGCCCCCCTCCACTTGTATAAAATACTAAAAAATTCAGCCATTATAGACTGTACAATATTAATTGACATGGAGAAAGACAGTTTGGTTTCTGTCTCTCTAGGCCCCCCTCCACTTGTATAAAATACAAAAAAATCCAGCCGTTATAGACTGTACAATATTAATTGACATGGAGAAAGCCAGTTTGGTTTCTGTCTCTCTAGGCCCCCCTCCACTTGTATAAAATACTAATAAATTCAGCCGTTATATACTGTACAATATAAATTGAAATGGACAAAGGCAGTTTGGTATCTGTCTGCATCAGATCCTCTCTCCACTAGGAGTAAAATAGAAAACTATTCAGCCGTTATATAATCTAGAATATAAATAGAAATTGAGAAAGGCAATTTGGTATCTGTCTGCATCATAATCATCAACATCATCATTAGCGCCCTCGTCGCCTACACAAATCTCCCCCTCATCCTCTTCTAATTCCAAAGTGGCATCCTCAATTTGGGTATCACCGGCTACACTCGGGCTATTAAGGCACACATCAGCAGAATACTCACGATTAGACATCCCACTGTTGGATGGACTCTCCACAGGGATTGTTGTCATTTGTGAATCAGAGCAAATATTCTCCTGTAATGCCTCACTGTTATCTCGCAGCTCGGCTTTGACGCGTAACAGTAGTTGTGCACCAATTGTAGGCTGGGTAACTTTTTGGGATCTGCCACTAATAGCCAAAGGTGAAGGCCTCATTCTCTCTTTGCCACTGCGTGTGTAGAATGGCATGCTTGCAATTTTTTTTTTATCGTCACTTAACTTTTGCTCAGTTACACTTCTTTTTCGCTTCAATACAGTAAAAATTTTTTTGATTTTTGTTTTTTGCACTAATTTGAAAACACTCTGTTGTTTGACATCGCCTTGGCCAGATGACGTACTGGGAACACTAACATCAGGACTGGTGACAGAACCTGGTTGCTCATTCAGATCATATGTGGACTGCTTTGAATCCATTCTGAGCGCAAACCACTGGGGAGTGCTAAAAATTATTTAGTAGATACTGCTGACAGATATGACTTTTGACAGCCAGAAATATTAATGCACAATTAGGGAGGACACCCCAAAAGCACTGAGGAGTGCTAAAAATTATTTAGTAGATACTGCTGACAGATATGACTTTTGACAGCCAGAAATATTATTGCACAATTAAGGAGGACACCCCAAAAGCACTAAGGAGTGCTAAAAATTATTTAGTAGATACTGCTGACAGTTATGACTTTTGACAGCCAGAAATATTAAAGCACAATTAGGGAGGACACCCCAAAAGCACTGAGGAGTGCTAAAAATTATTTAGTAGATACTGCTGACAGATATGACTTTTGACAGCCAGAAATATTAATGCACAATTAGGGAGGACACCCCAAAAGCACTGAGGAGTGCTTAAAATTATTTAGTAGATACTGCTGACAGATATGACTTTTGACAGCCAGAAATATTAATGCACAATTAGGGAGGACACCCCAAAAGCACTGAGGAGTGCTAAAAATTATTTAGTAGATACTGCTGACAGATATGACTTTTGACAGCCAGAAATATTAATGCACAATTAGGGAGGACACCCCAAAAGCACTGAGGAGTGCTAAAAATTATTTAGTAGATACTGCTGACAGATATGACTTTTGACAGCCAGAAATATTAATGCACAATTAGGGAGGACACCCCAAAAGCACTGAGGAGTGCTAAAAATTATTTAGTAGATACTGCTGACAGATATGACTTTTGACAGCCAGAAATATTTATGCACAATTATGGGGGACACCCCAAAAGCGCTGGGGAGTGCCAAATATGAAGAAAAAATATTAAACCTCTATCCTCCTCTCTGCACTAGCGATTTTGGTTAGAGCAATTGCAAGAACAATATTGTATTCTCTGTCCCTGCTCTAATTAGCCTATGACTACACCCTGCTCTCTCCCTCTGTCAAATGGCGATGGATTGCTGTGGAGGCGTGTATTTATGAAGTTGAAGTATCGCGAGAACCGAGCCCCGAGATCCGACGACGTCACAATGACGTTCGGCCTCGATTTGGATTCGGAATGGGCGGGAGAGTACCGAGCTGCTCAGCTCGGTACTCGGATACCCAAAGTTCGAGTGGGTTCGGTTCTCGGAGAACCGGACCCGCCCATCTCTATTATAAACTGATAGGAAGAAATTGGACTCCAGTAATATGGCCCCATATGTCCAAGTAGCAGAACTTCATCTGAAATTGTAATAGATTGTATACATAGTTTATATGCTTTTTTAATGATGGCGATATATTATGTTTCTAGAATGCGTAATAAGTTGGAGAATATCGTTTTGTTGAAAGAAGCTAAAACAGTAGCTCATAGGTGCATATTGCATTCACTTGCTCACATGATAAACAGGATGTCCAATGCCAGCAAATGAGGGATGATGATGACTTTGATTTACCAATATTAATATGCTTATACAAAGAATGGAATGTCACAACATTTAAGAATGATGTAAAATGTTTGAATATGTATTTGTGATTGCTGATTTGCTTAACTAAAACCTATCCATGTATAAATGTAGATGCTAACACAGTTTTAAAGGAAGATACTAATGGAATTTGTTAGAAGATTATGGTACCAGTCTGTATTAGTTCACAGAGGAAATCCCTGCAGACCTGCCAAGATCATCATCTACAAAGTCTGAAGAAGCCAAAATCTTTACAGAGGAAAAGGAAACCCTGTAACATGTGGAAACATGATAAAGCTCCTCCAGCTTTCTCCACCTTAGAAGCCTCCTTCTAGCCACATTAGAATCCTATTGGTTGCGAAGCAAGAAGATGAATTTAATTTTATTGCTTGTGGGTTTCGTACATATGTATGGATAACAAAGGCAATCACAGAATCAACTGCACACCTGCCTAAAACACCATCACCAGACAAGGAAGAAGACCAAAATCATTACTGAGAAGTGGCTACCCTGTAGATTTTCTGGACACTATAGAGCCTCTTCCTCCCTCTTCCACCTAAGATGCAATTGCCTAGTGGCTGCAATGTGTGAAGATGTATTTGATGATACTGCTTGAGGGTTTCGTGCATATGGAAGGATAAAAAAGGTAACCAGGGGATAGATTGCAGACCTGCCTACACCATCTTCATCGTAAAATGTGAAACCCCCAAACCTTATCTGAGGAGCGGGAACCCTATAGCTATTGGGGACACAATAACGCCCCTCCCTGATTCCTCCACCTAAGACGCAATAGTCTAATGGCTACTACGCGGGAAGATAAATATGAGGTTATTTCTGTAATGCTGTGTATATCTTATGGTTTTTAATATTATGTATGATCTTTATTGTACTCTAGGATTCTCTCTATATTGTTTGCAATAGAGTATTCTATATGTTGATTGCCTATTACTCGTATTAGGTAAATTATTAAGTAAAACAGCAGAACACCTGCTTTGACATAATTACAATGCGTTTTGCGTTGCAAATTCTTTGGAGCATTTTTATTTAATTAAACCAAACAAAAAGCATGTGTTGAGTTGTTGATCATAGAGTTTAGAAGTAGTCACAGTTATCTTTTAAATGATATGTTATCATATATGAAAGTAACCCTGCCCAAAAGAAGAGGTACAGAGGGCATTGGGAGGGTGGAACCTCTTCTTGGGGGCAGGGCTTACCCACATCCAGTACTGGACACCCTAAAATCAGGAGGTAGTCACCGGCAGTGTGATGTGGTTATAAACTGATAGGAAGAAATTGGACTCCAGTAATATGGCCCCATATGTCCAAGTAGCAGAACTTCATCTGAAATTGTAATAGATTGTATACATAGTTTATATGCTTTTAATGATTGCAATATATTATGTTTCTAGAATGCGTAATAAGTTGGAGAATATAGTTGTGTTGAAAGAAGCTAAAACAGTAGCTCATAGGTGCATATTGCCTTCATTTGCTCACATGATAAACAGGGTGTCCAATGCCAGCAAATGAGGGATGATGATGACTTTGATTTACCAATATTAATATGCTTATACAAAGAATGGAATGTCACAACGTTTAAGAATGATGTAAAATGTTTGAATATGTATTTGTGATTTGTTTAACTAAAACCTATCCATGTATAAATGTGGATGCTTACACAGTTTTAAAGGAAGATACTAATGGAATTTGTTAGAAGATTTTGGTACCAGTCTGTATTAGTACACAGAGGAAATCCCTGCAGACCTGCCAACATCATCATCTACAAAGACTGAAGAAGCCAAAATCTTCAGCGAGGGGAAAGAAAACCCTGTAACATGTGGAAGCATGATAAAGCTCCTCCAGCTTTCTCCACCTTAGAAGCCTCCTTTTAGCCACCTTAGAATCCTAGTGGTTGCGAAGCTAGAAGATGATTTTAATTTTATTGCTTGTGGGTTTCGTACATATGTATGGATAACAAAGGCAACCACAGAATCGACTGCACACCTGCTTAAAACACCATCACCAGACAAGGAAGAAGACCAAAATCATTACTGAGAAGTGGCTACCCTGTAGATTTTCTGGACACTATAGAGCCTCTTCCTCTCTCTTCCACCTAAGATGCAATTGCCTAGTGGCTGCAATGTGTGAAGATGTATTTGATGATACTGCTTGAGGGTTTCGTGCATATGGAAGGATAAAAAAGGTAACCACTGGATAGATTGCAGACCTGCCTACACCATCTTCATCGGAAAATGTGAAACCCCCAAACCTTATCTGAGGACAGGGAACCCTATAGCTTTTGGGGACATAATAACGCCCCTCCCTGATTCCTCCACCTAAGACGCAATAGTCTAATGGCTACAACGCGGGAAGATAAATATGAGGTTATTTTTGTAATGCTGTGTATATCTTATGGTTTTCAATATTATGTATGATCTTTATTGTACTCTAGGATTCTCTCTATATTGTTTGCAATAGAGTATTCTATATGTTGATTGCCTATTACTCGTATTAGGTAAATTATTAAGTAAAACAGCAGAACACCTGCTTTGACATAATTACAATGCGTTTTGCGTTGCAAATTCTTTGGAGCATTTTTATTTAATTAATCCAAACAAAAAGCATGTGTTGAGTTGTTGATCATAGAGTTTACAAGTAGTCACAGTTATCTTTCAATCAATATGTTATCATATATGAAAGTAACCCTGCCCAAAAGAAGAGGTACAGAGGGCATTGGGAGGGTGGAACCTCTTCTTGGGGGCAGGGCTTACCCACATCAAGTACTGGACACCCTAAAAGCAGGAGGTAGTCACTGGCAGTGTGATGTGGTTATAAACTGATAGGAAGAAATTGGACTCCAGTAATATGGCCCCATATGTCCAAGTAGCAGAACTTCATCTGAAATTGTAATAGATTGTATACATAGTTTATATGCTTTTTTAATGATGGCGATATATTATGTTTCTAGAATGCGTAATAAGTTGGAGAATATCGTTTTGTTGAAAGAAGCTAAAACAGTAGCTCATAGGTGCATATTGCATTCACTTGCTCACATGATAAACAGGATGTCCAATGCCAGCAAATGAGGGATGATGATGACTTTGATTTACCAATATTAATATGCTTATACAAAGAATGGAATGTCACAGTATTTAAGAATGATGTAAAATGTTTGAATATGTATTTGTGATTGCTGATTTGCTTAACTAAAACCTATCCATGTATAAATGTGGATGCTAACTAGAGATGGTCACTGACCCTCGTGTTTTGGTTTTGGATTCGGTTTTGGATCTGGATTACCGTCGTGTTTTGGTTTTGGTTTTGCAAAACTGCCATTGCGTGTTTTGGTTTTGGTTTTGGTTTTGTTTGGTTTTGTTTTGCTATTTTTTGGGAAAATCCATGTTTTTGGGCCTAAATTAACCCAATTTAGTGCTCCAACTGTTTTAGAGACAAGTAATCTAATTGTTGAGGTAATAAATCATCCAAAAAAACAGTTTAATTCTTCATTGGTAGGCCTATTCTACACACAAAACAGATTGTCTTCCTCTCCATCGATGCATATTGGCAATGCAGCCATCGTCTTTGAATGTATATTACACCCTACACTTATAGTTAAATATGTAAAGAAATGGAAAAAGCCAGTTTGGTTTCTGTCTCTCAAGGCCCCCCTCCACTTGTATAAAATACCAAAAAATTCAGCCATTATAGACTGTACAATATTAATTGACATGGAGAAAGCCAGTTTGGTTTCTGTCTCTCTAGGCCCCCCTCCACTTGTATAAAATACTAAAAAATTCAGCCATTATAGACTGTACAATATTAATTGACATGGAGAAAGACAGTTTGGTTTCTGTCTCTCTAGGCCCCCCTCCACTTGTATAAAATACAAAAAAATCCAGCCATTATAGACTGTACAATATTAATTGACATGGAGAAAGCCAGTTTGGTTTCTGTCTCTCTAGGCCCCCCTCCACTTGTATAAAATACTAATAAATTCAGCCGTTATATACTGTACAATATAAATTGAAATGGACAAAGGCAGTTTGGTATCTGTCTGCATCAGATCCTCTCTCCACTAGGAGTAAAATAGAAAACTATTCAGCCGTTATATAATCTAGAATATAAATAGAAATTGAGAAAGGCAATTTGGTATCTGTCTGCATCATATTCATCAACATCATCATTAGCGCCCTCGTCGCCTACACAAATCTCCCCCTCATCCTCTTCTAATTCCAAAGTGGCATCCTCAATTTGGGTATCACCGGCTACACTCGGGCTATTAAGGCACACATAAGCAGAATGCTCACGATTAGACATCCCACTGTTGGATGGACTCTCCACAGGGATTGTTGTCATTTGTGAATCAGAGCAAATATTCTCCTGTAATGCCTCACTGTTATCTTGCAGCTCGGCTTTGAGGCGTAACAGTAGTTGTGCACCAATTGTAGGCTGGGTAACTTTTTGGGATCTGCCACTAATAGCCAAAGGTGAAGGCCTCATTCTCTCTTTGCCACTGCGTGTGTAGAATGGCATGCTTGCAATTTTTTTTTTATCGTCACTTAACTTTTGCTCAGTTACACTTCTTTTTCGCTTCAATACAGTAAAAAATTTTTTGGTTTTTGTTTTTTGCACTAATTTGAAAACACTCTGTTGTTTGACATCGCCTTGGCCAGATGACGTACTGGGAACACTAACATCAGGACTGGTGACAGAACCTGGTTGCTCATTCAGATCATATGTGGACTGCTTTGAATCCATTCTGAGCGCAAACCACTGGGGAGTGCTAAAAATTATTTAGTAGATTCTGCTGACAGTTATGACTTTTGACAGCCAGAAATATTAATGCACAATTAGGGAGGACACCCCAAAAGCACTGAGGAGTGCTAAAAATTATTTAGTAGATTCTGCTGACAGTTATGACTTTTGACAGCCAGAAATATTAATGCACAATTAGGGAGGACACCCCAAAAGCACTGAGGAGTGCTAAAAATTATTTAGTAGATACTGCTGACAGATATGACTTTTGACAGCCAGAAATATTAATGCACAATTAGGGAGGACACCCCAAAAGCACTGAGGAGTGCTTAAAATTATTTAGTAGATACTGCTGACAGATATGACTTTTGACAGCCAGAAATATTAATGCACAATTAGGGAGGACACCCCAAAAGCACTGAGGAGTGCTAAAAATTATTTAGTAGATACTGCTGACAGATATGACTTTTGACAGCCAGAAATATTAATGCACAATTAGGGAGGACACCCCAAAAGCACTGAGGAGTGCTAAAAATTATTTAGTAGATACTGCTGACAGATATGACTTTTGACAGCCAGAAATATTAATGCACAATTAGGGAGGACACCCCAAAAGCACTGAGGAGTGCTAAAAATTATTTAGTAGATACTGCTGACAGATATGACTTTTGACAGCCAGAAATATTAATGCACAATTAGGGAGGACACCCCAAAAGCACTGAGGAGTGCTAAAAATTATTTAGTAGATACTGCTGACAGATATGACTTTTGACAGCCAGAAATATTAATGCACAATTAGGGAGGACACCCCAAAAGCACTGAGGAGTGCTACAAATTATTTAGTAGATACTGCTGACAGATATGACTTTTGACAGACAGAAATATTAATGCACAATTAGGGAGGACACCCCAAAAGCACTGAGGAGTGCTAAAAATTATTTAGTAGATACTGCTGACAGATAAGACTTTTGACAGCCAGAAATATTAATGCACAATTAGGGAGGACACCCCAAAAGCACTGAGGAGTGCTACAAATTATTTAGTAGATACTGCTGACAGATATGACTTTTGACAGCCAGAAATATTAATGCACAATTAGGGAGGACACCCCAAAAGCACTGAGGTGTGCTACAAATTATTTAGTAGATACTGCTGACAGATATGACTTTTGACAGCCAGAAATATTAATGCACAATTATGGGGGACACCCCAAAAGCGCTGGGGAGTGCCAAATATGAAGAAAAAATAATAAACCTCTATCCTCCTCTCTGCACTAGCGATTTTGGTTAGAGCAATTGCAAGAACAATATTGTATTCTCTGTCCCTGCTCTAATTAGCCTATGACTACACCCTGCTCTCTCTCTCTGTCAAATGGCGATGGATTGCTGTGGAGGCGTGTATTTATAAAGTTGAAGTATCGCGAGAACCGAGCCCCGAGATCCGACGACGTCACAATGACGTTCGGCCTCGATGTGGATTCGGAATGGGCGGGAGAGTACCGAGCTACTCAGCTCGGTACTCGGATACCCAAAGTTTGGGTGGGTTCGGTTCTCGGAGAACCGGACCCGCCCATCTCTAATGCTAACACAGTTTTAAAGGAAGATACTAATGGAATTTGTTAGAAGATTTTGGTACCAGTCTGTATTAGTTCACAGAGCAAATCCCTGCAGACCTGCCTACATCATCATCTACAAAGTCTGAAGAAGCCAAAATCTTTAAAGAGGAAAAGGAAACCCTGTAACATGTGGAAACATGATAAAGCTCCTCCAGCTTTCTCCACCTTAGAAGCCTCCTTCTAGCCACATTAGAATCCTATTGGTTGCGAAGCAAGAAGATGAATTTAATTTTATTACTTGTGGGTTTCGTACATACGTATGGATAACAAAGGCAATCACAGAATCAACTGCACACCTGCCTAAAACACCATCACCAGACAAGGAAGAAGACCAAAATCATTACTGAGAAGTGGCTACCCTGTAGATTTTCTGGACACTATAGAGCCTCTTCCTCTCTCTTCCACCTAAGATGCAATTGCCTAGTGGCTGCAATGTGTGAAGATGTATTTGATGATACTGCTTGTGGGTTTCGTGCATATGGAAGGATAAAAAAGGTAACCAGGGGATAGATTGAAGACCTACCTACACCATCATCATCGTAAAATGTGAAACCCCCAAACCTTATTTGAGGACAGGGAACCCTATAGCTTTTGGGGACATAATAACGCCCCTCCCTGATTCCTCCACCTAAGACGCAATAGTCTAGTGGCTACAACGCGTGAAGAAAAATATGAGGTTATTTCTGTAATGATGTGTATATCTTATGGTTTTCAATATTATGTATGATCTTTATTGTACTCTAGGATTCTCTCTATATTGTTTGCAATAGAGTATTCTATATCTTGATTTTCTATTACTCGTATTAGGTAAATTATTAAGTAAACAGCAGAACATCTGCTTTGACATAATTACAATGCGTTTTGCATTGCAAATTCTTTGGAGCATTTTTATTTAATTAAACCAAACAAAAAGCATGTGTTGAGTTGTTGATCATACAGTTTACAAGTAGTCACAGTTATCTTTTAAATGATATGTTATCATATATGAAAGTAACCCTGCCCAAAAGAAGAGGTACAGAGGGCATTGGGAGGGTGGAACCTCTTCTTGGGGGCAGGGCTTACCCACATCCAGTACTCGACACCCTAAAATCAGGAGGTAGTCACCGGCAGTGTGATGTGGTTATAAACTGATAGGAAGAAATTGGACTCCAGTAATATGGCCCCATATGTCCGAGTAGCAGAACTTCATCTGAAATTGTAATAGATTGTATACATAGTTTATATGCTTTTAATGATGGCAATATATTATGTTTCTAGAATGCATAATAAGTTAGAGAATATAGTTGTGTTGAAAGAAGCTAAAACAGTAGCTCATAGGTGCATATTGCCTTCATTTGCTCACATGATAAACAGGGTGTCCAATGCCAGCAAATGAGGGATGATGATGACTTTGATTTACCAATATTAATATGCTTATACAAAGAATGGAATGTCAGAACGTTTAAGAATGATGTAAAATGTTTGAATATGTATTTGTGATTGCTGATTTGTTTAACTAAAACCTATTCATGTATAAATGTGGATGCTAACACAGTTTTAAAGGAAGATACTAATGGAATTTGTTAGAAGATTTTGGTACCAGTCTGTATTAGTTCACAGAGGAAATCCCTGCAGACCTGCCAACATCATCATCTACAAAGACTGAAGAAGCCAAAATCTTCAGCGAGGTGAAAGAAAACCCTGTAACATGTGGAAGCACGATAAAGCTCCTCCAGCTTTCTCCACCTTAGAAGCCTCCTTCTAGCCACCTTAGAATCCTAGTGGTTGCGAAGCTAGAAGATGATTTTAATTTTATTGCTTGTGGGTTTCGTACATATGTATGGATAACAAGGGCAACCACAGAATCGACTGCACACCTGCCTAAAACACCATCACCAGACAAGGAAGAAGACCAAAATCATTACTGAGAAGTGGTTACACTGTAGATTTTCTGGACACTATAGAGCCTCTTCCTCTCTCTTCCACCTAAGATGCAATTGCCTAGTGGCTGCAATGTGTGAAGATGTATTTGATGATACTGCTTGAGGGTTTCGTGCATATGGAAGGATAAAAAAGGTAACCACGGGATAGATTGCAGACCTGCCTACACCATCTTCATCGGAAAATGTGAAACCCCCAAACCTTATCTGAGGACAGGGAACCCTATAGCTTTTGGGGACATAATAACGCCCCTCCTTGATTCCTCCACCTAAGACGCAATAGTCTAGTGGCTACAACGCGTGAAGAAAAATATGAGGTTATTTCTGTAATGATGTGTATATCTTATGGTTTTCAATATTATGTATGATCTTTATTGTACTCTAGGATTCTCTCTATATTGTTTGCAATAGAGTATTCTATATCTTGATTTTCTATTACTCGTATTAGGTAAATTATTAAGTAAAACAGCAGAACACCTGCTTTGACATAATTACAATGCGTTTTGCGTTGCAAATTCTTTGGAGCATTTTTATTTAATTAATCCAAACAAAAAGCATGTGTTGAGTTGTAGATCATAGAGTTTACAAGTAGTCACAGTTATCTTTCAATCAATATGTTATCATATATGAAAGTAACCCTGCCCAAAAGAAGAGGTACAGAGGGCATTGGGAGGGTGGAACCTCTTCTTGGGGGCAGGGCTTACCCACATCAAGTACTGGACACCCTAAAAGCAGGAGGTAGTCACTGGCAGTGTGATGTGGTTATAAACTGATAGGAAGAAATTGGACTCCAGTAATATGGCCCCATATGTCCAAGTAGCAGAACTTCATCTGAAATTGTAATAGATTGTATACATAGTTTATATGCTTTTTTAATGATGGCGATATATTATGTTTCTAGAATGCGTAATAAGTTGGAGAATATCGTTTTGTTGAAAGAAGCTAAAACAGTAGCTCATAGGTGCATATTGCATTCACTTGCTCACATGATAAACAGGATGTCCAATGCCAGCAAATGAGGGATGATGATGACTTTGATTTACCAATATTAATATGCCTATACAAAGAATGGAATGTCACAACATTTAAGAATGATGTAAAATGTTTGAATATGTATTTGTGATTGCTGATTTGCTTAACTAAAACCTATCCATGTATAAATGTGGATGCTAACACAGTTTTAAAGGAAGATACTAATGGAATTTGTTAGAAGATTTTGGTACCAGTCTGTATTAGTTCACAGAGGAAATCCCTGCAGACCTGCCAACATCATCATCTACAAAGTCTGAAGAAGCCAAAATCTTTACAGAGGAAAAGGAAACCCTGTAACATGTGGAAGCATGATAAAGCTCCTCCAGCTTTCTCCACCTTAGAAGCCTCCTTCTAGCCACATTAGAATACTATTGGTTGCGAAGCAAGAAGATGAATTTAATTTTATTGCTTGTGGGTTTCGTACATACGTATGGATAACAAAGGCAATCACAGAATCAACTGCACACCTGCCTAAAACACCATCACCAGACAAGGAAGAAGACTAAAATTATTACTGAGAAGTGGCTACCCTGTAGATTTTCTGGACACTATAGAGCCTCTTCCTCTCTCTTCCACCTAAGATGCAATTGCCTAGTGGCTGCAATGTGTGAAGATGTATTTGATGATACTGCTTGTGGGTTTCGTGCATATGGAAGGATAAAAAAGGTAACCAGGGGATAGATTGAAGACCTGCCTACACCATCATCATCGTAAAATGTGAAACCCCCAAACCTTATCTGAGGAGCGGGAAACCTTTAGCTTTTAGGGACATAATAACGCCCCTCCCTGATTCCTACACCTAAGACGCAATAGTCTAGTGGCTACAACGCGTGAAGAAAAATATGAGGTTATTTCTGTAATGCTGTGTATATCTTATGGTTTTCAATATTATGTATGATCTTTATTGTACTCTAGGATTCTCTCTATATTGTTTGCAATAGAGTATTCTATATCTTGATTTTCTATTACTGGTATTAGGTAAATTATTAAGTAAAACAGCAGAACATCTGCTTTGACATAATTACAATGCGTTTTGCATTGCAAATTCTTTGGAGCATTTTTATTTAATTAAACCAAACAAAAAGCATGTGTTGAGTTGTTGATCATACAGTTTACAAGTAGTCACAGTTATCTTTTAAATGATATGTTATCATATATGAAAGTAACCCTGCCCAAAAGAAGAGGTACAGAGGGCATTGGGAGGGTGGAACCTCTTCTTGGGGGCAGGGCTTACCCACATCCAGTACTCGACACCCTAAAATCAGGAGGTAGTCACCGGCAGTGTGATGTGGTTATAAACTGATACAAAGAAATTGGACTCCAGTAATATGGCCCCATATGTCCGAGTAGCAGAACTTCATCTGAAATTGTAATAGATTGTATACATAGTTTATATGCTTTTAATGATGGCAATATATTATGTTTCTAGAATGCATAATAAGTTAGAGAATATAGTTGTGTTAAAAGAAGCTAAAACAGTAGCTCATAGGTGCATATTGCCTTCATTTGCTCACATAATAAACAGGGTGTCCAATGCCAGCAAATGAGGGATGATGATGACTTTGATTTACCAATATTAATATGCTTATACAAAGAATGGAATGTCACAACGTTTAAGAATGATGTAAAATGTTTGAATATGTATTTGTGATTGCTGATTTGTTTAACTAAAACCTATCCATGTATAAATGTGGATGCTAACACAGTTTTAAAGGAAGATACTAATGGAATTTGTTAGAAGATTTTGGTACCAGTCTGTATTAGTTCACAGAGGAAATCCCTGCAGACCTGCCAACATCATCATCTACAAAGACTGAAGAAGCCAAAATCTTTACAGAGGAAAAGGAAACCCTGTAACATGTGGAAACATGATAAAGCTCCTCCAGCTTTCTCCACTTTAGAAGCCTCCTTCTAGCCACATTAGAATTATAGTTGTTGCGAAGCAAGAAGATGATTTTAATTTTATTGCTTGTGGATTTTCGTACATATGTATGGATAACAAAGGCAATCACAGAATCGACTGCACACCTGCCTAAAACACCATCACCAGACAAGGAAGAAGACCAAAATCATTACTGAGAAGTGGCTACCCTGTAGATTTTCTGGACACTATAGAGCCTCTTCCTCTCTCTTCCACCTAAGATGCAATTGCCTAGTGGCTGCAATGTGTGAAGATGTATTTAATGATACTGCTTGTGGGTTTCGTGCATATGGAAGGATAAAAAAGGTAACCAGGGGATAGATTGAAGACCTGCCTACACCATCATCATCGTAAAATGTGAAACCCCCAAACCTTATCTGAGGAGCGGGAACCCTATAGCTTTTGGGGACATAATAACGCCCCTCCCTGATTCCTCCACCTAAGACGCAATAGTCTAGTGGCTACAATGCGTGAAGAAAAATATGAGGTTATTTCTGTAATGCTGTGTATATCTTATGGTTTTCAATATTATGTATGATCTTTATTGTACTCTAGGATTCTCTCTATATTGTTTGCAATAGAGTATTCTATATCTTGATTTTCTATTACTCGTATTAGGTAAATTATTAAGTAAAACAGCAGAACATCTGCTTTGACATAATTACAATGCGTTTTGCATTGCAAATTCTTTGGAGCATTTTTATTTAATTAAACCAAACAAAAAGCATGTGTTGAGTTGTTGATCATACAGTTTACAAGTAGTCACAGTTATCTTTTAAATGATATGTTATCATATATGAAAGTAACCCTGCCCAAAAGAAGAGGTACAGAGGGCATTGGGAGGGTGGAACCTCTTCTTGGGGGCAGGGCTTACCCACATCCAGTACTCGACACCCTAAAATCAGGAGGTAGTCACCGGCAGTGTGATGTGGTTATAAACTGATAGGAAGAAATTGGACTCCAGTAATATGGCCCCATATGTCCAAGTAGCAGAACTTCATCTGAAATTGTAATAGATTGTATACATAGTTTATATGCTTTTAATAATGGCAATATATTATGTTTCTAGAATGCATAATAAGTTAGAGAATATAGTTGTGTTGAAAGAAGCTAAAACAGTAGCTCATAGGTGCATATTGCCTTCATTTGCTCACATGATAAACAGGGTGTCCAATGCCAGCAAATGATGGATGATGATGACTTTGATTTACCAATATTAATATGCTTATACAAAGAATGGAATGTCACAACATTTAAGAATGATGTAAAATGTTTGAATATGTATTTGTGATTGCTGATTTGTTTAACTAAAACCTATCCATGTATAAATGTGGATGCTAACACAGTTTTAAAGGAAGATACTAATGGAATTTGTTAGAAGTTTTTGGTACCAGTCTGTATTAGTTCACAGAGGAAATCCCTGCAGACTTGCCAACATCATCATCTACAAAGACTGAAGAAGCCCAAATCTTCAGCGAGGGGAAAGAAAACCTTGTAACATGTGGAAACATGATAAAGCTCCTCCAGCTTTCTCCACCTTAGAAGCCTCCTTCTAGCCACCTTAGAATCCTAGTGGTTGCGAAGCTAGAAGATGATTTTAATTTTATTGCTTGTGGGTTTCGTATATATGTATGGATAACAAAGGCAACCACAGAATCGACTGCACACCTGCCTAAAACACCATCACCAGACAAGGAAGAAGACCAAAATCATAACTGAGTAGTGGCTACCCTGAAGATTTTCTGGACACTATAGAGCCTCTTCCTCTCTCTTCCACTTAAGATGCAATTTACTAGTGGCTGCAATGTGTGAAGATGTATTTGATGATACTGCTTGAGGGTTTCGTGCATATGGAAGGATAAAAAAAGGTAACCACGGGATAGATTGCAGACCTGCCTACACCATCTTCATCGGAAAATGTGAAACCCCCAAACCTTATCTGAGGACAGGGAACCCTATAGCTTTTGGGGACAAAATAACGCCCCTCCCTGATTCCTCCACCTAAGACGCAATAGTCTAATGGCTACAACGCGGGAAGATAAATATGAGGTTATTTCTGTAATGCTTTGTATATCTTATGGTTTTCAATATTATGTATGATCTTTATTGTACTCTAGGATTCTCTGTATATTGTTTGCAATAGAGTATTCTATATCTTGATTTTCTATTACTCGTATTAGGTAAATTATTAAGTAAAACAGCAGAACATCTGCTTTGACATAATTACAATGCGTTTTGCATTGCAAATTCTTTGGAGCATTTTTATTTAATTCAACAAAACAAAAAGCATGTGTTGAGTTGTTTATCATAGAGTTTACAAGTAGTCACAGTTATCTTTCAAGTGATCTGCTATCATATATGAAAGTAACCATGCCCACAAGAAGAGATACAGAGGGCATTGGGAGGGTGGAACCTCTTCTTGGGGGCAGGGCTTACCCACATCCAGTACTGGAGACCCTAAGAGCAGGAGGTAGTCACCGGCAGTGTGATGTGGTTATAAACTGATAGAAAGAAATTAGACTCCAGTAAGATGGCCCCATATGTCCAAGTAGCAGGACTTCATCTGAAATTGTAATAGATTGTATAAATAGTTTAAATGCTTTTAATGATGGTAATATATTATGTTTCTAGAATGCGTAATAAGTTGGAGAATATGGTTTTGTTGAAAGAAGCTAAAACAGTAGCTCATAGGTGCATATTGCCTTCATTTGCTCACATGATAAACAGCGTGTCCAATGCCAGCAAATGAGGGATGATGATGACTTTGATTTACCAATATTAATATGCTCATACAAAGAATGGAATGTCACAACGTTTAAGAATGATGTAAAATGTTTGAATATGTATTTGTGATTGCTGATTTCTTTAACTAAAACCTATCCATGTATAAATGTGGATGCTAACACAGTTTTAAAGGAAGATACTAATGGAATTTGTTAGAAGATTTTGGTACCAGTCTGTATTAGTTCACAGAGGAAATCCCTGCAGACCTGCCAACATCATCATCTACAAAGACTGAAGAAGCCAAAATCTTTACAGAGGAAAAGGAAACCCTGTAACATGTGGAAACATGATAAAGCTCCTCCAGCTTTCTCCACTTTAGAAGCCTCCTTCTAGCCACATTAGAATTATAGTTGTTGCGAAGCAAGAAGATGATTTTAATTTTATTGCTTGTGGGTTTCGTACATACGTATGGATACAAAGGCAATCACAGAATCAACTGCACACCTGCCTAAAACACCATCACCAGACAAGGAAGAAGACCAAAATCATTACTGAGAAGTGGCTACCCTGTAGATTTTCTGGACACTATAGAGCCTCTTCCTCTCTCTTCCACCTAAGATGCAATTGCCTAGTGGCTGCAATGTGTGAAGATGTATTTGATGATACTGCTTGTGGGTTTCGTGCATATGGAAGGATAAAAAAGGTAACCAGGGGATAGATTGAAGACCTACCTACACCATCATCATCGTAAAATGTGAAACCCCCAAACCTTATCTGAGGAGCGGGAAACCTATTGCTTTTAGGGACATAATAACGCCCCTCCCTGATTCCTACACCTAAGACGCAATAGTCTAGTGGCTACAACGCGTGAAGAAAAATATGAGGTTATTTCTGTAATGCTGTGTATATCTTATGGTTTTCAATATTATGTATGATCTTTATTGTACTCTAGGATTCTCTCTATATTGTTTGCAATAGAGTATTCTATATCTTGATTTTCTATTACTGGTATTAGGTAAATTATTAAGTAAAACAGCAGAACATCTGCTTTGACATAATTACAATGCGTTTTGCATTGCAAATTCTTTGGAGCATTTTTATTTAATTAAACCAAACAAAAAGCATGTGTTGAGTTGTTGATCATACAGTTTACAAGTAGTCACAGTTATCTTTTAAATGATATGTTATCATATATGAAAGTAACCCTGCCCAAAAGAAGAGGTACAGAAGGCATTGGGAGGGTGGAACCTCTTCTTGGGGGCAGGGCTTACCCACATCCAGTACTCGACACCCTAAAATCAGGAGGTAGTCACCGGCAGTGTGATGTGGTTATAAACTGATAGGAAGAAATTGGACTCCAGTAATATGGCCCCATATGTCCAAGTAGCAGAACTTCATCTGAAATTGTAATAGATTGTATACATAGTTTATATGCTTTTAATGATGGCAATATATTATGTTTCTAGAATGCATAATAAGTTAGAGAATATAGTTGTGTTAAAAGAAGCTAAAACAGTAGCTCATAGGTGCATATTGCCTTCATTTGCTCACATGATAAACAGGGTGTCCAATGCCAGCAAATGAGGGATGATGATGACTTTGATTTACCAATATTAATATGCTTATACAAAGAATGGAATGTCACAACATTTAAGAATGATGTAAAATGTTTGAATATGTATTTGTGATTGCTGATTTGTTTAACTAAAACCTATCCATGTATAAATGTGGATGCTAACACAGTTTTAAAGGAAGATATTAATGGAATTTGTTAGAAGATTTTGGTACCAGTCTGTATTAGTTCACAGAGGAAATCCCTGCAGACTTGCCAACATCATCATCTACAAAGACTGAAGAAGCCCAAATCTTCAGCGAGGGGAAAGAAAACCTTGTAACATGTGGAAACATGATAAAGCTCCTCCAGCTTTCTCCACCTTAGAAGCCTCCTTCTAGCCACCTTAGAATCCTAGTGGTTGCGAAGCTAGAAGATGATTTTAATTTTATTGCTTGTGGGTTTCGTATATATGTATGGATAACAAAGGCAACCACAGAATCGACTGCACACCTGCCTAAAACACCATCACCAGACAAGGAAGAAGACCAAAATCATAACTGAGTAGTGGCTACCCTGAAGATTTTCTGGACACTATAGAGCCTCTTCCTCTCTCTTCCACTTAAGATGCAATTTACTAGTGGCTGCAATGTGTGAAGATGTATTTGATGATACTGCTTGAGGGTTTCGTGCATATGGAAGGATAAAAAAAGGTAACCACGGGATAGATTGCAGACCTGCCTACACCATCTTCATCGGAAAATGTGAAACCCCCAAACCTTATCTGAGGACAGGGAACCCTATAGCTTTTGGGGACAAAATAACGCCCCTCCCTGATTCCTCCACCTAAGACGCAATAGTCTAATGGCTACAACGCGGGAAGATAAATATGAGGTTATTTCTGTAATGCTTTGTATATCTTATGGTTTTCAATATTATGTATGATCTTTATTGTACTCTAGGATTCTCTGTATATTGTTTGCAATAGAGTATTCTATATCTTGATTTTCTATTACTCGTATTAGGTAAATTATTAAGTAAAACAGCAGAACATCTGCTTTGACATAATTACAATGCGTTTTGCATTGCAAATACTTTGGAGCATTTTTATTTAATTCAACAAAACAAAAAGCATGTGTTGAGTTGTTTATCATAGAGTTTACAAGTAGTCACAGTTATCTTTCAAGTGATGTGCTATCATATATGAAAGTAACCCTGCCCACAAGAAGAGATACAGAGGGCATTGGGAGGGTGGAACCTCTTCTTGGGGGCAGGGCTTACCCACATCCAGTACTCGACACCCTAAAATCAGGAGGTAGTCACCGGCAGTGTGATGTGGTTATAAACTGATAGAAAGAAATTAGACTCCAGTAAGATGGCCCCATATGTCCAAGTAGCAGGACTTCATCTGAAATTGTAATAGATTGTATAAATAGTTTAAATGCTTTTAATGATGGTAATATATTATGTTTCTAGAATGCGTAATAAGTTGGAGAATATCGTTTTGTTGAAAGAAGCTAAAACAGTAGCTCATAGGTGCATATTGCCTTCATTTGCTCACATGATAAACAGGGTGTCCAATGCCAGCAAATGAGGGATGATGATGACTTTGATTTACCAATATTAATATGCTCATACAAAGAATGCAATGTCACAACGTTTAAGAATGATGTAAAATGTTTGAATATGTATTTGTGATTGCTGATTTCTTTAACTAAAACCTATCCATGTATAAATGTGGATGCTAACACAGTTTTAAAGGAAGATACTAATGGAATTTGTTAGAAGATTTTGGTACCAGTCTGTATTAGTTCACAGAGGAAATCCCTGCAGACCTGCCAACATCATCATCTACAAAGACTGAAGAAGCCAAAATCTTCAGCGAGGGGAAAGAAAACCCTGTAACATGTGGAAGCATGATAAAGCTCCTCCAGCTTTCTCCACCTTAGAAGCCTCCTTCTAGCCACATTAGAATCCTATTGGTTGCGAAGCAAGAAGATGAATTTAATTTTATTGCTTGTGGGTTTCGTACATACGTATGGATAACAAAGGCAATCACAGAATCAACTGCACACCTGCCTAAAACACCATCACCAGACAAGGAAGAAGACCAAAATCATTACTGAGAAGTGGCTACCCTGTAGATTTTCTGGACACTATAGAGCCTCTTCCTCTCTCTTCCACCTAAGATGCAATTGCCTAGTGGCTGCAATGTGTGAAGATGTATTTGATGATACTGCTTGTGGGTTTCGTGCATATGGAAGGATAAAAAAGGTAACCAGGGGATAGATTGAAGACCTACCTACACCATCATCATCGTAAAATGTGAAACCCCCAAACCTTATCTGAGGAGCGGGAAACCTATAGCTTTTGGGGACATAATAACGCCCCTCCCTGATTCCTACACCTAAGACGCAATATTCTAGTGGCTACAACGCGTGAAGAAAAATATGAGGTTATTTCTGTAATGCTGTGTATATCTTATGGTTTTCAATATTATGTATGATCTTTATTGTACTCTAGGATTCTCTCTATATTGTTGCAATAGAGTATTCTATATCTTGATTTTCTATTACTGGTATTAGGTAAATTATTAAGTAAAACAGCAGAACATCTGCTTTGACATAATTACAATGCGTTTTGCATTGCAAATTCTTTGGAGCATTTTTATTTAATTAAACCAAACAAAAAGCATGTGTTGAGTTGTTGATCATACAGTTTACAAGTAGTCACAGTTATCTTTTAAATGATATGTTATCATATATGAAAGTAACCCTGCCCAAAAGAAGAGGTACAGAAGGCATTGGGAGGGTGGAACCTCTTCTTGGGGGCAGGGCTTACCCACATCCAGTACTCGACACCCTAAAATCAGGAGGTAGTCACCGGCAGTGTGATGTGGTTATAAACTGATAGGAAGAAATTGGACTCCAGTAATATGGCCCCATATGTCCAAGTAGCAGAACTTCATCTGAAATTGTAATAGATTGTATACATAGTTTATATGCTTTTAATGATGGCAATATATTATGTTTCTAGAATGCATAATAAGTTAGAGAATATAGTTGTGTTAAAAGAAGCTAAAACAGTAGCTCATAGGTGCATATTGCCTTCATTTGCTCACATGATAAACAGGGTGTCCAATGCCAGCAAATGAGGGATGATGATGACTTTGATTTACCAATATTAATATGCTTATACAAAGAATGGAATGTCACAACATTTAAGAATGATGTAAAATGTTTGAATATGTATTTGTGATTGCTGATTTGTTTAACTAAAACCTATCCATGTATAAATGTGGATGCTAACACAGTTTTAAAGGAAGATATTAATGGAATTTGTTAGAAGATTTTGGTACCAGTCTGTATTAGTTCACAGAGGAAATCCCTGCAGACTTGCCAACATCATCATCTACAAAGACTAAAGAAGCCCAAATCTTCAGCGAGGGGAAAGAAAACCTTGTAACATGTGGAAACATGATAAAGCTCCTCCAGCTTTCTCCACCTTAGAAGCCTCCTTCTAGCCACCTTAGAATCCTAGTGGTTGCGAAGCTAGAAGATGATTTTAATTTTATTGCTCGTGGGTTTCGTATATATGTATGGATAACAAAGGCAACCACAGAATCGACTGCACACCTGCCTAAAACACCATCACCAGACAAGGAAGAAGACCAAAATCATAACTGAGTAGTGGCTACCCTGAAGATTTTCTGGACACTATAGAGCCTCTTCCTCTCTCTTCCACTTAAGATGCAATTTACTAGTGGCTGCAATGTGTGAAGATGTATTTGATGATACTGCTTGAGGGTTTCGTGCATATGGAAGGATAAAAAAAGGTAACCACGGGATAGATTGCAGACCTGCCTACACCATCTTCATCGGAAAATGTGAAACCCCCAAACCTTATCTGAGGACAGGGAACCCTATAGCTTTTGGGGACAAAATAACGCCCCTCCCTGATTCCTCCACCTAAGACGCAATAGTCTAATGGCTACAACGTGGGAAGATAAATATGAGGTTATTTCTGTAATGCTTTGTATATCTTATGGTTTTCAATATTATGTATGATCTTTATTGTACTCTAGGATTCTCTGTATATTGTTTGCAATAGAGTATTCTATATCTTGATTTTCTATTACTCGTATTAGGTAAATTATTAAGTAAAACAGCAGAACATCTGCTTTGACATAATTACAATGCGTTTTGCATTGCAAATTCTTTGGAGCATTTTTATTTAATTCAACAAAACAAAAAGCATGTGTTGAGTTGTTTATCATAGAGTTTACAAGTAGTCACAGTTATCTTTCAAGTGATGTGCTATCATATATGAAAGTAACCCTGCCCACAAGAAGAGATACAGAGGGCATTGGGAGGGTGGAACCTCTTCTTGGGGGCAGGGCTTACCCACATCCAGTACTCGACACCCTAAAATCAGGAGGTAGTCACCGGCAGTGTGATGTGGTTATAAACTGATAGAAAGAAATTAGACTCCAGTAAGATGGCCCCATATGTCCAAGTAGCAGGACTTCATCTGAAATTGTAATAGATTGTATAAATAGTTTAAATGCTTTTAATGATGGTAATATATTATGTTTCTAGAATGCGTAATAAGTTGGAGAATATCGTTTTGTTGAAAGAAGCTAAAACAGTAGCTCATAGGTGCATATTGCCTTCATTTGCTCACATGATAAACAGGGTGTCCAATGCCAGCAAATGAGGGATGATGATGACTTTGATTTACCAATATTAATATGCTCATACAAAGAATGGAATGTCACAACGTTTAAGAATGATGTAAAATGTTTGAATATGTATTTGTGATTGCTGATTTCTTTAACTAAAACCTATCCATGTATAAATGTGGATGCTAACACAGTTTTAAAGGAAGATACTAATGGAATTTGTTAGAAGATTTTGGTACCAGTCTGTATTAGTTCACAGAGGAAATCCCTGCAGACCTGCCAACATCATCATCTACAAAGACTGAAGAAGCCAAAATCTTCAGCGAGGGGAAAGAAAACCCTGTAACATGTGGAAGCATGATAAAGCTCCTCCAGCTTTCTCCACCTTAGAAGCCTCCTTCTAGCCACATTAGAATCCTATTGGTTGCGAAGCAAGAAGATGAATTTAATTTTATTGCTTGTGGGTTTCGTACATACGTATGGATAACAAAGGCAATCACAGAATCAACTGCACACCTGCCTAAAACACCATCACCAGACAAGGAAGAAGACCAAAATCATTACTGAGAAGTGGCTACCCTGTAGATTTTCTGGACACTATAGAGCCTCTTCCTCTCTCTTCCACCTAAGATGCAATTGCCTAGTGGCTGCAATGTGTGAAGATGTATTTGATGATACTGCTTGTGGGTTTCGTGCATATGGAAGGATAAAAAAGGTAACCAGGGGATAGATTGAAGACCTACCTACACCATCATCATCGTAAAATGTGAAACCCCCAAACCTTATCTGAGGAGCGGGAAACCTATAGCTTTTGGGGACATAATAACGCCCCTCCCTGATTCCTACACCTAAGACGCAATATTCTAGTGGCTACAACGCGTGAAGAAAAATATGAGGTTATTTCTGTAATGCTGTGTATATCTTATGGTTTTCAATATTATGTATGATCTTTATTGTACTCTAGGATTCTCTCTATATTGTTTGCAATAGAGTATTCTATATCTTGATTTTCTATTACTGGTATTAGGTAAATTATTAAGTAAAACAGCAGAACATCTGCTTTGACATAATTACAATGCGTTTTGCATTGCAAATTCTTTGGAGCATTTTTATTTAATTAAACCAAACAAAAAGCATGTGTTGAGTTGTTGGTCATACAGTTTACAAGTAGTCACAGTTATCTTTTAAATGATATGTTATCATATATGAAAGTAACCCTGCCCAAAAGAAGAGGTACAGAGGGCATTGGGAGGGTGGAACCTCTTCTTGGGGGCAGGGCTTACCCAGATCCAGTACTCGACACCCTAAAATCAGGAGGTAGTCACCGGCAGTGTGATGTGGTTATAAACTGATAGGAAGAAATTGGACTCCAGTGATATGGCCCCATATGTCCGAGTAGCAGAACTTCATCTGAAATTGTAATAGATTGTATACATAGTTTATATGCTTTTAATGATGGCAATATATTATGTTTCTAGAATGCATAATAAGTTAGAGAATATAGTTGTGTTAAAAGAAGCTAAAACAGTAGCTCATAGGTGCATATTGCCTTCATTTGCTCACATGATAAACAGGGTGTCCAATGCCAGCAAATGAGGGATGATGATGACTTTGATTTACCAATATTAATATGCTTATACAAAGAATGGAATGTCACAACGTTTAAGAATGATGTAAAATGTTTGAATATGTATTTGTGATTGCTGATTTGTTTAACTAAAACCTATCCATGTATAAATGTGGATGCTAACACAGTTTTAAAGGAAGATACTAATGGAATTTGTTAGAAGATTTTGGTACCAGTCTGTATTAGTTCACAGAGGAAATCCCTGCAGACCTGCCAACATCATCATCTACAAAGACTGAAGAAGCCAAAATCTTTACAGAGGAAAAGGAAACCCTGTAACATGTGGAAACATGATAAAGCTCCTCCAGCTTTCTCCACTTTAGAAGCCTCCTTCTAGCCACATTAGAATTATAGTTGTTGCGAAGCAAGAAGATGATTTTAATTTTATTGCTTGTGGATTTTCGTACATATGTATGGATAACAAAGGCAATCACAGAATCGACTGCACACCTGCCTAAAACACCATCACCAGACAAGGAAGAAGACCAAAATCATTACTGAGAAGCGGCTACCCTGTAGATTTTCTGGACACTATAGAGCCTCTTCCTCTCTCTTCCACCTAAGATGCAATTGCCTAGTGGCTGCAATGTGTGAAGATGTATTTAATGATACTGCTTGTGGGTTTCGTGCATATGGAAGGATAAAAAAGGTAACCAGGGGATAGATTGAAGACCTGCCTACACCATCATCATCGTAAAATGTGAAACCCCCAAACCTTATCTGAGGAGCGGGAACCCTATAGCTTTTGGGGACATAATAACGCCCCTCCCTGATTCCTCCACCTAAGACGCAATAGTCTAGTGGCTACAATGCGTGAAGAAAAATATGAGGTTATTTCTGTAATGCTGTGTATATCTTATGGTTTTCAATATTATGTATGATCTTTATTGTACTCTAGGATTCTCTCTATATTGTTTGCAATAGAGTATTCTATATCTTGATTTTCTATTACTCGTATTAGGTAAATTATTAAGTAAAACAGCAGAACATCAGCTTTGACATAATTACAATGCGTTTTGCATTGCAAATTCTTTGGAGCATTTTTATTTAATTAAACCAAACAAAAAGCATGTGTTGAGTTGTTGATCATACAGTTTACAAGTAGTCACAGTTATCTTTTAAATGATATGTTATCATATATGAAAGTAACCCTGCCCAAAAGAAGAGGTACAGAGGGCATTGGGAGGGTGGAACCTCTTCTTGGGGGCAGGGCTTACCCACATCCAGTACTCGACACCCTAAAATCAGGAGGTAGTCACCGGCAGTGTGATGTGGTTATAAACTGATAGGAAGAAATTGGACTCCAGTAATATGGCCCCATATGTCCAAGTAGCAGAACTTCATCTGAAATTGTAATAGATTGTATACATAGTTTATATGCTTTTAATGATGGCAATATATTATGTTTCTAGAATGCATAATAAGTTAGAGAATATAGTTGTGTTGAAAGAAGCTAAAACAGTAGCTCATAGGTGCATATTGCCTTCATTTGCTCACATGATAAACAGGGTGTCCAATGCCAGCAAATGAGGGATGATGATGACTTTGATTTACCAATATTAATATGCTTATACAAAGAATGGAATGTCACAACATTTAAGAATGATGTAAAATGTTTGAATATGTATTTGTGATTGCTGATTTGTTTAACTAAAACCTATCCATGTATAAATGTGGATGCTAACACAGTTTTAAAGGAAGATACTAATGGAATTTGTTAGAAGATTTTGGTACCAGTCTGTATTAGTTCACAGAGGAAATCCCTGCAGACTTGCCAACATCATCATCTACAAAGACTGAAGAAGCCCAAATCTTCAGCGAGGGGAAAGAAAACCTTGTAACATGTGGAAACATGATAAAGCTCCTCCAGCTTTCTCCACCTTAGAAGCCTCCTTCTAGCCACCTTAGAATCCTAGTGGTTGCGAAGCTAGAAGATGATTTTAATTTTATTGCTTGTGGGTTTCGTATATATGTATGGATAACAAAGGCAACCACAGAATCGACTGCACACCTGCCTAAAACACCATCACCAGACAAGGAAGAAGACCAAAATCATAACTGAGTAGTGGCTACCCTGAAGATTTTCTGGACACTATAGAGCCTCTTCCTCTCTCTTCCACTTAAGATGCAATTTACTAGTGGCTGCAATGTGTGAAGATGTATTTGATGATACTGCTTGAGGGTTTCGTGCATATGGAAGGATAAAAAAAGGTAACCACGGGATAGATTGCAGACCTGCCTACACCATCTTCATCGGAAAATGTGAAACCCCCAAACCTTATCTGAGGACAGGGAACCCTATAGCTTTTGGGGACAAAATAACGCCCCTCCCTGATTCCTCCACCTAAGACGCAATAGTCTAATGGCTACAACGCGGGAAGATAAATATGAGGTTATTTCTGTAATGCTTTGTATATCTTATGGTTTTCAATATTATGTATGATCTTTATTGTACTCTAGGATTCTCTGTATATTGTTTGCAATAGAGTATTCTATATCTTGATTTTCTATTACTCGTATTAGGTAAATTATTAAGTAAAACAGCAGAACATCTGCTTTGACATAATTACAATGCGTTTTGCATTGCAAATTCTTTGGAGCATTTTTATTTAATTCAACAAAACAAAAAGCATGTGTTGAGTTGTTTATCATAGAGTTTACAAGTAGTCACAGTTATCTTTCAAGTGATGTGCTATCATATATGAAAGTAACCCTGCCCACAAGAAGAGATACAGAGGGCATTGGGAGGGTGGAACCTCTTCTTGGGGGCAGGGCTTACCCACATCCAGTACTGGAGACCCTAAGAGCAGGAGGTAGTCACCGGCAGTGTGATGTGGTTATAAACTGATAGAAAGAAATTAGACTCCAGTAAGATGGCCCCATATGTCCAAGTAGCAGGACTTCATCTGAAATTGTAATAGATTGTATAAATAGTTTAAATGCTTTTAATGATGGTAATATATTATGTTTCTAGAATGCGTAATAAGTTGGAGAATATCGTTTTGTTGAAAGAAGCTAAAACAGTAGCTCATAGGTGCATATTGCCTTCATTTGCTCACATGATAAACAGGGTGTCCAATGCCAGCAAATGAGGGATGATGATGACTTTGATTTACCAATATTAATATGCTCATACAAAGAATGGAATATTCACAACGTTTAAGAATGATGTAAAATGTTTGAATATGTATTTGTGATTGCTGATTTGTTTAACTAGAACCTATCCATGTATAAATGTGGATGCTAACACAGTTTTAAAGGAAGATACTAATGGAATTTGTTAGAAGATTTTGGTACCAGTCTGTATTAGTTCACAGAGGAAATCCCTGCAGACCTGCCAACATCATCATCTACAAAGACTGAAGAAGCCAAAATCTTCAGCGAGGGGAAAGAAAACCCTGTAACATGTGGAAACATGATAAAGCTCCTCCAGCTTTCTCCACCTTAGAAGCCTCCTTCTAGCCACCTTAGAATCCTATTGGTTGCGAAGCTAGAAGATGATTTTAATTTTATTGCTTGTGGGTTTCGTACATATGTATGGATAACAAGGGCAACCACAGAATCGACTGCACACCTGCCTAAAACACCATCACCAGACAAGGAAGAAGACCAAAATCATTACTGAGAAGTGGTTACCCTGTAGATTTTCTGGACACTATAGAGCCTCTTCCTCTCTCTTCCACCTAAGATGCAATTGCCTAGTGGCTGCAATGTGTGAAGATGTATTTGATGATACTGCTTGAGGGTTTCGTGCATATGGAAGGATAAAAAAAGGTAACCACGGGATAGATTGCAGACCTGCCTACACCATCTTCATCGGAAAATGTGAAACCCCCAAACCTCATCTGTGGACAGGGAACCCTATAGCTTTTGGGGACATAATAACGCCCCTCGCAGATTCCTCCACCTAAGACGCAATAGTCTAATGGCTACAACGCGGGAAGATAAATATGAGGTTATTTCTGTAATGCTGTGTATATCTTATGGTTTTCAATATTATGTATGATCTTTATTGTACTCTAGGATTCTCTGTATATTGTTTGCAATAGAGTATTCTATATCTTGATTTTCTATTACTCGTATTAGGTAAATTATTAAGTAAAACAGCAGAACATCTGCTTTGACATAATTACAATGCGTTTTGCATTGCAAATTCTTTGGAGCATTTTTATTTAATTCAACAAAACAAAAAGCATGTGTTGAGTTGTTTATCATAGAGTTTACAAGTTGTCACAGTTATCTTTCAAGTGATGTGCTATCATATATGAAAGTAACCCTGCTCACAAGAAGAGATACAGAGGGCATTGGGAGGGTGGAACCTCTTCTTGGGGGCAGGGCTTACCCACATCCAGTACTGGAGACCCTAAGAGCAGGAGGTAGTCACCGGCAGTGTGATGTGGTTATAAACTGATAGAAAGAAATTAGACTCCAGTAAGATGGCCCCATATGTCCAAGTAGCAGGACTTCATCTGAAATTATAATAGATTATATACATAGTTTAAATGCTTTTAATGATGGCAATATATTATGTTTCTAGAATGCGTAATAAGTTGGAGAATATCGTTTTGTTGAAAGAAGCTAAAACAGTAGCTCATAGGTGCATATTGCCTTCATTTGCTCACATGATAAACAGGGTGTCCAATGCCAGCAAATAAGGGATGATGATGACTTTGATTTACCAATATTAATATGCTTATACAAAGAATGGAATGTCACAACGTTTAGGAATGATGTAAAATGTTTGAATATGTATTTGTGATTGCTGATTTGTTTAACTAAAACCTATCCATGTATAAATGTGGATGCTAACACAGTTTTAAAGGAAGATACTAATGGAATTTGTTAGAAGATTTTGGTACCAGTCTGTATTAGTTCACAGAGGAAATCCCTGCAGACCTGCCAACATCATCATCTACAAAGACTGAAGAAGCCAAAATCTTCAGCGAGGGGAAAGAAAACCCTGTAACATGTGGAAGCATGATAAAGCTCCTCCAGCTTTCTCCACCTTAGAAGCCTCCTTCTAGCCACCTTAGAATCCTAGTGGTTGCGAAGCTAGAAGATGATTTTAATTTTATTGCTTGTGGGTTTTGTACATATGTATGGATAACAAAGGCAACCACAGAATCGACTGCACACCTGCCTAAAACACCATCACCAGACAAGGAAGAAGACCAAAATCATTACTGAGAAGTGGCTACCCTGTAGATTTGCTGGACACTATAGAGCCTCTTCCTCTCTCTTCCACCTAAGATGCAATTGCCTAGTGGCTGCAATGTGTGAAGATGTATATGACGATACTGCTTTAGGGTTTCGTGCATATGGAAGGATAAAAAAGGTAACCACGGGATAGATTGCAGATCTGCCTACACCATCTTCATCGGAAAATGTGAAACCCCCAAACCTTATCTGAGGACAGGGAACCCTATAGCTTTTGGGGACATAATAACGCCCCTCCCTAATTCCTCCACCTAAGACGCAATAGTCTAATGGCTACAACACGGGAAGATAAATATGAGGTTATTTCTGTAATGCTGTGTATATCTTATGGTTTTCAATATTATGTATGATCTTTATCGTACTCTAGGATTCTCTGTATATTGTTTGCAATAGAGTATTCTATATCTTGATTTTCTATTACTCGTATTAGGTAAATTATTAAGTAAAACAGCAGAACATCTGCTTTGACATAATTACAATGCGTTTTGCATTGCAAATTCTTTGGAGCATTTTTATTTAATTCAACAAACCAAAAAGCATGTGTTGAGTTGTTTATCATAGAGTTTACAAGTAGTCACAGTTATCTTTCAAGTGATGTGCTATCATATATGAAAGTAACCCTGCCCACAAGAAGAGATACAGAGGGCATTGGGAGGGTGGAACCTCTTCTTGGGGGCAGGGCTTACCCACATCCAGTACTGGAGACCCTAAGAGCAGGAGGTAGTCACCGGCAGTGTGATGTGGTTATAAACTGATAGAAAGAAATTAGACTCCAGTAAGATGGCCCCATATGTCCAAGTAGCAGGACTTCATCTGAAATTGTAATAGATTGTATAAATAGTTTAAATGCTTTTAATGATGGTAATATATTATGTTTCTAGAATGCGTAATAAGTTGGAGAATATCGTTTTGTTGAAAGAAGCTAAAACAGTAGCTCATAGGTGCATATTGCCTTCATTTGCTCACATGATAAACAGGGTGTCCAATGCCAGCAAATGAGGGATGATGATGACTTTGATTTACCAATATTAATATGCTTATACAAAGAATGGAATGTCACAACGTTTAAGAATGATGTAAAATGTTTGAATATGTATTTGTGATTGCTGATTTGTTTAACTAAAACCTATCCATGTATAAATGTGGATGCTAACACAGTTTTAAAGGAAGATACTAATGGAATTTGTTAGAAGATTTTGGTACCAGTCTGTATTAGTTCACAGAGGAAATCCCTGCAGACCTGCCAACATCATCATCTACAAAGACTGAAGAAGCCAAAATCTTCAGCGAGGGGAAAGAAAACCCTGTAACATGTGGAAGCATGATAAAGCTCCTCCAGCTTTCTCCACCTTAGAAGCCTTCTTCTAGCCATCTTAGAATCCTAGTGGTTGCGAAGCTAGAAGATGATTTTAATTTTATTGCTTGTGGGTTTCGTATACATATGTATGGATAACAAAGGCAACCACAGAATCGACTGCACACCTGCCTAAAACACCATCACCAGACAAGGAAGAAGACCAAAATCATGACTGAGAAGTGGCTACCCTGTAGATTTTCTGGACACTATGGAGCCTCTTCCTCTCTCTTCCACCTAAGATGCAATTACCTTGTGGCTGCAATGTGTGAAGATGTATTTGATGATACTGCTTGTGGGTTTCGTGCATATGGAAGGATAAAAAAGGTAACCACGGGATAGATTGCAGACCTGCCTACACCATCATCATCGGAAAATGTGAAAGCCCCAAACCTTATCTGAGGAGAGGGAACCCTATAGCTTTTGGGGACATAATAACGCCCCTCCCTGATTCCTCCACCTAAGACGCAATAGTCTAGTGTCTACAACGCGGGAAGATAAATATGAGGTTATTTCTGTAATGCTGTGTATATCTTATGGTTTTCAATATTATATATGATCTTTATTGTACTCTAGGATTCTCTCTATATTGTTTGCAATAGAATATTCTATATCTTGATTTTCTATTACTTGAATAAGGTAAATTATTAAGTAAAACAGCAGAACACCTGCTTTGACATAATTACAATGCGTTTTGCATTGCAAATTCTTTGGAGCATTTTTATTTAATTCAACAAAACAAAAAGCATGTGTTAAGTTGTTGATCATAGAGTTTACAAGTAGTCACAGTTATCTTTCAAATGATGTGTTATAATATATGACAGTAACCCTGCCTAAAAGAAGAGGTACAGAGGGCATTGGGAGGGTGTTACCTCTTCTTGGGGGCAGGGCTTACCCACATCCAGTACTGGACACCTTAAGAGCAGGAGGTAGTCACCGGCAGTGTGATGTGGTTATAAACTGATAGGAAGAAATTGGACTCCAGTAAGATGGCCCCATATGTCCAAGTAGCAGGTCTTCTTTTGAAATTGTAATAAATAGTATACATAGTTTATATGCTTTTAATGATGGTAAAATATTATGTTTCTAGAATGCGTAATAAGTTGAAGAATATCGATTTGTTGAAAGAAGCTAAAACCGTAGCTCATAGGTGCATATTGCCTTCACTTGCTCACATGATAAACAGGGTGTCCAATGCCAGCAAATGAGGAATTATGATATCTTTGATTTACCAATATTAATATGCTTATACAAAAAATGGAATGTCACAACGTTTAAGAATGATGTAAAATTTTTGAATATCTATTTGTGATTGCTGCTTTGTTTTACTAAAGCCTATCCATGTATAAATGTGGATGCTAACACAGTTTTAGAGGAAGATAGTTATGGAATTTGTTAGAAGATTTGGGGTTACCAGTCTGTATTAGTTCACAGAAGAAATCCCTGCAGAACTGCCAACATCACCATCTACAAAGACTGAAGAAGCCAAAATCTTTACCGAGTTAAAGGGAACCCTGTAACGTGTGGAAACATGATAAAGCTCCTCCAGCTTTCTCCACCTTAGAAGCCTCCTTCTAGCCACCTTAGAATCCTAGTGGTTGCAAAGCAAGAAAATGATTTTAATTTTATTGCTTGTGGGTTTCGTACATACGTATGGATAACAAAGGCAATCACAGAATCGACTGCACACCTACCTAAAACACCATCACCTGACAAGGAAAAAGACCAAAATCATTACTAATAAGAGGCTACTCGATAGATTTTCTGGACACTATAGAGCCTCTTCCTCTCTCTTCCACCTAAGATGTAATTGCCTAGTGGCTGCAATGTGTGAAGATGTAGTTGATGATACTGCTTGTCGGTTTTGTGCATATGGAAGGATAAAAAGGTAACCACGGGATTGACGGCAAACCTGTCTACAACATCATCAGAATATGAATGAATGAAATATGGCACTTGCCCTATGCTGTCAGACACAGAACACTGCAGGGTACGCACAATTCATATGTGCAATATAAAGTCCCAACAGAATGCATAGGAAATATATTTACATTAACACCTGTTAATACTATAATCATTATTAAAAATACATTTAAAAGCATTTTTTTATTTTATTTTTTACGTGAAATACATTTATCATGATGTTATCCTCATGGTAACACTAAACATCAAGTGCTCATAGAGCCATTGGAAAGGTACAGATTGGACGTTATACCGTTATATCCAGGAATCTGGTAAGATATTGTTTCCTAAATTGTACCCTTTGGATTATCTTCCAGTTTTGACTATTATTTCTCGCTTCACTCATTGTCAGCCACGACAGCTCAGGATTGATACATTTTCATTATTATCTCTTATACAATCTATTGAGACTGTTTGGTATGAACTTTATTTTTCAGACACTCTATTGATTTTTTTTATGAACATTCTGTTCGATTTTTGGAAGAACTTTTATAAGAGGACCTCTATATTAATATAAGTGCACCAATACATACTTTTTTGATTTTTTTTTCTATATTTCAGCCTGTATTGTGACTATATTATTGTCTATTAAATAGCGATATATCATAGTTTTATGTGAGGTTTTCATGTGATGTTTTAAAGTAAATGTATTTTTATTATCCACAGTGCAATATCAGTTCATTGGTGGCTTGAGATATCATTGCATTTTTTTGTTATTTTATTTGATTGTTTTGAGGACGCAGACCTCGCGCTCTGGTCTCTCACGTCCACCGCCATATTTAGCGATAAAAGAATCTTCTTGTCTTTAATGAAGTTATTAATGCCTACTGTACATAAAATGAATTTTGACCGTTGCACTTAATCAAAAACACGTGTTCCGGCTTGTATCACTATCAGTCAACACATACACCTGCCCTGTCGCTGATGCAAGTGATATGGTTAAACATCATGTATCTAAGAGATGCCCAGAGCTTGAATCAGATGAATGTGCGTGCGCTCAACCTTGGTACGCCCTTACTGTACATTACCTATGTGCATACGCCCTTTCCCTCCTTCATTCCGCCCTTCAAATCATAGGCTGTCGAAGTGTCATTAGCGTTCAAACTTGAAATGCATGCACTTGCGTTCACTGGCGTAAAGTCCGTTTCTGAGCATGCACGGGGCAATTTCATGCAAAATACAGCATTTAACAGGTCATTTTTCAGGACTGCAAAGTTCCTGTGATACTGGGCTGCAACAGATACATTTCCTTGCAGACATATCTGCATCTACATCAGTTGCATTTTTTTTGAACACGCCCTTATTGTACTTTGCCTCTGCTTGCACACCCTTTGCATCCACCCATCCACCTCTATAAATATAAGGGGTTAGACTATGTGGACGAACATATTCGTAAGCTTGACCATTACACCATAATGGCTTCCGCTCTTCTTGGTAGGCTTTCCACAAGATGCTGGAGTGTTTCTGTGGGAATTTGTGCCCAATCATTCTGTAGAGCATTTATGAGTTTAGGCACTGATGTTGGACAAGAAGGCCTGTCCTGCAATCTCCGTTCCAGTTCATCCCAAAGGTGTTCGATGAGGTTGAGGTCAGTGCTCTGTGCGAGCCAGTCAAGTTCTTCCACACCGAACTCATCAAACCTTGTCTTTGTAGTCTCCGCTTTGTGCACTAGGGCACAGTCATGTTGGAATAGAAAAGGGTCGTCCCCAACATGTTGCCACAAAGTTGTAAGTATATCATTGTCCAAAATGACTTGGTATGCTGAAGTATTAAGATTGCCCTTTACCGGAGATAAGGGGCCTAGCCCAAACCCTGAAAAACAGCCATACCATTATCTCTCCTCCACCAAGCTTCACAGTTGGCATAATGGAGTCAAGCAGGAATCGTTTTCCCAGCATCTGCCAGACCCCCAGACTCGCCCATCTGATTGCTAAACAGAGAAGCGTGATTTGTCACTCCATAGAACACATTTCCCCTGCTCCGCAGTCCAGTGTCGGTGTGCTGTACATCATTCCATCCCATGCTTGGCAATGGTCTTGGTAATGTGAGGCTTGCATGCATCTTCTCGGCTATAGAAACCCATTCCATTAAACTCCTGCCGTACAGTATTTGTGCTAACATTAATACCAGTGGAAGTTTGGAACTCTTCAGCTATGTAATCAGCAGAGCTTTGGCGACTTATATGCACCTTGCGCCTTAGCACTTGTTGCCCCCGCTCTATGATTTTACGTGGTCTTTCGCCTCGTGGCTGAGTTGCTGTTGTTCCTAAATGCTTCCACTTTCTAATAATATCACTTACAGTTGACCGTGGAATATCCAGCAGGGATGAAACTTCACGAACTGTCTTATTGCAAAGGGGGCATCCTATCACAGTACCACAGTTGAAGTCACTGAGCTCTTCAGAATGACCCATTTGTATCACAAATGTTTGCAAATGGAGACTGCATGGCTAGGGGCTTGATTTTATACCCATCTGGCAACAGGTCTGATTGAAACACCTCAATTCAATAATTAACAGGTTTGGCCAAATTGTTTTTGCAGTGAATCGCAATATGTTGGCCCATCCCCTTCCAGCCTCATACTTTGAGTTCTCCTAGGGGGGGGGTGTAAAAAGTTGGAAAATATGCTTTACGTATATGAAAGATTCGACAAACCCTGCACTCATGCGTAAGTCTTTTTGTGGGCATGCACTGTAGTGAAATTCGTATTTTATGCTACTCAAATAGACTTGCATGTATCTCTAAATGAGGGCCACAATGTCCAAATTACTCTTTTGCATTTATGTTCCATAGAAATTAATTTTGCACTGTCTTTGTCATTTTGAATTTTGTGGAATTTAAAGTCAGAACACAACTGGGACGATGACGGGCAATTTATTTGTCTGTAGTGTGTGATTATGGTAGGTCTGGGCATACTGCCAGATTCTGCTGGAAAAACATGATGAATTTGATGCTGAATGTGAAATGAGACAAATATTTTGCTACACAGTTTTGAAATTGTTTTTAAAATTTAATTGATAACTAATAACTACTCTTCCAACTATTCCTTCCCACTGTTTGTATGCTCTGTTCCATGTACAGGTTTTAATCCCCCACCCCACTTGCTTAAACCTAATTATATTTAGTTTGTATTTTTAAATATTGTACAAGAGAGAAATAATATTTGATATTTTATAAAACAGAGGCTACAGTCAATACTTTTTGTTGTACATTAATATTTTCAATGATATCTTATTTCATTTTACATTAAAGCATCATTCCCACATAGATCTTTTTCTTCTTGAAGTCCCTTTCAAGCATACATCTAATAGTCATTTTCTTAGCTGTCCTTCTACATATCCTTATTTTTTTCTCAAAATCTCTCTAGAGGGAGTAAGTATATCTGTCAGACACACACACACACACACACACACACACACACACACACACACACACACTCTCTCTCTCGCTCTCTCTTAGTATGCCATGTGATAGCAGAGGGGGAGAAGTAAGTGGAAGCAATTTTGCAGTACAAAGAGCAAAGAAGGGCATTCCAAAGCCTCACTGCTCACTACAGCATGTGCCATGTGACTGTGGCTGCCATGGAAGTCACATGACGCTGTGCAGAATTATAACATATTAATTGCAACCTGATTAAACAATCCAAGGAAAAATGTATATTAAGTAAATATTTCTTGTAGCCTGCCACAGTGATTTATGTTAAAAAAACAAAACAAAAAAAACCACCTAATTTTTTCTTTAATATGAAGCCTTAAATTGATTTCAACATTTCATTTATTGGTTTCCCATTTTGTGTATCTTCAAATTTACAGTTTTCACCATTTTCAGTGCAATATTTACTTTTTGGTCATACCCTGGTAAGCAGGGACAGAGTGAGAACTTTGGTGGCATCATAGTAAGTCTTTGAAGGGGTCCCCAAGTTTTCTAGGGCCCTTCATCTCATTTACATTAAAGAGCAAACTAGCTCATGTGATTATTATTTTGGACTTACCCTTTGCAAATAGCTGTTATTTTCTATTATGATTTGCAAATTCCTTGGCATTGTGTTTTGCTTTGTGCCCCCTCTCTTGCAGATTGACTCATATATTCATGTCTTGTTCTGACACATAAAATAACGTCTTTTATTCACATCGTCTGTTGTGTCAGACCTTACACCTTCTGTGCAAAATGAATGCAATGCGGTGCAAGAGGTCACACATCAGGGAGTTCAACAAGTGGAAACTGCAGAGGGTAGCAGGCCCAGAGTAATATGGGCGACAGCTGCTAGCCCCGGTAAACCAAGTAGTTATGTCCCAAATAGTAAGGTGAGTTTAGTAAATGCACGGCTACAACACAAAGTCTCCAATTGGCCATAACTTTGAAGGACAACAATTGGATGTTTCTGTTTTTGGAGATGTCCTTCTTTTTCAATACTGACCAACTGCACAACGATTCGCCTTATAGTCTGCATATTGTTTACAATTTTCTTTATTTTATTTTCTTGACCTTCTAAATTAAGCTTTATAAAATGACCTCAAATTACTTTGTAACCAATGAAGGTGTCTTAATGGGGATAGCCCCAGCAAAATGTTCCCAGAAACTATTTGAAAATGTTGCCATCTGTGATCACACTAAAAAAAATTAGCTGGCAGGATTGGAGTTAGCAACATTTATGACCTATTTTTCTTGGTAAAAAAAAAATTCTTTCTTGAAAGCTGCTTTGACGTAAATATCATCAATACACCTATTTCACATTCTTTGGTTATATAATGAAAAATATCATCATCATCATCATCAAACATTTACGTTTGCTATTCAGCTTCATAAATAGTAATGTATACTGAAACTAGGCATCATCTTTAGTGTTTAAAGTATCTACAGTATAGATGGGGAGCCCCAGCATTTCTGTTGGTGGTTCTGCTCTCACATGTTCATTTTACACAGCTCTACTTTTATTTCCCATCTCATTATAATATTAAAAGCATATTGCCATGCCACTATGGAGCTGATGCTGAGTTGGACTTATGTCCATTTGTGTAGCATTAAAACTGTAAATTTGTACTGCGCATGCTCACTAAAAAGCTGTACACGTATGTCTATATGCAGATTTGCTCGCATCTGACACTTTCATCTCCTTGACTGGAGAGCTGGCACCGAGGAGGGAAAGCACAGTCTGATGTGTAATGTGGCCAAGTACAGTGAGTCATACTTACCTACTTTTGAGACCAGCTCTCCTGGAGGGGGTCCGTCGAGGGGGCGTGGCCACGCTCGGTGTGCCGCTAGCCTCTGCCCCCTGTCAATCTTAGGGAATTCTGGCCAATCGTAGCAGGGGGGTGGGCCACGATGGTGCGGTTAGCCCCGCCCCCACCATCTACAACAACGGGGAGATGCTGGTTCCGGGATTGTTGCCTGCTCTCTCGGGAGTCCGGGAGAACTCCCAAAAATTCGGGAGTCTCCCGGACATTCCGGGAGAGTAGGCAACTATGCAGTAAGTTGGTGCTCGCATAACTGTGAGCAGTTGCTGCCTTGCACAGAGATGTATCATTTGCGCTGATGGTGATGATGGTCGTCAGTGCTAGCTAACCACTTCTGATGCCGAATCAATTTTTAAGTTGCTTTCTTTATTGGTCATGCATATATTATATGATTTGTGAGCATATATTAGCAAGTTGTTTTTCTTTATTCACACACATGAAGGAGAGCATTGGTGTATTGGTATTAAAGCAAAAGTTGGATGTGAGAGTATGTAATGTATGCCGGACATAAACCTGGCACATATGTTATTGGTGCATAGCTGCTTGCATCTTGTGATTCATCCAGCATTTCATATGTGCGCAATTGTGTTTTTTTGTAAACGTATTTTCCGTCTGCGTTTTTTGACACAAATGCAATCAAACTCAGCATAAGCATCAGCCTCTATGTGTTGGTCACTTATCATGAATCAGTCAGAAAATCACAGCATGAAGAAGCCTAGTTAAGTATCGCTACAGTACTCATACTACCACAATACCTCTTTTTTTATTGCCATCTTTGATTGTTTTTAATAAAGTTTTACATATTTATTATTTTTCTATTATTATTATTATTGTTGTTATTATTATTATTATTTGTAGTAGTAGTAGTATTTATTGCTGCATTATATTTGTATTTTTATTGAAGCATTGTGTTATAATACCATATACATATATAGTAATTGCAGATTTGCTGAATGGCATTGCAGTGACACTTTTGTTAGACATGGATTCATTGAAATTGTTGTAAATACTCCCATATAGGAGACAGGACAGAGAAGAAATTACAGGGATTTTGTAAATGACACTTACCTTTGCTACTAGTGTGTAGTACCTCACCGTTTGTTACTTAATTCTGTATCCGGCGGTACGGAATATGTGGCGCCTTATAAATAAATTAACAATAATAATACATGGTGATAAAAAAAAATGCCTTATTCACTGCAATCAGAGCCTTGATAAACAGACCACTTAGATCTATATCTCTGATGTCACTGGATCAAATTTAAGAATCTTAATTTTAAAATAATACAAGAAGTAAAGTATGGCTCCATAGTTTTGGGAAGGAGACAATTACAGGCCCTCCCTCTCCAGCTATTAAGGCATGGATTCACCTGTCATCTATGCTCTATTGTATAGTCTTTTCCTAACAACTCCATTTAGTGTCTCTGGTGACTTGTTCTCTGTCTCCAGCTTGACTTAAACATTTCAGTAGTAAACTCCAAGCCTTATTCTGGGCAAACTACCTTCTTTGTGCTTGTAGCTCTTTTAGCCACTTAAGAGACACTCCTGAACTAACATCCCTAGGCAATAAACATTTTCTCCTGCTAACCCCCAAGACTAGGATCAATTTCATTGCTTCACCAGTCTCATATTGTGCTGCTGCTCATGTCTCCCTGATCTCTAGCTTTGTTTGAGGAATTTTTCTAGGGTCTCTCCAGCCCACTTCTGGGCTTCTGGCAGCTTATTATATTGCTTAAAGCAACTTTAATTACATCTTGGATTGAGCACTATCATTGCCAAAGTAGTGACTTTCATCTATTATTTATTGTCTGCCTCTAGAGACCCTTCTGTGGAGATATAAGTCATCTACCTGCAACGGGGACATGTTGTTTCCTTGTCATGATTACAATAAAGTTTCTTTAGAATAGTGGTCATTAGAATGTACTCTAGAATGTGCTCTCGGATATATCAATCAGTAAAGGGGGCTCTGCAGTCAATGTGGGTCAAATTGGATTATTTGCATTTTAAAGGGAAATAATATCATCTACTGAAAATAAGAAAACACATGCCAAATACCATTGGCAGGGCATGGGTGCTGTTTAACACATTGATATGGTTACTGTAGAGAGGAAGGTAGTGGTCTCTGAAATATTTTTCTTCTTGCAAAGTAGTATTGCAGTAATGAAATGTATTGATGTGTGTGTATTATTAACGTCCAATTACATAATAAATATATATGGATGCAGAGTGTTGCATACATTATAAATTATGTATAAAACAACAAAGACAAACACAGTACTCAATAATATATGACAAATGTTCACTACTAAGAGAAATGGATAGATAATTAATGTTATCCCTTGTTATTTATTGATGCTTGGAACTGAACTGTGTAACTCTTTTCCTAGTAGACCTTCTTAGATAGACAGAAATTCATTGTTGTGTTTCAGTTCACTACAGTACAGATTTTCTACTTCAATGAGATTATGGGTCAGCAGTAGTGTAAAGCCCTCAAAGTTTATTTTGACTATGCTGCCAGTTTGCCATACAGCTGCTTAAATATAGACACATGAGAGTCTTCTATTTCAAGGCTTCAGTGGATTAAGTGCTCCTATGCATTTTTCATATACATCCTGAATTCAAGAAAAGGCTTTCTGTAAAAGAAAAACATACTGCAGGGCTACATTTTAAGCAATACATTCTGTATTTCTGTAAAAATCAAACTGAACTCAGCACACAATAATCCAAAAATTGCAGCAATAAATTTTCAGCATGTCTATTAAATTGAATAACTGTTAAGCAAAACTACTAGAAATCGAAATTAATTTTCAATGACATAAGTGTTCACATATTCTGTGCCATGTATGTGTGAGTATATTAGTGCAGGGGTTACTAGCCTTTTTCAACCCTGAGCTCAAGTTAAGTGTTATAGTCTAGTTCAGGACCTAAGCCTTAGTTTTGGCTCAAAAAATACTTCCTTTTAACGCAGCAATCCCATTAAAAAACTAGGTGTGTATTTTAACATAAAACACTGAGTCAGACTATAAGAAGAATATTGGTATTTACCATATTTCTTTGGTTTGTTTCTTCAGACTGCAATTAACGATTTATAATCCTACACAGTGTCAAGGGCTACGATGGCAACCACAGTCACAGTATACATGTATTGAGCAGAAATGCTTTGGAACACCCATCTGACCTATGTTTGCTCATTATCTCACCCTTTAATTGTCAAGGACATAAAAGAAACATCCCTGCACTCCAGTCAGGGATTCCCCATGCACATAAGTATCATGTCTATAAGCACTGATCACTGGCAGTTAAAAGATGCTGTACTGTGTTCAAGAGGAAGGTATTAGCTGGTGGTAGAGGACCCTTAGGGTGCAGTAAGGGTAAATATGTACACCATTCAGTGATCTCCGATGTGCAATGAGAACTGCGTGCTGCAATAAAGTGTTAATTTCTTCCTTGTGAACATGCATTCACTTCCTATTATAGTGTAAGGGGTGCAGTATAAAAATACTTGTATTGTCCACAGCGCTTACTCCCATATTGATTTAATTCTTACAGATAAATGGGCACTCCAAAACATGAAATCAATTAAAATCCTCCCGGTATCATGGTCAGAACACACCCCGGTGGTCTGGACATGGTGATTTCCCAGATCGTTGATTCCCCCTGGCTCATATCACCTGGTCCCCCACCTACTCACTCTCCTAGAAGCCAAAGAAGCAGTTAAAGAGACATTAACTACATACTTTGCCACTAATTCCCCGAATGACACCTCTCTCTCCAACTTCTGGTATACACTTAAAGCGGTCTTACAGGGCACAGCTATCCAGAAGGGAGTGAGACTCAAATGAGCATCCCTATATTATCAAACAAAGTTGGAGATGGAGCTCTCCTCTCTTAAATCCATTAATAAGGTACACCCCTCAGGCGACCTTAAGGCATGTATAGCACAAATTAAATCTGAACTCCAAAAATTACTTCTTACCAGTACCCAACAAGTTATAGGCAGACTTCGTCAAAAATATTATATCTAAGTCAATATTGCAGGAAGAATGCTTACTAGGAATCTGAGAGGACAAAGGGCATACAATGCATTAAACATTTGGTAGACAATTCTGAGGATAGAAAATGCAATTCCAAAGCTATTGCTAATGCCTTTGTGGCATACTACTCCAAATTGTATGATATGTGTGACTGCACCACCACCACCCAGCCAACCCAGCCTCTGATAGAAGGTTTTTTTGAGCAAGTTCAACCTCCCATTTAAAGGAGGCCCTTAGTGCCCCATGGACCCAGCTGGAGATGTTGTCAGTAATTAAATCATTACCCAAAGACAAAGCCCCGGGCCTGATGGGTTCATTAATCTTTTTTATTCCATGTTTCAAGCTGAAATCACCCCATACCTAGAATAATTATATAATGAAGGCACACGACTGGGCTGCTTTCCACTAGAGATGCTTGAGTCTCGTATTGTGACAATCCCCAAACCGGGCAAGGACCCGACTCTATTCCAAAATATAAGCCAATTGCCTTACTTAATTCAGATATAAAAATCGACGTGAAATTAATCACAAATCGTCTTAACCTCCCAATTTTCGGTTCTAATACACCCAGATCAAGTGGGTTTTGTTATGGGTCGTCAGGCATCTGACTATACACACAGAGCTATTAACATCCTTGAACAAATTAACAAGTCCCTAGATCAGCTGTTAATTCTTTTATTAGACGCAGAACAAGCCTTTGACAGGCTCCACTGGGGTTATATGTGGGAGGTCCTAGTCCGATTCGGATTTAGCCATGAAATATTAAACTCAGTCATGGCTCTCTATAATGAACCATCGGCATTTGTATATAGTAATGGCTTTACCTCTGACAAATTTTTAATTACTAATGATACTAGACAGGGGTGCACCCTTTTGCCCCTCATATTTCTGTTAGCTATAGAACCTTTAGCTGAGAAAATTAGACGTCATCCACTCCTCCCTGGTATTTCCCTGACAGCAACCCCACACAAACATATGTCTATTCGCTGATGATATTTTGCTGTTTATCACCGACCCGGAGACTTCGTTACAGATTCTACATGACTTGCTACTCAATTTTGGAAACGCTTCATACTATAAATTAAACACTTCCAAAACTGATGCCCTACCTATTAATATCTCTGACTCACTCCTTACCCGCTTGAAGGCGTCATTCTCCCCCCTCAACCCCTCTTCCCTTTTATATCATGTAAATGAAAAACTTTAATAAAAACCATTATTGAAAAAAAAAAATACTTGCATTTACTCAAAGAAAAATGTTCTAAGAAAATAAGTAAATAACACAATGTGATAGGTTGTGGTAAAACTAGAAATCAATTTTAAAAAATTGGCTGCCCACAACAATGGTCTAATTCCACAATCCCCAAATACAGATCTGAGGCATAGATTAACGTGTCCTGATTTTCAATAAATTAAATTATGTTTTGAGGCATGCTAACAGTTCATTACTGTACTTCATAGAGTCTAGTACTGAAGAAGCTAGTGTAAGGTCTAGACATTTCAGCTAGTTGATTTTCATGCATACAAAGGTTATAGGTTATACATATTAAACTATGAACATTTACATACCAATAGCTTTTTTTCGTTATCTCCTTAGTAATATATTAACAGATTAAATACATTTGCAAATATAAATATGCAATTTATAATTATAATATATTCAAGTTTTGACATCTTAAAAACAGGAATATTCAATGAGAGCAAAAATACAATTTGACAGGTGCAAATCAAATATGTCAAGTTGTTTGTGTATGTTTCCAAATGTATTAATTATCAGCGATTTTACAATAAACTTACTGTTTAGTAAATGTGATATAAGAGCTCAGGCTTATTTTTAAATCCAAGAGATTTTATACAATCAAGTGTAAGTAGTGTCTGGCCTTAAAACCTGCCAGCTTGTATTTGCTGTAAATGATAACGTTCTGAATAAGAAAAGCACTTCTTTCCAATCATACATACAGTAGTTCTCTGTTGACTGTCAGATGCCATATAAGATCATCTACTAAGCATAAAATAAGCAGAAACAAAATACATCTAGTTTAACACAAATGCAACCTAGTGCATGCAAAGGTACATAGCTACTTTTGGCTTTGGGAAGTGCCACTCTCGCCATTTGCAGGATTGCGGGCAGTGAAGGAAATATACATGACTACAAGAATCTAGACTGCCTCAATAATCAATAAAAAAATCTGATTTCTCCTAAAATACCAGCACCTGTTATGTCAGTGTGTGTCCAAAACAAATGGAGCTTATGAGTTCAACCCTTCTGTTGTTGGCCAGATGATGTGGTGCTGGGGGCCAAGCTTACTACAGATATACACATAAAATGCATATCGTGGATATTTACTTTACATAACCCTAAACCCTGCATAATGGAACATAGCCTACTGAAACTTACACTAAAAATAAATGACATAGACACCAGTTTTGTTTGCAAAGAAGAACACAGGTTATTAAAATTAAGTAATGGCATATAGAGCAGAGCAGTCAGCTAAAAGTGCAAGACCAATAAAAGTGGAAACCTTATCTTTTGGCTGGTGCCAAAAAATGTCAACTTAGTGGCGCTGCGCCCCTCTGGACTCGACAATGGTGTGTGACCCGTCAGCAGGCCAGGGGTCCTTGAAAATGACAGGACCAAGAGTCTGGTGGCTTTGAGGGGCCAAGACACGTGATAACCGTAATAACTAACACCGTATGCCACTGTTACTGACTACAATGCTCTCCTACCAACCAAAAGCTGTTAATCTTCAGAGGTTCACGGCCCGCCACGCCAAGCTCTGACCGGAGCCCTAAGCTTCCAAAATATCTGGTCTAGTAAAAACTTAAGCCCTTCTCGATTCAGATGAACCCCGTCTGGTCTGAAAAATATTGCAGACTCACTGGACAACAGGGGGTGCTCTGTGGCTAGGCCCCCTAATTCCGAAACAGCCCATCCAATAGCTTCATTAGTCTTCAAGATGATGTGTTGCATGACTATGGGAGGAATGTCCGATCTCCACGATAAGCGTAAGGAGCTTTTAAATTTTATCAGGAGGTAATCTACAGCAACCCTCAAATGTATCTATCTTGATGCTAAGGAAAGACAGCCGGGTCAATGGACCTTCTGTCTTGTCCTGTGCAACGGGGACCTCCATTACATGAAATAGAGATTGAGTAACTGATGATGCCAGGCCCACAAACAGAAAATCATCCAAATAGTGTGCTATCCCATAGTGGCCTGTTCCTGTTTGGATGCACCAGTGCAGGAAGGAGCTAAAGATCTCGAAGAAGGCACACGAGACAGAGCAGCCCATGGGAAGGCACCTATCCACATAAAATCTGCTGTGTATTTTAAAGCCCATATATTTAAAGGAGGATGGGTGCAATGGCATCAGCCTAAAGGCAGATTCTATATCTATTTTTGCCATAAGGGCTCCCACCCCGAAATCCAACAATGCTTCATCGAAAGATTGATATACTACGTGCTAACTTCTGAGTCTATGGCGTCATTAACTGAGCTACCTGAGGGGTGGGAAAGATGCTGTATCACCCGAAATGTATCCATGGTTTCCTTAGGCACGACGCCTACAGGGAATATTACTAAATCCAGAAGTGGGGGGTAGGGGAAAGGTCCCGCCATGCGTCCCAAGCTAATCTCCTTATTGACCTTTTCCAAAAGGATGTCCGGGTGAAGGTAGGCAGATTATAAGTTTCTGACCGGGCCTGTTGCCACTCCCCCACTGATGGGCAGCCGAAACCCAGTAGGCATGGGGGTACCACTGGAGTCATCTATTAAGGACTCATGGGATAATAGGGGAGACCGCTTTATGCATCACCACCACCGGGGAAATTGTTGGCCTTTCTTGGACTTACTGCCCCCGAAATTATTGTTCAGGATTTTAATGAGCTTCTGGGGGCCCTGATCTGGGGATGATGGGGATCCGCCACTAGTTGTGGAAATTGGAGCGCTGGGAGTTAAATTGACCATCTTATGTGTGCTGTGGTCCTCACCTGCAGAAACCCCGGCAGCTGTAGGTTCCATCCCTTCTCCCGCAGCACCCGCCAAAGGGAGATCAGGCTCATGCTGGGCCGGTAGCATTGTCTGCGGCAATTCTGAAGACCAGTGAAGATCCCCGACTTAGGAAGCAAACTGGACCTGTGAAGCTGTATGAGAAGACATGTTAGCATACAAACCCACCATGTTGTAAGGACAAGGGATAGGAAGTGGAGGGTAGATGTAAGGCGGTAAGATCAGCAATGTTAAGAAACCTGGGGCCGGAGCCATGGCCCTATATAAAGGCTGCTGAGGTGGATGATGCGGATGGTCCCTTGGGGTGTTCTGGACAAAGGAGGGATCAGCTGCGAGTATCTCGCTGGGTAGCATGGGTTCTCCTAGGTCGCTACATTTGGACTAGCTGTAAGGGGAATAAGGGTTCGGGTGGTCGGTGGTTGAGCTACCGAATAAAAGGGGGCTATAACGGAAGGGGCCGAAAGGAAGGAGATGAGGATCGTCAAAATTAGCCGAAAATGCTAGGGGGGGGGGGGGGTAATGAAAACTAAAAGCAGAGAGCTGACAAAGGAGATCTGGGGGTAAATGTATCTTACTCCGCTTGGTACAAGTCGCCGGAAGTCGGCGAGTTGACAGCTAAGATTTAAAGCTAAGATTTAAAAGGCAGCGCCGCTTTGCAGATACAAAGGATACAAATGAGAGTATAAGTAAATGCTTTTTTTAGATTAGAATGATTCTGAGCCTGAGAGATTCTCCTGGAAATCGGATCACAGGAAAAAAGACTGGCTTCGAGGAAACGCAAGATTATATAGACAAGCCCGGACACTCTCATCAGATCTATTTGGCTGTCTACTCCAGAGCCTACCTCCATGAGGTTAAGTGCTATGACAGATACCAACGCATGATTTTAAATATGTTTGGCTGATGGCCTCACTTGTCATTAACATAACAGTTAAATACACTATGACAGAGTGTATAGGCAGGGCTTTTATTTACAAAACAGACCATTTGGATCTTCTGCACATTTTTTGAAGTAAAATGTCACCAAAGATAGACTGACCACTTAACCCTTTATTTGTAGGATGCCACTTACTATGTATTGGCTTGCCTGCTGTAATCCCTTGCCTGACATTGGGAGGGGTATACTAACCGCCTTGCGCCCCCCTTTTGACAAATCCATGTCCTTATTAGTGAATCTCCAAATACGATTTTATACACGGCAAAACTGTGAAACAATTTAATGTAGGTTGTGAACCAAAGAAAATTAGGCAATGAAAAAAGTCTAACAAGCCTTGACATGTATAGCTACTATGTCTCAAACTCGTTAAACAGCAGTAATGTCCAAATAGGCATTGTTTCCAGAAGATTAATATTGATATAAGAGAGTATGTCCTTGTATAATACTCCATGCTGAAGGTTCTTCTGCAAGAGAAAAATCCTACAGCCTGCACAGGCTAAGAGTATTGTTTTATAACCATTTCAATATGTTTTTTTATTAAACTAATGATCTTTAAAAACCACATAGGTACTGTAGTTTTACTATCTGCTATGACAACAAACCCAAGTTCTATGTGCACATCAGTACTTGTCATAAGAGTACATGCAGAAAGCAAGAATCATCAGAAACACACAGTGAGTCACAGAGATTTGCACGTGGTAAACCTTTAAACGCTGTAAAGCCACAACAACGAAATTTCATGGACATAATTTTTCTGTAGTTCAAAAAGACTCACAATATTCTCATCTTTCTGGGGTTCTTCCATAAATATATATTTTTCAGTCAGATAATCTGATAAGGCCAGTAAGGTATTGAATGAATGAATGAATTATCAAAGGCAATATCCATCTCTTCTATATGCAGTACAAAACTGTTTCCCCCAGACCAAGAGACAAAGTAATCAACACAATCTATTAATAAAGTTGGCTACAGCTGAAACACACACTGTGCACCAAGAAATCCCTCCTAACCTATTTCACAAAAGGCATGAGGTGCATACTTTCACCTGAAGTTAAAGAGCAGGGACAACAAACATACTCATGTCTCAGGGTGTTTCAGTTGGGTATTGTAGAAGAAATCTTATGTATCAATGGATCATCAGTGCAGGTTTTATTGCAATTGAGATTCTAATCATACAGGATTATATTCCAACAATACAGTGTCAGTCAGTTAGGATTAAGGAAAGCAAAGCATAAAAAAGGAGTAACTTTGCAACTGGGCAAAACCATGTTGCATTAGAGGGGGAGGTAAATTTAAAATGTGGGGACAGATTTATAGTTGCTATAAAGCATGTTCTAGATCAACTTTAAATTTCAGTGTAAAAATAAGCTATCAAGTATGTGTGCTACATGAACAAACAGCCAGTATTTAACTTATGTGCAAAATAATAAACTAATTTGCACCCCTTGTATTGTAACATAGTTTGTTTTTGCTCTCCTTAATGACTCAGGCCCATAGATGCATGATTTTCATAGTGCACAAGCATTTGTGCATTAGCACATCATAAGTGGGGAAAACTTTCTACATGTTACTTGTGAATCCTCCCTTGGGACCTGTGACAATTGCCCATTCCTGTAAGTAGTATTATATTCCTAATATAAAATTGTAGGAAGACTGTGAATGCCAATATGGAGGATTATATCACCTACAAGTGAAAGAAAACACACTTTTGAGTAATGGGTTTCAGATATTTTTCTATAAATTCCAACATCCATTTCCAGAATTCATTTATTTCCAGGCAGGACCAGAACATATGTAGGTATCATCAGGGCAGGTTTTAGTATTTAAGTGTCATGTATAAAACAACCTATCTTGTGTGTAGTATACTAGAAGTAAACAATAATTTGGGTTATATTATCTTGGGCTGGCATAAAATGGTTAGTTAAGCAGCCTAAAATATCTTCAGCGTTATCCTCCTAAATCTCTGTAATGTCAATGTCATTTAGAGAAATATATCCTCTAGTTTGTCAGAAAATCTGACAAACTCTTCCTAAAATATTCATAAAAGTGTCTTGATTAATGCTTGACAGGCTAATGCTTGTAAGGGTATCATTCCAGTCCGCATGCTTTACCCAGCAAACTGTGACCAAAGTCCATACCTCAATTATAAAATGTGGTAACATTTTAAATGTGCTGATATATGTTAATTGGCATATGGAACTTCCCACGCTGGCAGTGAGAACGCCCCCTAGGTTACAAATTGACCTTGCATCTTTCATAATTCATTATGCAGCGTGTGTTCCTACATACAGGAACTAAGTGAATCATCTGTGCTGAGGTATTTTTTTGCCAAGCCGGTTCCAGTAGAATGGGGTTCTTCAAGCTTCAAGAAAATATGTCTTTTTTCCTTCACCAGTGGAATATTTTTTGGGGGGGGTTATTTTTTATGGACAACTCCAGGACCTTCGATGCAATTTTTTCTGGATAGCTACAGGACCTGCAATGTATTGGGCTTTATGATGGACACAAGTAGGTTCGCAACTACCATTAGACAGCTTTAGGGACCTGCCTAGAGCACTGGGCTCTGGGATGCACCACTGAAGTATAGCGTTATTGTGTTATGCTCCACAGCCGCCGACCACCACTCAGCTTCAGATCCACTGGGTGGTGAAGATGGGGTGGGGGTGGGTTTGCAAGAGGAGCAGCTGCATGAAGAAAAGACCAGGCAAAACTGGTGTGCTGGAGGGGGGGCAGTGCGATACGTGGGGCAGTCTGATACAAGGGGACAGTGCCGCAAGGGGGTATTGTATTACAGGGTGACATTGTGATGTAGCGGGGACAGTGTGATACAGGGGGGATAGTGTGATGCAGGGGACCAGTGTGATGGAGAAGGGAAATTGTGATACAGGGCGGACATTGTGATGGAGGGGAACAGTGTGATGTAGTAGGTTAGCTAGCTGCTATTAATTGACCTCAGTTTCTTGCAGTCTGTGTATGTTATAGAATTTAGACTGTAAGCTCCAATGGGGCAGGGACTGATGTGAGTGAATTCTCTGTGGAATTAGTGACATTATATAAATAGATGATGATGAAGTACTAAAATCATAACAAAAAATTGTCTGTTATCAACTTATTGTGTCAAGTTTTTTGTTCCAAAATCTAACACTTGGATACTTAGACTAGACCCCTTTCTGGTGCAAGAGATGAGGGTGAAAGTTTAGCGCAAGCTAACTTGGGCATGCCGGCACAGGAACGCCCTTACTGTACATTGCCTACTTTAATCTGCCCATTCCTCACCTCATTCACTCCCATAAAATGTTGGTTGTAGTAAGCCTTTTTTAAAACCAAAAACCAGTTGTTCTATACATGTGCAGAACGATTTTGCGGAGGATATGCTCAAAACAACCAGATATGTTCCTTAATGACTCAGGCCCCGTGTCTTTAAAGCATGATTAAACTTTTTAATCTCATCTCACTAACTCTACAAAATGTAATTTTCAAGTATCCTCTCTTACAGTTATATTTATAATTTAAGTATCATTTACATACCTTTTGTGTCATACCTAAACCTCTGCCCTGTTAAACTTAATAAATTCAATTAAAAAAAAGTTTATAATGTAAATGTGTCCATTTTGTTATTTCACACATTTTTAAAACATTTGTAGACTTTTCTATTCAAAAAATATAATTAAAATATAATTGTATTCCAAATTGAATTATGTTGTCAGTGCAACCTTTCCTTTCTTTAAACCACTGACATTGTTTTTCTTATGTTGACTTTGGAGAACAGCAGGAAAACACATTTACTCTGACCTAAAATTCAATTTTCTTGATAAATTTTCTATATTTTCCACAATCTATTACAACGGTTCTCTTGAAACAATTTGTTTTTCTTTCCGTTATTTACACATACACAGCTTGCTGCTCCCAACCACACCTCCCACCACCAACGTGTGAGATAGATAGATAGATAGATATAATCCAATATGTACAAAAAGGAATTGGATTTACTTCTTATAGAAGCCACCACCAGTAAAACAATCTCTAAGTCTACCTGTGATGCACTGATGTAGAAGTTTCCGATTATACCATTGTTATATACAGTTCCAAAAGATACATAAAAATGACAAGGAGCCGCCAGGCAGGCCTATCATCTCAGCCCGCAGGTCTTTATACCAACCTTTTGGATAACGTTTTGCAACCATGTATACAAAAGGGAGAGATACAACCTCATTTTTGTTGACATTGCAAGATTTACCACCGCAACCTACAGACAGTTTGCTTTGTACTGTAGATGTATGTAGCTTATATACCAGCATTCTTCATATGAACTTGTAGCAGTAAGAGACTTTTTATCAAATAATCCAATATATACAGGTCCACATATTGATTTTTTTCATGCAATTATTGGAACTAACACTAACTAGAAATTTCTATTACTTTGATGGTCAATTTTATTTACAATGTACGGGCTGTGCAGTGGGTTCTAATGTGGCACCATCTTATGCAAACATTTTTATGTTCCAACAAGAGAGAAAATTGTTTTTTTCTGAGCCTGAAATTTCGTCACAGATTTTTTCTACACTAAATATATAGACGATCTCTTCATAATATGGACCGGCAGCAACAACACATTTGAAGACCTCTTTAAAGCTATATGATATCTCTGACTACACCATCAAATTTACCTATGAATATGACTTGCAGGAGATTCACTATTTAGATATTACAATAAAAAAAACAAGGACACAAGTTAGTCACCACTATATACCATACATTTATAGATAGAAACACTATATTGTTGGCTAATAGTCACCATCCTATAGTCCTTGAACAGGGTTTACCCTATTCACAGATGTTACGAGTACATCGCATCACAAGCTCAATGGAGGATACTCTAAGAGATGGCTTTGATGATTCACAAATTTCTCAAACGGGGTTATTCTAAACAGCTACTAGAAAATATTACAGCAAAAGTTTTGAAGATTCCAAAGCCTGATACACTTATGAATAAAAAGTTGGCAAAATCGGTTAATAAATTACCGTGGGTACAGTGTTATAACACAAAAAGCCCAAGCACAGCTAAAACAGTCAAGTCTTTGTGGCCAATAATCCAAACAGATCAAGCACTGTCGTCGCTAAGAGAAGTCTTCATTATGCCCTGTTATAAACACGGGTGAAACATCAAAGACCTAGTGATGCGCACAGATGTTACAAACATCAAATCATCTGAAATTATTGATAGATTTCCAAAAGTACGCACAGGTTGCTTTAAGTGTCCAAACTGCATAGAATGTCGGTATATGGAGACAGGAAATAGCTTTAAACATCCTCATTCAGGTAAAGAATACAAAATTAATTTTATGCTATCCTGCACCAGTACATAGGCAGTGTATATCATCATGTGCCCATGTGGCCTTTACTACGAGGGCAAAACATCTCGGCAATTCAAGAAAAGGATGGCTCTTCATAGGTTAGCTATAAGAATGGCCATCGAAAAACACAACAGTGAACAACCAGTTGCTAAACATTTTTTGAATGCTAGACACAATATGGCTATGCTCCGGTATAAAACTATTGACTATGTTCCACCATTGCTTTGACGCGGAGATAATAAATTAATGCAATTGGAATCTTCTTGGATACATCACTTGAATACAGTGGCTCCATATGGGCTTAATGAGAATCTCCCTCTAAATTGTTTCTTGTAGATCTGGATGCATGCTCCCTGTGAGACTTCCCAGGCTCTTTTATTCGAGCCTCGTTGGTCTCCCATGGGCATACATTCTCGAACATTCATTAGAATATACAATGTTTTGCTAGCGGTTTATAGCTGCTTTATTTAGATATGATCATGCAAATAATAGATGATGTATTTATATAGTATCATTATATATATAGAAATACAGGTTGCTACTGGTTTTGGTAATATTAATGGTTAATATATGTATTAATAACAGTAAGAGTTCTCTTCACTAAATATAGCTTATATATACATGCAGATATTGGTAAGTCACACTGATATATTGTATATGTGTGGCTTTGCCATTTGTATATCAACATATATGCATTTTCCTTTTCTTTTTAAATGTCTTTATTTAGTGTAGTTTTAAATGGTTAAGGCACTTTAGGTGGTTATCCAGCGATCAGTGGGTAAATAGATTTGATTATTAACAGATTAACAAAAGTATTAACAGATGGGTTAATACTTTTGCATTATAATATTTGTGGTTTTTTGCATGTTTACAATTTGGGTTGCCATTGTGACATTTGTTACCCATGCCCCTTATGATGATGTTGCTCTACGTTGTTTATTCATTGGCAGTTTTGATCTAGTGGGAGTGCTATTCCCTTGCAATGCATGCTAGGATGGCAGAGGTAACATAGGCAGCTCATTTCACATTGCAGCAGGAGTAAGGTATGTTAATTATGCTGTGCATTATATGTATTGAGTATGTTTGTCAGACTCTCACATGATGTCCCTGAGGAAAATACTTTACTGAAATGTTGCAATGGATTAAATACACCCTTTTGATACAAGCTACAATTTGCAGAGCCGTAACAAGGCAGGTGCGGGCAGTGCCGTCGCCCAGGGCACAGTCCCAAGGGGGCGCAGTGGCCATCCACACCTGCATCTGTGAGGAGACTAAAAAAAAAAATTACAGACCTCAGAAACAGACTTCCGGCCGCCCGACGCATCCAAAATGGCGGCCGGCTCCACCCCCTTCTGAACTCTGCCCTCTGCCCCTCAGCGTCTGATGTCATGACGTTGCTAGGCAGCAGAGGAGCAGAGAAGCAGAGAGGAGGCAGGCAGTGACGGCTGGACAGGATGAAAGACAAAAAAGGTAAGCTTCAAAACAGGGAAAGGGGGATGTGTGTTGCTATTATGGAGGGAGGGGAGGATGTAAGCTGCTATTATGGAGGGAGGGGAGGGGGATGTATGCTGCTATTATGGAGAGAGGGGAGAGGATGTAAGCTGCTATTATGGAGGGGAGGGGAGGGGGGCATGTAAGCTGCTATTATAGAGGGAGGGGAGGGGATGTAAGCTGCTATTGTGGAGGGAGGGGATGTTAGCTGCTATTATGGAGGGAGGGGAGGAGGGCATGGGAGCTGCTATTATGGAGGGAGGGGAGGGGGGCATTTAAGCTGCAATTATGGAGGGAGGGGGGCATGTGAGCTTCTGTTATGGAGGGAGGGGTGTGTGCTGCTATTATGGAGGGGGGATGTGTGTTGCATGCTGCTATGCTATATGAGGGAAGGGGGGTATGCTGCCATAATGTGTGAGGGAAGGGGGAATGTATTAATATAATGTGTGATATGAGGGTAGGGAGGTTAGGCTGGGTGTCTTAGTACATGAGTGGGAGGTAGGTATTAATTTAATGGTGACATTTAGGTGGGGGCTAATTATTTAATGGGTACTATTTTATTTGTGGGGTGATGGTGGGTCAATTAAATTTATTGATGGGGCTTTTTAATTTAATGGTGGGGTCTATTAATTTAAGGTGAGGTGACCGGACCTTTAATTTAACGCTGGGGTGGTTTGGGGCTATTAATTAACTGTGGGTCTGAGTTTGGTGAGGAGAGCTATTTATTAAATGTGAATATAAATTATTTAATTCCAGGGATGGTTGTGGGAAATGGTTATATTTATTAAATGTAACTGCTATTTAATTTATTGCTGGGGCTTGGAGGGAGGGAAATATGTTTATTTATTAAATAGGAACACTATTATTTTAATGTTGGGGCTAATTATTAGTTTTCTAAATTTCATGCACCAATTTTTTTTTCAAAATAGGGCCCCCAACATTCCAGGATCCAGATACTTCCTCTGCACTGAGGCCATGTTGTGCTGTCCCTGGACATCGTTTGGTGAGTAATTTTTCAGAAACTATAGTTACACACACTGAGCACGCACACACAGGTACAGATACTGGGCATATATGCACTGGTACATACACTGGACACACATACAGGGACAGACACTCTGGGCACACACATTTACAGTCTTTTGATGAGACTGAAGTAGATAATGAGGGGGTTTAATGAATATGAATGAAATTAATTTATGACGTGGGGATTAATGATTAAACGGGATGAGGGAGTTAATATTGATAGGGGTTTTATGATGATCCTGGAGTTTTGAAGAGGGGTTCATTCATGATTAGGGGTTGGTATTGTGAGGCAGTCACAAAAATGCTCTTTGTATTATATGGGGTCATTAGGATGGTATCTGTATTGCAGTCACAAGAATGCTCCCTGTATTGTATGGTGGTCATAGGAATGCTTTCTGTATAGTATGGCGGTCATAGGAATGCTCTCTGTATTGTATGGTGGTCATAGGAATGCTTTCTGTATGGTATGGCGGACACTAGGAGGCTCTTTATATTGTATGTGTGAATATATATATATATATATATATATATATATATATATAATTTAGTGTGATGGTGATAAGGGGGCACAATGTGATAAAGATGGCTCCATAGCACAATGTGATAAAGATGGCTCCATGGCACAGTGTGGTAAAGGAGAAACTGTGATGGAGGGCACAGTGTGATGAAGTAGCAGTGTGATACAGATGGTACCGTTACAATTATGTTTTAATTTGTTTCAGTGAGTTTTATTTCAATAACCAATTCATTTTTTATACAGCTAGCATGTGATAGCTGCATTTAAAGTACTTTGATTCTATGGAGGCTTATTACATAAAGATCCTTACAAAGCCAGACCATGAAGAATGGGGAGGGAGGGGGTTTCAGTGCGGTCTAGAACTTGTAAATCGCCTGCCACGCCCCCACAGTAGGTTGACCACGTACACTCGACGATTGACACTCCCACTTAGATGGGGGGGCCCAGGGCACTGACAATTTGTCTGAAATCCTTGAGTGCCGCCTCACCTAGAGTCTATTTATTGTACTATCCACACAAGTGAAGTATCGAGGAAGGCAACGGGGTAATGTACACATGTTATTTATGAGTACCAAGCACCTGGATACTATATATATATATATATATATATATATATATATATATATATATACATACAAGTTAAACCGTGCATGATGCTCATGCATTCTAGTCAAATTAAGCTACTTAAGGTCTTAAAAAGGTTCTTGTCATGCATTTGGGCCTAGCCCAGGCCTCCTCAGGGGAAGAGCGTTACTTCCTGATGCAAGCGCCCTTTTTAATGTGTGTTCATGAGGTAAAATTACCTCACGAAAATGAGTTTGAGCCCTCAACTCGTAAATTTAGCCTTTACTACCCCTCCCACAGGGGGAAGGGGGAATGATGGAAGTTAACTGTCATGATCTGCCTACAGCGTATGCATTACATGCTGCTTTGCATGGCAGCTCCTGCCTTTTTGTCATTCTATTATTTGTATTTCTATTTTGTGTTCCAGCAGTACCTCTTTTCCCCAGAGGTGCTGCTATTGTGCATTATTCTTGTGCTTAAGGAGTTAACCTGTATGTTCACTAATTATCTCATGCACCTGGGTGTGTCTCATTCCCCTTATATATACCTGTTCCTCCCAGCAGTCATTGCTGGTTATTGTTGTCATCCTGATGTCATATCCTGTGGTTCCACCTTGTGATTCTTTCTCCTACCCTGCTCCTGTGATTGTATGCTGCATTGGGATCTATCTCAGCATACTATCTGCTGACCTGTTCCTTATTTGTACCTGGGACTTATCCGTGTATTTCCCTGTGCATGCTGTCTGGAATATTACCTCACCTCCTATTTACCTGCATCAGCTGTATATCTGGTAAACTCTGCAAGATATTATCTCATCAACTGTTCACCAGCAATAAACATTGTTTGTTTTCTCCACCTATCCATGACTCCTCAGCTGTATTTCTACTCTGATTCGTGACAGTATAACCAGCCCAAAAAACAGCTTTGGAGTCAGGTGAAAGTTTTGTTTTATTCTGGGACTTTTTTTTGCTGCAATCAAGTTTTCATTTGTCTTTTGCAACATGTCTGTTTTACCAATCATGGAATTACCCCTGCTACAAACCTTACAAATGGACATTATATTGTTGCGCTCCCAGCTGGCTGGATTTTCCGCTTTGCTTTTGGACCCACTCAGGAGACTATCAGAGACGGTTTCACTGAAATCTAATGCTGTTGATTTGACCCAGCCAACTCTGTCTGCTGCTGAATCCGTGCCGCCAACACCTTGCAATAATACCATGTCAAATTTGCATTTAACTAACAACTGCAGTTTAACTAATGCCCGGTTCACAAGTGGGCCACGCCCCCATCTGACCGAAGTGGAGCGACAGCGCAGAGTAACCAACAAACTGTGTCTCTACTGTGCCAGCAATGCACATTTCTTGCAGGACTGTCCTGTCCGTAGACCACGTAAGCTTACTGAACCATCTCCTGTTGTTTCCTCTCGGCACTCCAAATCTGTTTATGCTCCAGCATTCCTGTTCTCTGCGAAGAGACCCAATCTGCCAGCTCCAGCCGCCTGTCCTGAGGCACCCATTCCCTCTGTCTCCTGTGCCGAGGTGCCAGCCTCTGTCTCGTGTGCCGAGGTGCCAGCCTCTGTCTCGTGTGCCGAGGTGCCAGCCTCTGTCTCCTGCGCCGAGGTGCCAGCCTCTGTCTCCTGCGCCGAGGTGCCAGCCTCTGTCTCCTGTGCCGAGGTGCCAGCCTCTGTCTCCTGTGCCGAGGTGCCAGCCTCTGTCTCCTGTGCCGAGGTGCCAGCCTCTGTCTCCTGTGCCGAGGTGCCAGCCTCTGTCTCCTGTGCCGAGGTGCCAGCCTCTGCCTCCAGCTCTGAGGTCACATCATCTGCCTCCAGCTCTGAGGTCACATCATCTGCCTCCAGCTCTGAGGTCACATCATCTGCCTCCAGCTCTGAGGTCACATCATCTGCCTCCAGCTCTGAGGTCACATCATCTGCCTCCAGCTCTGAGGTCACATCATCTGCCTCCAGCTTGGAGCCTGCTGCCACTGTGTCCGGTTCTGAGTCTCCTGCCACTGTGTCCGGTTCTGAGTCTCCTGCCACTGTGTCCAGTTTTGAGTCTTCAGCCGCTGTCTCTGTTCCTGAGCTCCAGTCTGCTTCAGAGGGGGCGCTGCCCTTCCAGTCTGCTCCAGAGGGGGCGCTGCCCTTCCAGTCTGCTCCAGAGGGGGCGCTGCCCTTCCAGTCTGCTCCAGAGGGGGCGCTGCCCTTCCAGTCTGCTCCAGAGGGGGCGCTGCCCTTCCAGTCTGCTCCAGAGGGGGCGCTGCCCTTCCAGTCTGCTCCAGAGGGGGCGCTGCCCTTCCAGTCTGCTCCAGAGGGGGCGCTGCCCTTCCAGTCTGCTCCAGAGGGGGCGCTGCCCTTCCAGTCTGCTCCAGAGGGGGCGCTGCCCTTATCGACTGTTCCAGAGGGGGCGCTGCCCTTATCGACTGTTCCAGAGGGGGCGCTGCCCTTACCGTCTGCTCCAGAGGGGGCGCTGCCCTTATCGACTGTTCCAGAGGGGGCGCTGCTCTTACAGTCTGCTCCAGAGGGGGCGCTGCTCTTACAGTCTGCTCCAGAGGGGGCGCTGCTCTTACAGTCTGCTCCAGAGGGGGCGCTGCTCTTACAGTCTGCTCCAGAGGGGGTTCTGTCCCTCCAGCCCGAGTGGCCAGTCCATGCGGTCCAGCCCGAGTTGCCAGTCCATGCGGTCCAGCCCGAGTTGCCAGTCCATGCGGTCCAGCCCGAGTTGCCAGTCCATGCGGTCCAGCCCGAGTTGCCAGTCCATGCGGTCCAGCCCGAGTTGCCAGTCCATGCGGTCCAGCCCGAGTTGCCAGTCCATGCGGTCCAGCCCGAGTTGCCAGTCCATGCGGTCCAGCCCGAGTTGCCAGTCCATGCGGTTCAGCCCGAGTTGCCAGTCCATGCGGTCCAGCCCGAGTTGCCAGTCCATGCGGTCCAGCCCGAGTTGCCAGTCCATGCGGTCCAGCCCGAGTTGCCAGTCCATGCAGTTCAGCCCGAGTTACCACTTGGTGCTGTCTGCCCTCAGGCTTCTCAAAGTGCTGTCTGCCCTCAGGCTTCTCAAAGTGCTGTCTGCCCTCAGGCTTCTCAAAGTGCTGTCTGCCCTCAGGCTTCTCAAAGTGCTGTCTGCCCTCAGGCTTCTCAAAGTGCTGTCTGCCCTCAGGCTTCTCAAAGTGCTGTCTGCCCTCAGGCTTCTCAAAGTGCTGTCTGCCCTCAGGCTTCTCACAGCGCTGTCTGCCCTCAGGCTTCTCAAAGCGCTGTCCCTGGCAAGCCTTCTGCCCAGTCCGGGCCTGCTGGCAAGCCTTCTGCCCAGTCCGGGCCTGCTGACAAGCCTTCTGCCCAGTCCGGGCCTGCTCCCAAGTCTGCCGCCCAGTCCGGGCCTGCTCCCAAGTCTGCCGCCCAGTCCGGGCCTGCTCCCAAGTCTGCCGCCCAGTCCGGGCCTGCTCCCAAGTCTGCCGCCCAGTCCGGGCCTGCTCCCAAGTCTGCCGCCCAGTCCGGGCCTGCTCCCAAGTCTGCCGCCCAGTCCGGGCCTGCTCCCAAGTCTGCCGCCCAGTCCGGGCCTGCTCCCAAGTCTGCCGCCCAGTCCGGGCCTGCTCCCAAGTCTGCCGCCCAGTCCGGGCCTGCTCCCAAGTCTGCCGCCCAGTCCGGGCCTGCTCCCAAGTCTGCCGCCCAGTCCGGGCCTGCTCCCAAGTCTGCCGCCCAGTCCGGGCCTGCTGTCAAGCCTGCTGCCAAGTCCGAACCATCCGTTGCCAAGGGTGCCAAGTGTGAGCTGTCATCTACCTTTGAGGGGCACCTTTCTCAATTTAGTGCTCTACTGAGGTTTTGTGCTTCTTATTTCCCCTCAGTACCTAGCCTTGCCAGTGACCCAAAGAGGCAAGTTTTGTTTTTGTTGGCACATTTTAGAGGAGAGGCTATGGAATGGGCAAACCCTTTGGTTGAGTCTGATCACCCCATTCTTTCTGACTTACCACTATTTGTCGAGGCAGTGATCAACAAGTTTTCACCAACACCTCCCGCTATGCCTTGTTACGGGGCCTCTGTATTGTCAGCAGGTCCACCCATCTCACCTGCCATAGAGATTTCTTTGTGCTCCACCCAATTGGTTCAAACTGCTGTTCCAGGGAATTCTCGCAAAAAGAAAAAGCGAAAGAAGAGAGCAAGGTCTACAGAGCTTGAACTGGCAGCTGGCATAGTCTCCTTTGCCCATCCACCCATGGACGAGGACTTTTCTGCCGGGCCCCCAATTCTGGACTATGATTCCGATGAATTCAGACATTTTTGGTAATTGGGCGTCTGGAATCCGCCCTTAAGGGAGGGGATACTGTCATGATCTGCCTACAGCGTATGCATTACATGCTGCTTTGCATGGCAGCTCCTGCCTTTTTGTCATTCTATTATTTGTATTTCTATTTTGTGTTCCAGCAGTACCTCTTTTCCCCAGAGGTGCTGCTATTGTGCATTATTCTTGTGCTTAAGGAGTTAACCTGTATGTTCACTAATTATCTCATGCACCTGGGTGTGTCTCATTCCCCTTATATATACCTGTTCCTCCCAGCAGTCATTGCTGGTTATTGTTGTCATCCTGATGTCATATCCTGTGGTTCCACCTTGTGATTCTTTCTCCTACCCTGCTCCTGTGATTGTATGCTGCATTGGGATCTATCTCAGCATACTATCTGCTGACCTGTTCCTTATTTGTACCTGGGACTTATCCGTGTATTTCCCTGTGCATGCTGTCTGGAATATTACCTCACCTCCTATTTACCTGCATCAGCTGTATATCTGGTAAACTCTGCAAGATATTATCTCATCAACTGTTCACCAGCAATAAACATTGTTTGTTTTCTCCACCTATCCATGACTCCTCAGCTGTATTTCTACTCTGATTCGTGACATTAACTGTCTTCACTATTCTAATTTTTTTGTCAAATAATGTCAGTATACCAAATTTCAGGTCAATTGGATGAGCCCTTTCTGAGAAAATAGTTTTTTCCACACACACACACTAACACACACCGCTAGGCTTTTACTTTTATATATTAGATAATGCTAAGAATTTAGTAGGTCAGTCTATAACTCCGCCCAGCAGGTGGCACTGCAGCTTGTTTGGTTTTTTTCCACACACAGACTAACACACGCCACTAGGCTTTTATATTATAGATACATATATATATATATATATATGTAACAAAGGGAGGCATTTATCTGACAAGATGCAGAGAAAGCATACAAGCAGAGTAAAACATTGGCACAGTTATGCACCTAGATTGAGGTTACACCAGGTAAAGACTTATGTGTAGTTTAAAGTTTGGTTAACTTACATGGTTTGAAAGGTTCCTCCTCACAGCAAACAGACAGGGTGTGTCTGTTAGTGCAAACAGAAGCACTGATGGGAGTTTCCTCTTAAAGGGAAGGTGGGTGTGTCACCTGTCCATCAAGCTAAGGCTGGGGGAGGAGTATCATGTATAAATGCTTGTTTGTATTATTTGTTCAGGGAGACCAATTCTGGGGAAGCTGGCTGGTCTTGAGAGAGCTGGTCTATGTCTAGCTAGCGTTTAGGGTCTCCATAATTGCTATGAAATTCATACGGTGTCAAATACATTTTAACCATTCTGACAATAAAGCTTCATAAAAAAGTAGAAGTTGTTTGCGTGTGCTTCAGCAGTAGCAGGCTCTTGCCACAAGATATACATATCTTGTGGCAAGAGCCACAACAGCACACGGCGCTGCGGAAACCTTGTGGCGCCTAACAAATAAAGGATAATAATAATAATATATATATATATATATATACACATATACACATATACACATACACACAAATATACTAGTTACAAGCCCGTCACAATGACGGGAAAAATAAGAGTAAGAGCATGTTGAACCAGACGAATGGTTAGAAAATATAGTCAATTTTTGATAGCAAAGCTCATTGCAAATGGTAACTGTCGAAACAAACAACGTAACTACACAAAACAAAAAAAGCAGAACAATTGAGGAAAATCTACAGTCATTTGCAAACATTTGACCAAATTTATGAAGATGTGTGTGGGGTGATGTGCGGAGTTGCATGGTTTGGATGGTTGGTACAGGACATTACTTGGGTAAAGGTAAATCTATTGTGCTCATTTTACACGTAATAGCAGATTTTCAGCTGATAGCCAATAGCTGGCCAGCTATTATATCTATATATATATTATATATATATTATATATATATATATTATATATTATATATATATTATATATTATATCTGCTGATCCAATATCATCCCTAGATTAACTTGGGTGGTGCCGTAGTGGAATGCTAATGGATAAAGTTAGACAGCAGGTTAATAATCTGTTTTTAATTCCTAATATTTGATTAAATTTTGTCACCCCTTATAGACACAATGGCCCTATAAAGCTTACAAAAATTAAGAACACCTCTTTAATTAGTTATCTTTTAACAAAAACGCAATTAACAGTAACTGATCTGTGTATGTTCCGCACATGCTCTTTGTAGCTTTGGAGCCTGAAAAGTGGCAGGCTGATTTTTAGAAGGCTCATTATAGTTCCAGTACGTGGAAATAAGGAACCAGCATAATGTTGTTAAGTGCATATTGTCGCTAACCAATAACGATTGTCGAACCTCGATTTATGTTTCCAAAGCACAAAGATTTATTCTCAAAAAGTAGCAGAATAATTCAAGCGAAATAATAATAAGTACAGCCGTTACTTATCGCAGGCGCTCTGGATCCAGTGTGTAGTCATTCAATCCTGAAGTCTGGGGACAAGATGTCTGAACACTAGATGTGAAGCTGCTGCTTATATGCACACAGAAATACAGTAATACAATGAAGATGGTATAGCTTGCTTCTATTGGTCCAGGTTTCAGGAAGGTCCAAGGGGTTGTCAATCATTGGCTAGTTCATCCTAAAGAATCCAAAGGAGGGGGTCATCTCTCCAGGGGGTATGCTCTGCTCTTCCCGCCAAGATTCCTTAGTCTTAAGTAGTTCATAATTCCCTATCATTCATAACTTGTGTATGCACTCTGCGATTCCTTCGCAGAGTGAACCAAACAGTAGCAAATGTTAAGAGGTTTATTATGATACCACACATGATATGATTCCTTCAACCTGTTCCATATATTTCACTAATGTGCATATAGCTTATATTATAACACATAAATACTACTATATTTCGACATAACTGACTATGTGTTGCAACTACCATTAATGTGTACTATTTTACAAGTATGCGTGTTTGTGCGAATGTATGGTAAAAGACCAAATACTGTTGCTGCCACGTGTTGTAGCTGCGTACGCCCTTCCACGCCGTAGTGTGCCCTTGTACGTCGTAGCGTACCATACGCATCTTTTCAGACAAAGACAACCAAGTTTGCTCGATTTTAATTGAAATGACTTTATCCAATTTGCTGACTTCGACAATGTTTAATTTGTAATTAGAATGTGGCTGTTAACATTTGTGATTATTGAGAACAGGGGTTCCTAACCAAGGTTTAATTGATAATGTTCAGTGGGTTTGTATATCATGCACAACAAAAATTTGGATTTTAGCAATTTAAGTGATATGATTTCTACAGCTCCTAGGATTTATATACGAGAAATACTGTGCAGCTCGCCATGTGCATCTAACATACCTCCAAGCAGTCCAAATTGCTGGACAGTCCCAGGTAATAAACTTCAAAATGGTTGTGACTTACAAAGAATTGGGTGGAATGTCATCTAAAAGAGGGCGTGAATGGATATGGTGTAGATTGGGTGAAATTTGGGGCATGGTTTGCACAAACTTAGAGTTGGATAAATGTTGGGATGTATAATCTAAGGGCTAGATTTAGATTTTTTTGGTCAAACCACCGCTTTTTGGCTATTTTTCCAGCGGTTTTTAAACCGCCAAATTTACTAAAGCTCAAACCGCCGGTAAAACGGCCAGAATTCACATTTTTCAAAACCACCACTTTACAACTCAACATCCCGATTTTATTAATGATGAACATACAAACAGCCGGATTTACTAAGCTGGGGTTTTTTTAAAACCGCAGCCAAACCGCTATTCAAACAGCTAAAATGGCGAAATTGATCAAACAGCATACTCTTTCAGCTATTTTGACATTCAGATCATAATAGAAAGCATCATTGAATGTTAAATGATTGGTCCAGTATGTTTTTATATAATAAGGGTGGCAAATAAAGTTTGAATAAATATTTTGGTACATTTTAAGTGTTCATTATATTATGTTGTATTATTTTTTAAATAATTTGGTAAAGATAATTCTAAATATATATATATATATATATATATATATATATATATTTAAAATACATGTACGATAATATTTGAATGTTAATCGTGGGTATAAATATTAATGATACACAATGTTCCATATTAAAAGCACTAATTTTTACTACATTTGATTGATGTGTGAGCAATGCACTATTTTTTTTGTTTTCATTTCTATTTTGTAGCGTTTGTATTTTTGAACCAGAGGGTAGTGTGCATTCCTCATGTGCAACCTTGAATATTGAGTGGTATGTGAACTACAAAAAAAAACAATTTCAATTGAATAGTAAATACATTTATTGTGTTATATAAGATAAAGTATAACTGATTATTGCATAATCAAGCACAACAATGCGCACAGTATATTGGTGAAGGACAAAGGGTTCACCAAACATAAGTAAAAGAGGCAAAAAATATTGAATCATATAACTGACCCACAAACAAGGTACATTGCATTAATTGGAAACCAATAGCTTAAATTATATTTTTTGTAGGACTATACATTGTGTTACTTGCTTCTTTTTTCAGGTATATGTGTATATTTTTCTGGAGGCACTCTCTCCTCTTCCTCGGCCATCCCTGGTGCGTAGACCTCGTCTTGGGGGGAGAACTTTTTACGGACCGACCAGGTGCACTTGCCAGACTTGTTTCTCCTGATGAAATTGGCACAGGTAACCTTGATGCAATCTCATGGTGAATTTGTGCTGCCATCCTATGCATGTTGGCATTTACCTTTTTCTACAGTGGTGTGTAACGCCTCCACAGCACCTGTCATAAGCTTAAATTCGATTGCTCTATAGCAGCTGCAATTCTATTTAAAGCTACGTTATGTTCTGTATTAGTGCGGTAGCCATGCCTTAAATGACTCACAATATGAGACATGTGTCTCATTTGGGTCTCCATAAAATGGGATTGCTGGACCTGGAAATTGGCTATAGATTGGGCCATTTCTCGACCTGTATCAAGTTGAGGAGGTGGAGTTGGCTGCTGCTGTGACTCTTCCACATTGGCAGTGGGGTGTTAATGGCGCCTAGACATGGGTACATCAACCACTTCTAATGTGACTAATGTGTCTTCCTCTGGCTCTGCAGTAGATGACATCTGAAATTGATCCAAAAGACCTGCTTGATATGAGGATGTTCCTGTAGAGAAATTAAAATGGTAAGTATATTTAAAGTCACATGTAATTTTTTTTTTTACACTGGTTTAACTCACCTGCAGATCATTTAACATTCTCTATTATCATGACTAGTATACATATAGGACCTGTGAATGCTAGTGATGTATCATTCTAAACAATCCACAGTTACCCTCTATTTTTGGGTTGGTTTTTTAAATACATTTTTAAAAGCGAAATATGTATTCTGGTGCTTGCAGTAAAATGTTGTACGACGGTGGAGTGGTATTAACACCTTTAGGTGACCCTCTGTGTATGACATCCAGCTATAATCCACAAAGAAATGTTATCATACCTTTCTCATATTTGCAACAGCATTTTTAAAATAAAATTAAAAAACAAAAAATCTATTTTCTCACAACAGGTGACACCAGCTTGTTCTTCAGAGGCGACATCCCTGACTGAAGGTGGAGGAGTAGGAGTTGTGTTTGGTGTGGACTCTCTTACAGCCGATACTGAATATGTAAAAAATGTGAAAAACTGTGTTAGCAGTGACAATACTTGATTCATGTGTACAGTATACTTTACAAATGAGTAAAATAAACCTAATACAAAATGGTACTTTGCTGTTTCATTGTTAAACACTTATAAAATACTAACAAAATACTCACCAGATGCGTGTTGGAAAGTAGGGGCATCAGTGTCTTGTACATTTACTCCTTCAACAATTTCTGAGGGTAATATGTGCCGCAGCTCCTCCTCATACGTGGTGAATTCCTCATAAAGTGGTGGGCCACCCCCTGTGGCTCTTGCTGCCCTCCTCTCCTCAGCCAGTTTTTGTTTCAGACGCCTCTTTCTGTCAGAGAAACGCTTTCTACAGTGTGGCACTGACTTCTTTAAAGGACCCACGGCATTCACTGACTGACATATTTGGCCCCATAATTGGCGCCGCCACCTTAGCGGAGTACGGGCAGCAATGTTGCCTAAAATAACTTCATAGCAGGGCACAATATTATGAACTAACACACATCATGTAAAAATTGGATATTCCTGCCTGCCTCAGTCTTCCTCCCCTCTCCTGTCTCCTCTAAGCCTCCTGAGCTTCCTTTGCCCTCTCCAGCTCCATCTCCCTCTCCTCAGCCTCTGCCCCCTCTTAGCCCATAGCCCCAAATACTATACAGGAAACAATTAACACTAAAGTACAGACAAACAAAAATGACTAACTATACTAACTGTTCAGTCACTCACACCACACTTACACACAAAAAATACAGACAAAGGACTAGACAATTACGAAAAACATAAGACGGAAAATAAACCAACAGCACAGAAAAAAATCACAGGATTACTTAGACTCCACGTAGATAAATATCAAGAAAAAGCCAAACTCCTAGCTCCTCTCCCATTGCTCCTCAAAACCCTATCAAAGTGAAAGAGGAACTACACTGGTTTATATAGTGCTTGTGATGTCAAATGTCCTAACAGAGAAAATAGCCCATAGTAAAACCCCAGGAAAAAGGTGGCTATTTAAAATTCCCGCCAGTAAACCGGGTTCTAAAGCAAAACCGCCATGTTTCTATCAAAACCATCGGCAGGTTGAAGGCTTACATACTGCCATATCGATGGTGGTTTCACATTGTACCTTAAAACTAGAAAATGTGGCTGTTTGCCCTCCACAACCACCATAAAATCACGGCGACACACGGCGGTTCTACACCGCTGCCAAACAGGATTCTTAATAAATCTAGCCCTAAGTGTATAATGCACTGCGAGAATAGACCCACAATGCCTAAAAATAATGCCCAACAAAGTGTAATATGGCCATCAATAATGTAGCACGAACAGTATATTTGTCCAGGGAAATGTTATGTGCCAGCCATACTACTCAGCTGTAATGCCTTTAGAATAGTAAAAATATATCTCTAAAAGATGGCAGAAACCATAGGCTTGAGTAAAACTAAGGCAGGAAAATATAATCGCCAGGTCAGTATTGTTTGGTTAGCAGCAGAAATTATAAGGTGTGTGAGTAAAACTCACAGTCTTTATTTTATAACACAATTGATCAGCAAGAAACAGTATATGTAGAGTATCAGATGCAGAAAATCAGTTTCAGAATCATGTACAGATTATCAGGTTCAGAATTATATGCAGATTATCAGGTTCAGAACTTCAATTGGCACACAGTCAATGCAAATTCTTACCACTCCAATAGGATTGATGGTCAGGATGCAGGCTGGAATTGATGGGGAGTAGCTGAACACCAGAAAGATGAATCACCAGACGTCAGCAAAAAGAACAGGTTGCATAAATGATAATCATACCACTGCTTTCTCCGGGCACAAACACCTCAGCCAGGAATGGAGCACTGAGTATATGGCAACCAGGCAGGTAACAGGAACACGAATGGTCAGACAGCGGCAGGAATCGGAACCACAATTGTAGTTAGATGTAGCCAGGGATCAGAACCAGAATCATAGTCAGATATAGCTAGGATCAGAACCAGAAATCAGACAGGCTAAAACAGCAAAGGAAACAGGACGCTTCGGTTAGAAGCAAAACACTATCGCTGACTGTGAGGGAACGGTGTCTACCAAGGCTGAACAGTCTACCGAGTTCCCCTGTACGTGGATAAATACTTACACCCAGGCAGATATCCAACTTAACCAATGGTAGCTTTTATTAATAGAACAACAACAACAGGCACAAAATCAACATATGTACAGGAGTAATTATTACAGGTATGCACAATGGACACGAGAGCAGTACATACAATACGATACCGGTCCTATTATGGCCACCTTGGGAAATCCGACTATAGGCTTACACTTTGTTACCAGATCTTTCTACACTCCTTAGCACCATTCCTGGGAGTATGAAGACGCAGTGACTGCCAGCAGGGCAGCAGCCCGGCTTCACTGTCACCTCGCTTTTGGCCAGCACACAGATTCGCAAGACCTGGGATAACTTATCCAAAGGAAGAGGAACAAGGGTCCTCGCAATCCTCTTCCAAATCTCTGTCTGCTGGCAGGAACCATTACTTTCTACACCAGCCTGATCTTTCTTCTCCCTTCCCTGACACTCCACTGCTCTTTCTTATACCCATAGAATAGCCTCAGGCTGTAGTTGTGTGTTTGGCTCTCTGCTGTGTCTTAGGATATTGAGACATAGAAATACAATACACATTTCCTAATTAATGTGATTAAATCAGACACAGAAAGCCACCTGGTCTGGATTGTGAATACACTACTAAACATTATCTAGTTTGCCTACAGATGAAGCTAAAAGCACATCTTACAGTTTCTCATTTTTAGTCTGTAACGTGTGGTTAAATAGTAATGTAAATAGCATGGCAGAATATTTACAATCTATAATGTAATGTTGGTTATTCACTCCATTTGTGCTTTTGGTTATTCACTCCATTTGTGACACCACCCCTAGGTAGATCTCCTGTTGTTTAGGTAAACAAAGATAGGTTCTGTTAAACAATAGTCTGGTCTGCTTACATGGACTTTGGCATAAGTGAACAATAGAAAGCCTTAGGACTAGCATGAATACCTCACCTACAGTGTAATAGATAATGTAACACAGTCACATATATTGCCAATCTTAAGGCTGATATCCAACACAGTATGGGGATGAGCACAGTCATGTTAAGGGAATGAAAACACACATACTGAATACACAGTCTTAATATATGCTTAGGGCACACACTCTAGGGGGACATGAGGATAAAAAGTACATGTTCAACGGGATTGTTACACTGGCAAATATGGAATGTCAGGACAGGCCTTCAATAGTGCAGGCAACCACTTAGGATAATGCAGATAACAATTCAGCTCAGCCTATTTGAAAGCAGAGAGCTCTCATGCACACAGAAATACAGCAGAACCTGATATCTAACAACATAATCCTAACACATTCAGGTAGCACACCTGCATTGTAGCTGTCACACACAGGGAAATAGCACATACTTGCCAACTGTCCCGGAATGACCGGGAGACTTCTGAAATCGGGGTCGGACTCCTGGGAGAGCAGACAAGTCTCCCGCATCCCGCAATTCCCTGGCCAAAATAGTGCGGTTTGCGGTGAATCGCGTAATTTTGGCTCTGCCCCCGTGACAAGACATAATTTTCTTCACTAGTGGCGGGGCCAAAATGATGCGGTTGACCACGCCCTGCCCCCTCCCACCCTCTGGTCATGCCCCTTGTCCGGGATCTGCCGGCCCTCACTGCCTGAAAGGAGACAAGTATGAAATAGCAACAGAAACAGATAACAGAAACAGAATCCTAGCAAGTATCAGTGACATAAAGAATGAATCAGCAAGTCTATTGACGATGAACACATACAATAATAATACATTAATTCTCCGATATAAACCCTTTATTAAATAACAAAAAGTTACGTCGAAAATTTTGGCTCTTCTCTGCTTGCTAAAAAGACCCATGTGTTTGGAACGCTAGAATGAATCAGCTGAAGATGTAAAATAATCATCAGAAAACCAAAAGTATTATGCAAAAGTGTCATTTGCATGCTAATTACTAGTCATATAAAAGTGCAAATATGTGTTTGTGATTTAATTCATAGTATTAGCTTGATGAGGCTCATATGAACCCGTTGTCCAGCCATAGGTTAAAACAGAGTAGGGAAGACTAAATTAATTTATTGCTTTTATTGTTCTAAACTCTTCTGCTCTACCCATGAAGTATTTATGGATAGAGAGTTCCAGACACGTAGTTTACAAATGAGTGCCCAATACCAATTTATGGCTCAGATTGTAAAAACTAAAGGTCTTGAAACCTCTCTTTAGGGTTATATCAATATCATAAGTGATATCCAACAATCAGACCCCTCAGATTCTTGGTGATTCTGTGATATCACAGAACATCTCAATTGGGTGAACCGGCAGCTGGGATAAGTTGTAAATGAATGGGAATAATGTCATATTGTCTCAAATATCTTACAGTAGTAATGTTTGATATGCAAATTAAGGGAAAACTTATGACTTGTTGGGTTGAGGTAAAATCATATTGTAGGATATCCTGGTAAGACAGTCTAAATAAACCCTGACTTGAAAGGTGTTTGAAAACAGGTCATAAAAAAACTGCATTTACCCAGACTTTCTAGGTCTGACATCACAGGGAGGGGTATGTGGTACCTGCATCATGTTTAAAATGCCCTGTAAAAGTAATAGATATGTTCACTTTTGTGTCCATTTACATTTCAATTTGGTGTTATATTGAAAAGTGTGCCTTGATTCCTGTTCTTCCACAGACAGAAACGAATCATTCGTAAGTTTACCACTGGTGTTGTTTATTCCTTGTTATTTAACAAGAAACTATTGTAATATATCTTGTAAGTCATTTTGATAATTGTTTTATTTTAAGCATTGTGGATTTATTTTCCATATTAAATTACACTTAATAGGCCTGATTTTTGTGTGTATCGTATGCAATTCCATTCTGCGCATGCCCAGAATGAGAATACTTGACCATCAACGAAAGCAAATCCGCTGCGTATGCCAACGCAAATGACAGTTATGACAGTCTACGATTTTGGGGAGAGAACGGGGCGGGGAAGAAGGAATAATTAATTTGATCGTTCTGAGACAGAATGTTCTGTTTCATAGTCACAGTAGCTAACAAAATTCATTAGGAAGTGTGGATAGCTATAACAAGGCAGTTTTAATCAGTGTGACAATGTGACAATAATGAATTAATATTGTGCTGTCATTCTCTTAAGACTAGAGGACCAGATGAAGGACCAGATGAAGAGCACAGATCTGAAGGTAAATTGTGTCAGTGTGAATGCATGAATCGCAAGACTGATCGAACTTTCAGTCGCATGTACAATCATTTGAGATCACACGTTGGTGGGAAGGCTCTTCAGTGTGTACCTAGTCTAAGACTGAAACTGTTCATGTAGTTAATGGACAGTACATTACCTAATAAAGAATAAGGGAAAGTTATCTTTACTGCCCAGTCTCTCCTAATCTCACCAGAGCTATTTCAGTAAAACATTTACTATATACACCTTGGGCTAGATTTACTATGCTGCGGGTTTGAAAAAGTGGAGATGTTGCCTATAGCAACCAATCAGATTGTAGCTGTCATTTTGTAGAAGGTACTAAATAAATGTAAGCTAGAATCTGATTGGTTGCTATAGGCAACATCCCCACTTTTTCAAACCCGCAGCTTAGTAAATCTAGCCCCTTGTTTTCAAAGCAACCTGTTCTCAATGAAAAATCTCACAAAACATAACAATGTTGTGAAATTCAAGGATGATGATTTCATCATCATAAAAAGGTGAAACATTCTTGCGGAAGTAAAAGTCACCGATGAATTGTACCAGTTGAAGTGCAAACAAGTGGTCAACACCGCTAAGCAGGATGGACATATGAACTACAACCATATGTGGCACTGATACATTGGATGTAGGAAACCCGAAGCAATAAGGAAACTAGCTAAAGAATAATTTGACATCAAGCTTGATCAATGCAGGTAGATGGAATGCACTAGTTGCTTTAAAGGAAAAACAAACTATATATAGAAATATTTTCTGAAAAGCAGCAGTAGCCGAGCTGAACAGCCTATTGACTGGATACACATGGATGTGTTTGAGCATCTTGACCATAGGAAGGAAAAATAGTTTCTCCTGTTCATCGTTGATCAGACAAGTTACACAATAAACTACTTACTTTAGAGCAAGGAACAACTAGAAGAAGATCTTGCTGTAGTAAGCAATATGTTTGGCAGGGAGCTTGTAGCACATAAATGAGAATGGATGTGTCCTTTATAATTGACAACAGACCAGTCTGTATTGTTCTACCAAGAGAAGTGAGTGTTCCTACAAGCTCTGCCAAACCTCTATCAAGCCTAGTGTTGTTAACTAGGCCTGAAAATACAGAACCAGCCTATATTTTGCTGCATACTTGTTTGCTGTGTGGTTATTGCTGTGCTGTGTTCCCTTTTCTATCTTTATCTTGCATTCTTGCCAATAAAAGGTGCATGTTATTTAAATTTCACTGGCTCCTTACTATTAACACAACAGTAACATGCCAAGATACAATATGCAGATAATGGGACTGAATACACAAGGCACTAGCCGTCTTGAAAAATACTGAATTGTACTCCAGACCACACTATCATACAACTAGAATGTTATATTTGAGCGTAAGAAATGCAATCTCTATGGAAGCGGATAAAATATACTCTTTAATGCAGATATGTCACAGACATATTGAGGTGAAATAATCATAAAATTCTGTTATCTCAAAAAATGATTTACTCAGTAAGGCTACAAAGAAAGCTCCTGAGTTGAAGCATATTATAATATTTGATAGTAAGGCCTATGTACATGTTCCAAAAGAAAAGTGTACCAAAAAGGGAGCACAAGCTAAGGAACAAATTCTGGCTGCCTACAGTACCCAAATTGGATACAGGATTCTGCATCAAGACAGCAAACAAGGTATGAAGGTAACGGATTTGATTGGATATAGTGCTAATCTAGATTGGCACTGGCCGACCAGAGGTGCAGGGTCTAATAAACTCCTCGGTGTTCAAAAAGAACCGCCACAAGGCAGGATGGACTCACTGTTTTCTGTATGTCATGTACAGTGCTGCAGACCCTTTGTGGCGCCTTATAAATTCACTGGCCCCAACCCTCTGGTCTTAAAGCCACTCAGCGCTTTCTGGGATTCTCCAACTATTACCACCAGTTTATAAAAGGGTTGGGGCCAGTGAATTTATAAGGCGCCACAAAGGGTCTGCAGCGCCGTACATGACATACAGAAAACAGTGAGCCATGACACAACATGATACAGAAAGAAAAAAAATGAAGAAAAACATATACACAGACACAGGTAACATGGTAGTGCAAATCAAATTATTACTGGGGCAATGAGTGAAAGTGATGGTAGAAATCAGCAAGAAGTAGGCCAAAGCTTAATAAAATAGAGCTAGGGAAACAGGCCAAGAGGTACAGAGGGTGATGGAATAGTAGAAGGAGCACACAAGGAAAGAGGTCCCTGCTCCTGAGAGCTTACATCCTAAAGGAAAGAAGGAGACACAAATAGGGCGGTACTAACTGGGGGAGAGAGCCGGGACAAGGGAGTTAGGAGGAGGACTGATAGACTTGACTAAAGAAATGAGTCTTAAGGGCACGCTTGAAGCTTTTTAGAGTAGATGCTAACCTGATGGAACGTGGAAGATCATTCCACAGCTGGGGAGCAGCCCAGGCAAAGTCTTAGAAACGGGAGTGAGAAGAGGTGATCAGTGAAGAGGTGAGGCGACGGTCACAGGCAGAGCGGAGGGGGCGGCTAGGAGTGTAGGTAGAGATGAGATTGGAGATGTAGGGAGGGGAGGATTGATTAAGAGCTTTAAAGGTGAGGATGAGGATTTTAAATTTAGTTCTGTAGGCCATGGGGAGCCAATGTAGTGACTGTTGGAGGGAGACAGCAGAGATAGAGCAGCGGGAGAGAAAAATGAGGTGGACAGCAGCATTGAGGATAGATTTAAGAGGGTCAAGGTGAGAATCAGGTAGGCCACATAGAAGGAGGTTACAGTAGTCAAGGCGGGAGATTACAAGCGAGTGAACGAGGTAAGAAAGGGGAGTATCTTGGATATATTCTGAAGGTGGATGTAGCAGGATTTTGAGAGGGACAGAATGTGAGGCTTGAAGGAGAGGGAGGATGACCCCAAGGCATCAGACTTGAGGGTCAGAATGAGGGTAGTGTTATTAAGAGAAATAGAGAGGGGGAGGTGGGAGAGACCTGGAAGGGGGGAAGACGATAAGCTCAGTCTTGGAAATATTGAGTTTAAGTAAGAGTTGGGACATCCAAGATGAGATGGCCGAGAGACAGCAGGAGACACAAGATAGAAGGGAAGGGGAGAGGGCAGGGGATGAAAGATAGATTTGGGTATCATCAGCATATAGGTGGTACTGGAGGCCAAAGGAGCGGATGAGGACACCTAGGGAGGAGATGTAGAGGGAGAAAAAGCAGGGGGCCAAGAACGGAACCTTGAGGTACGCCAACAGGTAAGGGAAGAGGGGGGGATGTGGATTCATGTGTAGAGACTGAGAAGGAGCGGTTGGTGAGGTAAATGGAAAACCAGGAGAGGACAGTGTTACAGAGGCCTATAGAATTGAGAGTTTGCTAAAGGAGTGCGTGGTCAACAGTATCGAAGGCAGGAGAGAGGTCAAGAAGGACAAAAAGGGAGTAGTGTATTTTGGATTTAGCAAGGAGGAGGTCATTAGTGACCTTCATGAGGGCAGTTTCAGTGGAGGGGGCAAAAACCAGATTAGAGCTGGTCAAGGAGTGAGTGAGAAGATAAAAAGGAGGTGAGACGATTGTAGACAACCTGTTCAAGGAGTTTGGAGGCAAAAGGAAGAAGTGAAATAGGGCGGTAAGTAGAGAGAGTGGCGGGATCAAGGGACGGTTTCTTGAGTATGGGGGAGACAAGAACATGTTTAAAAGAGGAGGGGAAGATACCAAAGGAGAGGGATAGGTTGAGGAGGGGGGCAAGGTTGGAGCTGGCTTCAAGAGAGAGGGAGCGGAGGAGGTGGGAGGGGATTGGGTCCTGTGGGCAAGTGGAGAGGGGTGAGGAAGAGAAAAGGGTATGGACTTCATCTGCAGATACCAGAGTGAAGGAAGAGAAGGAGGGTGAGCTAGCAAGAAGGGAGGGGAGAAAGGAGATAGCAGTCACAGAGGAGAGTGGGAAGGGGGACAGAGTGGGCAGGGAGGGGCGAGAGGGTGGTATAAGAAGGGACTGCTGGGAGATGTCATGACGTATAGACTCAATCTTGGAAGTGAAGTGGGTAGCAAAGTTGACAGCAGAGAGAGTGGGGGGGAGTTGGAGAGGGGGAGGGGAAAGGAGGGAGTTGAAGGTGGCAAAAAGCCAACAGGGTTGGAGGATTGGGAAGAAATGAGAGCTTTAAAGAAGGATTGTTTAGAGAGCGATAGGCCGAACTGTAAGAGGCAAGTATGAACTTGAAGTTGAGGAAGTCAGCATGAGTGCGTGTCTTTCTCCAGAGCCGTTCTGCACTGTGGGAGCATTTTTGAAGATAGCGGGTAAGTTTTGAGTGCCACGGTTGCAGCGGGGACCGAAAAAACTGTAGTGGTAAGAGTGCGGTTGTAAAAGGAGACAGCCTCATCGGGGCAAGAAAGAGTGGTGATGGGAGATAGTAGCAAGCCCAGGGGGAGGGAGAAAGTGGTAGGATCAACTGTGTCAAGATTACGCCTGGTGAGATTAACCTTGGGGGATGGGGACGGTGCGAGGGGTGGAGAGATGCTAAAAGAGAGGAGATGGTGGTCCGAGAGAGGAAAAGGTGAATCAATGAGGTCGGTAGTTCCTTTAATGCGATCGAACATTTCAGAAAATCACGGGCAGTAGGTATCAATTTTCCACCATGATGGCATTGAGTCCTCTATAGTCTATGCAAGAGCGAAAACCCCCATCATTCTTTTTCACAAAAAAGAAGCCTGCTCCAGCGGGAGAAGATTTATGAATAAAGCCCCTATTTAAATTCTTTTGGATATACTCTGCCATAGCGTCGGATTCAGGAATGGATAGAGGGTATACACGACACCTGGGAATGGGTTTGCTGGGTATAAGGTCAATGCTGCAATCCCAAGTTTTATGAGGAGGTAATTTCGTGGCTTCCTGTTCACAAATGACATCAGCGAAAGATTGATATGGAGCGGGCAGGTGAGGAAGAGGAGTCACCCTGGAACGATGCAATGAGGATCTGGGAACCACCTTCTAAAGACAGTGAGAGTGGCAATATTGCCCACAGGATAATATATGGGCGGACTGCCAGATCAAAGTGGGAGAATGGAGGCATAGACAGTGAAGCCCTAGAATACCGGGTTGGTGGTCCTCTGGATCACTAGGAATGAAATAGCCTCCTGATGTAGTAAACCGATCTGAAGGGTTATAGGGACTGTACGAAGCAAGATAAGTCCCTCAGAAATCTTACTCCCATCTATGGCCATAAGAGAGACAGGTTGCTCTAGAGGTTGGGTGGAGATGGCATATTGCTTCACCAAAGCGGCCAAAATGAAATTACCTGCTGCTCCAGAGTCGAGAAGAGCTGACAGGGAAACAGTGGAGGACCCTATCTGTAAGAGAATGGGAAGAAGAAGGCTGTCTTTCCATTGATGAATGGAGAGAGTTTGACCAGAAAGGCCCAATGATACCTCTGCAGAACTCGTTAGGCCTTGTCGTTTCCCGGACGCTTAGGACAGGTCCCTAGGATATGACCGCTCTCCCTACAGTATAAGCACAATCTGTTCCGAAACCTCCTCTCCCTCTCTTCAACTGTTAGGAGAGTTCTTCCTAACTGCATAGGTTATTCAGGAGGGAGTACTGGCGCGTGAAAATTGGGGACCAGACGAATCAGGCTGCGACCGGACTGCTCTTTCTCACAATAACATTACTTAAAACGCAGCTCAATCATGACACAGCGCGAGATCAGGTCATCTAGGGTCGTCGGAGCTCCCGTGAAACCAGCTCAGAAAACCCGGTATCTTCACAGCTTACATCAGTATGTTAACATAACACCCTGGGATATAAACAAGTGTGCAGCCCTCTCTTTAACAAGTACTGTGACTGCATGCACCTGAGGGACTCTTCTGAATATGAGCTGCAGAGGAAGTCAAGAGTTGTTGATTCTGAATGTTCTAATAAGCAGAACGACTGTGTAGAAGAGTTTCCTGTATCTCTTAATAAAATAATTTGATGGGAATCCCCTATGTCTATCACAGGTTATTGAATCATACTAAAGCATTTTGAATGTCAAGAGATATTTCCTGATGATGACTGTCTGCTAAAATATAAATAAAATACATAAGTACCGTATTAGAGCAATTGTTTACTGCTCATTGAACTAGAGATGAACTCTGCTGTGTGTTTTAACCCATGCGTGTCAACACAAAAAATGACTAGCAAATATACCCAAAACCATTCCTAAGGATGATGAATACAAATATGTACTGGTATAGAAATCTCTGGTGTAGAAAAACCTGTGAGTAGTCACATGTTGTGTGTATTCATATTGTTCATCTAATTTAAATTATTCTCAAAGGTGACTAAATTGTCACTTTCACATATAGTAGACAACACCATTGTTGCTTTGCTTTTTTTTTTTAAAAAAAAAATATATATTTTCCTCTCGTTACTGTTTTCACTATGTTAAGCTTAGTAAGTATTCTTCGGGTGATGCGTGGTTGCTAAATAGAAGGAGTGTTCCAAGAGTGTACAGCCCTTTTAATCTACATACAGTGAGGGTGTCATAACAACCAGACTAAGATGCTTTTGGCTATGTAAATGGATTTGTGTTACATCTACAAACTCATGCATTTGTACATATGCTCTAGAGCTGTTCAGGTTCATTACATGTGGTAAAGATCTATTGAAAAGTAGTATAATGGAAAAATAGTGCAGGATTTATTAACCAAAACTCAACAGATGTACCTGAATATGCTGTTACAGTACTCTTTTTCTCAGCACTTGTTTTCTCAAATGTCACATAACTCACCAAAATGCTTTTGTGCTTGTACCCTTGATCATCATTATGTAATCCTTTGTTCACCCCAGGAACATGATCATGACCAGTGCTTGGAACAGACACCCCTATAACATAGTAGGATCGTCATCATCATTTATTTAAATAGCGCCAATTCTGTACAGAGAATATTTGCCATTGCCCCACTAGGAATTACAATCTAAATTTCCTAACACACACTAATGTTAATTGTTGTCATTAGCCAATAAACCTACCAGTATGTTCCTGAAGTGTGGGAGGAAGCCCACACAAACATGGGGAGAACATACAAACTCCACACAGATAAAGCCATGGTCAGGAATCGAACTCATGACCCCAGAGCTGTGAGGCAGAAGTGCTATTCACTATGCCACCGTGCTGTCCATGGATGGCTTTTTATTACCTAGAGTAGAATCAAGTAATTAATGGACATGTTTGCAGTATTTTTTCAGAAAAGAACAAGAAGCAGCCAAACACCACTTTATCCACATATTTATATATTTTCCAATCCTATGTGCATTTATTCAACTATTCTATTACTGCAGCTAGGATACATACCTCAGTTTTCTTTTGACAGCTACTGTGGCCTCTAAATAATCCCTGTTTCCTCTGAATAGCATTTGTAGCAAGTACAGATTATGACATCTTCTTTTAAACAAACACCTGCAGTACAACTGATGTGCTATCTCTTGTTCAATATGTTTTCTTGTCTCTTTACCCACACATATATTATTTAAGCTTCCAGTGGCATTTTCTCTTCACATTGAGGAAAACAAGTAGAAAAAAATATTCTGCAGATTATAACAATTTGCAGTACATACTGATAGGTTGCAGAAAAACAGCTTTTACCTTTTTTCTATAAGTGTGAGTGATTATTTTTATGTATTATTTTTGTCTGATTCATTGAACATAGTCTTCACTTTGAAATACTTGTATTTCTCTTCTGCGAAGGTTATGAAGAAAATAATTACAATGCCTCTTTTGTCCCATTAACATTTCTCTGCGTCACAAGCCCACACTGTTTCCAGTTAACCCTGCATCTGCTTCTACTTGTACATCTAATCCATGGTGATGTCAATGACATTGTTTTACTTATTATTTCACTCAGCATGGAGAGAAATCTACATAGCAATGCTCGGCGTCATAAAATGATTGCCTTATGCAAAAGACATAATAATTAGTTCATATTTGAAGCTCATCAAGTATTGATGGCATTTTTAATATAATTTAATTGAAAAGCAAATCATTGGCATTATACGGTAGCAGAAATCACATATCTGCACGCTATCACATATTAGGCTATGCTATTTGTTTGGGAGGTTCCGAAAAATATCCAAGATTTTAATGGGATACTCTCCCTTAATCAGGCATAACCCACAAAACATTACATATTCTTTATGAACCTGTAAGCGAGTTACATGTCACAGTGTGCTGAAATGTAATTCGCAATTAGCATAAGACATCATTGTGCCCCAGTGCTTGTGGGCAGAAGTTACCAAGAGTCCGTTTATTGCCCTATTTTCTGCTTTGTCACAGCAGCAACGAGGCTGTTCTGTGTAAAAGAGATTTGGCTAATGGCTCGGTTAAGGCACAGGATGCAAGTGTGTGTGCCTACAAGCTCCATTAATAGAAATCTGGGCCTGAGTACATCATAGTTGCCTACTCTCCCGGAATATCTGAGAGACTCCCAATTCCTGTGAGCCCTCCTGGACTCCTGGGAGGGCAGAGCAAACTCTCGGTTCCTGGCCACTTCATTAGTTAAGTAGATGGGATGGGGCTTAGGACGAGAGTCATGCGTCACTGTGGCGGGGCCAAATGTTGCAATTCATCTAGCGCCCCCCCCCCCCCCCCACACACACACACACACACCTTCCCCCAGAGGCCAACCTGCCAAAGTTGGCAAGTATGGCATACACAGGGCCGGTGCTAGGGTCTATGGCGCCCCAGGCACTTTGTCAAAATCGGCGCCCAAACCCCCCCCCGCAAAAATCGGTGCCCCCCCGTCCCCGTCGCAGGAACACTTTGAAAATCGGCGCCCTCCCCCCCCCTCCCCGTCTTTCCTTATCTTGCCTCAACAACGCCGCTTCTCTGCTCCGTCTGCTCCCCTCCACTCACTGACACTGTCGGGCTGTGATGATGATGTCACGGCTGACAGTCAGTAAGTGAAGGGGAGGAGACAGAGCAGAGAGGCGGCGGTGGTGAGCAATAGCCTCTTCCCCCCTCTCCGTGGATTTATATGAATGCTGTGCGGCGGCCGTGAAAGGTCAGCGGTCGCCGCACAGTTTTAAAGTAATTTTCATTCTGTGGCGCCCTCCAGGCACCCTCCAGAGCCCGGCGCCCTAGGCAACTGCCTAACCTTGCCTAATGGGAGCACCGGGCCTGTGCATACATACCCTCCCACATTCCAATTTTTTAATATAGGGACACTGAAAGAATGGGAGTGTGGCTCTAACTTTTAATGTAAGGATTGGGGTTAGGGTAAGGCGCTAGCTCCTGCCATTGCCGCTTTAAATTTAGAAATATCCATGACGCTTTGTTTTGTGGCAAACAACTCAAGTGCCGGCATGCAGTATCTTCGCGATTTCTAGCAGTCTGGATGGAGAGTCGTATTTTAATTGTATTGTGTATTTTAATGTAAGTCTGTCTTTAATCATTGTCGCTGCTCTACTATTTGGAATATGTTTGTCTATATAGTCGTTGTCGGTAAGACTCTTGTAGCAACTAGAACTAGTTCAACTAGAACTACCGCAACTGTACGATGTCGGAGAGAGACTGCCTGTGGTGCCTGACAGAAGACCACAAGGAAGTGGTTGGAAGCTGCCAGAGGCAGGTAATGCCCTTGGGTAACCCTCTCAATGGTCCACGCCTGCACTCTATTTTATGGTACATTTTCGGGCACAAGGCCTGTGGCACATTTTCGGGCACTAGGCTTGTCGAGCAGTTAGTGGACACAAGGCTTGTGACCACTTAGGTTTATTATTACATCCACTTAATTTTGGGTGCAGCATTCAGGCTCAGAAGCTTGTGAGGCAGAGTTTTGCTTTATATCAGGCATCGCCCGTGAATAAATATATCTCTGGCATAAGGCCTGTGGGGGGGGGGGGGTATCTTAGGCACTAGGCCTTACATCAGTAGGAGGTTTACACTGCTACTTAGAAACTGCCTGACCTGATACTCCTCTTCCCCACTCTTGTCCCCGGCAGTCATTTTGCAAGTGTTCACTTAATATTTTTATTGAGTCCTTGCACTTATTAGTCAGGCCTCCATTAAAGGTAGGCTTTTGAGGTGCTTTCCTGGTGCAAAATTCGTCAATCAGGCCTCCATTAAAGGTAGGCTTTTGGCATCTTGTTCTATATTGGTTTGTCTGCTGCTCTTAGATTGGCTGTTTGGTACTGCGGGTTTTGCAGAAAGGGTAGTACACTACACCTAGTGTTTGAAGTTAAACTTGCACATCATACTGGTCATATAGAGTGTTAGGATCAGGGCTGTAGTTAGTTATTATTGTTGTTATTACAATTAGCACTAAAGTAGATGGTACTTACTAGTACAGTAGAGAGTTCTGTGAGGAGACAAAAGACTCTTCCCTGCCACAAATTTCTGCAGTCCTACGTCCAGGCCAAAATTGAGGTCTCGGTAATAGGAGTAAAGTGCAGTTTCTCATGTCTTGCACATCAACTCTGACACTCCTCCTCATTACACTTACAGAATAATTCTTGTTGTTTACCCCTCCCCCTAGACTGAAGCAGTGCAGGTAGGATCATTGCTGAAGTTGTGGCATGATTGGAGGGTGATCCAATTAAGAACAGGTAAGGTCCGTTACAGAACATTGAAGAAATATATTTTTCGTCACAGAAACAAATATTTTATTTGCAATAAAACTAAGGAAGCAGGAGGTACTGCACTGACATTCTATAATATACAATATTTTCAAGTACCTCAAAGATTAGCTAAATATTAATGAGTTTGCAATAGGGACATTCAAAAAAACTGTATTGTAGCATGTACTATATGCAACAATGTCAGTTATACCACTTGTGTGTAAACAACAGAGACCACCAGATGATATGAGTCAGCAAAGGTAATGATACCATAAGAATGGAACAACTGCCATTCATTGCCCATTAAGCTGCTTTCCATACTACTTGATTCTCTTAGCTTAGCTTTTAAGAGACAACAGAATATAAAGTTTCATTTTAGTTATTTATCCTATCTAAAATTCACCTCCTGCAGCTCTTAACACTTGTTATAACCTCTTTTTTTTCTTTACTGGATAAGAAGATAACAAGTCAAACCTAGCTTGAAATTTTAGTATAGGATATTACTTCTTGTAAACATGCAATTACTTTTACTGAACGTCTTCATATATACAGAATTTTTTTTAAAAAAGTGTTTGATATCCATAGAGAAAGTGAGGAGAAAATCTATGGTTTATAGCAAAACATCTGAGAACGTAGATCAGGCATCAGAGAAAATAACTTGAGTGTCCTGGCTGATAATTAATGGCTATACAGCTCAAAGTCTAGTCTTGCATTCTTTTCTTTCATTAACTGTATTACCTAAATAATCACTGTGAATACAATGTGCTACAACTTGTTCGAAGCAATAAAAAAAACAAGATGGTTGGTCTGTGCTCTGTAGGGATTTAGTCCCTATGTTCCAAATCTGCCTGGTGTTCTACATTTTGGTGAGTGAGGGGGCTGGAGAAAATGAGGGGGTGGAGGGGGCAACTGAAAACATGGAGAGAGAGGGCTGGAGAAAATGTAGGGTATGCGTGAGAAAAGCTGGTGGGCAGCAGGAGACATGTCAGTATGTAACAGGTGAAGTTTTTTTTTAGCTTTATTCTGAATCTAACATTTGGAGCTTCACCTCTGGAAATCTTGCGTTTGCTCCTGGAAAACAGTGAAGCCTGGACAGCATTCTATAGCAGACATCATTACATCTGGACAGCAGTGCATCTGAACTGCAGCCTTACTCGGAGGGGAGGTGGGCATGAAGGGGTGGGACTCGGAGAATCACATCAATTTATCCCAACCCCTGTGACTTAATTACACAGATGCATCATTTTACCAGGTGGGAGGGGGCGGACAAAGATTATGCGATTCCCGGAGAATCGCATCATGGAGGCTCAAAATCTGCTCACTTCCTAGAGCTGGAGAATTGCCAGCTCTCTCGTAAGTCTGAGAGACCTGCCCAGAATTCAGGACTCTCCCGGACATTCCAGGAGAGTTGGCTATTATATATAAGGGTTACTATTAATATTTTACAAATGTCAAGTGTGTGAGGGGCTAAGAAGTGGTAATTGAGGGGATGAGGCTCAATATGCTGAAGCTTTGCCTAGGGCACCAAGAAACCTTGCACCGGCTCTGGGTTGGAAAAACAACACTAAATAAATTTCAACACACTCATGATAAACATATTTTTAAACTGAAGAAAACAATAGTTGCAAAAGGGGCAGAATAAATGAACCAACTGATCTTTATCTCTTACCAACGTTCTATGTTTGGTGAAACTCAGTAACATGAGCAGGCAGCCCTTCATCTTCAGATCTTCACATGAAAACCTGGGACATCTCTTTAACATGAAGCAGAACTATCGTTATTGCAAGGTTTGGCAGGGGTCTATAAGGTCCAGAGGGGGAGGGGCCCCCGCTATGCCAGTCTGTATGCTTCCAAAGTCCCCCTCCAGTTGTGGAATTGAAAGCCCCCGAATAAAAAAAGTAGGCAATCAAAATGCTTACTTACATGTGTATGGATCTCAAGATGCAGCCAACTCATAAACAGTAGTATTTGCACCATCTGCATCAGACATACAGGGGAATATACTTACACCTAAATGTAGTGTAAATCTATGGCAGTGTGGTCAGTAAGTGCTAAAGTCACTTTACCCTATTTTATACAATATGATAAGGTAATTAAGTGACATATACACAAGAGCGAATATTGTCATGATAGTTATTAATAGGGATGTTCCCTGACGCCCGTGTTTTGGTTTTGGTTTTGGATATGTAATAACGTCATGTTTTGGTTTTGGTAAAACTGCCCTCAGGTGTTTAGGTTTTGGTTTTGGAACTATTTTTTTTTTAAATCACATAATTTGGCTTTTTTTTGTTCCTACATTATTATTAAGCTCAATAACAACAATTTCCTTTCATTTCCAGTCATCTTTTGTCAAGTGACATACTGCTACCCCTCCTGTTTCTGTAAGAGCAATGGCACTGAGCAATGGCACTTGGGACTGGAGAGTAGCAAGAACACTGCTACCCCTCCTGTTTCTGTGTGAGCAATGGCACTGGATCTCCTGGGGAAAGAGGTAGTTATGGAATCCAAAACCTGCAAGATCCAATGATGCAACAATGAAGTTTTCACTGAATTCAGATCCGAGGAATCGTGAATGTACCGAGCTGGCTCGGCTCAGGACTTGGTTTGCTGATGTTAGGGGGAGTTCGGTTTTCGGGAAACCGAGCCTGAGCATCTTCAGTTATTAATAAATCTGAAATTCGGATTTTCCATATTTAACGTAACTAAATACAGATACCTCCACTTCCACTATTTATCCCTTTAAAAATCCAAAGCTAATCTTCTTTCCTGCAGTATCAACATGAAAAAGAAAAATAAGTGATATGAATAGATGTCCGGGACTTGATAATAGAGTCAATAGGCAGTCAGCCACTCAGAAGTGTATAATTGTCATCATCATTATCATCATATATTTTTACTGTCTCTGCCAAGAGAGAGCATAATAAACCACTGAACTAAGCTCTCTCTCTGGGGCTTCATTTATTCAATCTGGGGCGCTGTGATGTAGGCTGGAAGACAGGAGTGTGCATAAAATAATATACAGCGTGAGCATGGATTATTGTTAGCCTACTCTAACACATGAAAAAATGAACCTACTCAAATCTGTCAAGTTGTCTTTTAAATGGCTGACTTATGTAGAAAGACATGTACAGATAATAGTCAAAAAATAAAAAATAAAACATCTTGATAAATGAGAGACACCAAGCATAATGAAAGTAAGGGCTTATACACAGGTACGGCTGGAAGTGCATTCTCCAGCAGTATGATAAATATGCTTTAACTCAACTGTAAATCAGTTAACTGAAAATTTCAGTCAGTGGAATGAGCAGCCAATTCAAAAACAATGCAGTGCAGCACAACCGGCAGTTCACGTTTATGAGTGATAGTACAGCCTGGTCAGTCTAGTGTATAGTCAGGCACTGAGTAGATCTAACATAAACTCATTCCCTAAATCAAGCCTAAGTTCTAAAGCTCTGAAAGTACTGTACCTTGAGTACTACCAGATCACTTATTTTGTGGTTCTAATCCTAAAAACGTCAGAGGCCCCTATAGCACGTAATTTGAACCAGTAAAACCAAATTGTTTGTTTGTCCTGTATTTATGTCTTGGAGAAAACAAGATATATTCTACTTTTGGCATAAAGTTTTCTCTGTGTTTTTCAAAGGCGTTGGAGACCACTAATGTAATATTTGACCTGGGCCAACTAATGTGTTATGTCATATCAGACACATCTTTTATACTCTTACACAATATAGCATACTAGCAATGGCAGTACAGCATGACATACTACTAAGGCACAGCATGACAGATATGAATAGATGCAACAAATATTACTACAGTACAGTACTAGATATTAGGGGTGTGCACCAGTCACTTTTCGGGTTTTGGGTTTTGGGTTTTGGGTTCTGATTAGCTTGAGGTTTTGGGTTCGGATTGGTTTTGCCAAAACACCCCACTAAAGGTTTTGGTTCTGATTTTGGGTTTTGAGTTCTGATTTTTTTTTAAGAAAGCATAAAAAGTGCTAAAATCCATATTTTTGGTTTTTTTTTTCACTCCTACACTATTATTAACCTCAATAACATTCATTTCCACTAATTTCCAGTCTATTCTGAACACCTCACACCTCACAATATTGTTTTTAGTCCAAAAGGTTGCACAGAGGTAGCTGGATGTCTAAGCTAAGCGACACAAGTGGGCGGCACAAACACGTGGCCCATCTAGGAGTGGCACTGCAGTGGCAGACAGGATGGCAGTTTGAAAAACTAGGCCCCAAAGAGCACATAATGGCAAAAAGAGAGGTGCAAGATGGAATTGTCCTTGGGCCCTAGCACCCACCCTGATGTTGTTGAAAAAAGACATGCGCACTTTAACAAACCAATCATTTCAGCGAAAGGGCCTACCAAACTGTGGCTGAAATGATTGGTTTGTTTGGACCCCCACAAAACGAGCTGGCAAAGAAAAAAAAGAGGTGCAAGATGGAATTGTCCTTGGGCCCTCCCACCCACCCTTATGTTGTTGAAATAGGACATGCACACTTTAACAAACCAATCATTTCAGCGACAGGGCCTACAAAACTACTGTGGCTGAAATTATTGGTTTGTTTGGGCCCCCACACAAAAAAAGCTATTCATCTCTCCCTGTACAAACTAAACTGGCTCTACTGAGGCAAGATGTCGTCCTCATCCTCATCCTCTGATTCCTCGCCCCCTTCAGTGTGTACTTCCTCATCCTCACACATTATCTATTCGTCCCCTCTGGACTCCACAATCAATGGTCCCTCTGTAGTCTCTGGAGGCCATTGGTGGTCTTGATTGAAGAATTGATAATTCATTTTTATGAACATCATCTTCTCAACATTTTGCGGAAGCAACCTCCTTCGTCGCTCACAGACCAGGTTCCCCGCTGCACTAAAAACTCTTTCGGAGTACACACTGGAGGGCGAGACAACTCAGGTAAAATAGAGCCAGTTTGCAGAGGAGCTTCCAAACTGCCTTTTTTTTCCTGACAGTAAAAGTAAGGACTGTCTGACATGTCTACTTGGATGGTGTCAGCTTTACATAAGGTACATATGGCAATACAATTGTTGTCCGGATTGGGATAGAAATAATTCCAGACCGAAGAGGTGGATTTTTTGGTCTTCTGCCCAGGCATGACGATGGGCTTTTTCCTCCCATGGACAACAACTGTTTCTTCCCCTGGTGCCTCATTGACGATAACCACATCAGCATCCTCCTCGTCAAGTTCCTCCTCAGTGCCAGCTACATCAATATCCTCCTCCCGGTGTACAACATTGACACCTTCATTAGCCAAATCTGTTACTGGACTGTGGGTGATCCTTCCAGCATATGCAGAGGGCGTGCTGCAAATGGTGGAAGGAGCCACCTCTTCCCGTACAGTGATGGGAAGGTCAGGCTTCGCAACCACCAACACCCTTTGAACTCGCCTTGGGGATTTGTGATGCCATCTGTTTAGAAGGCAGAGTTTTTTGCTGTGTTGTTGATGACAGCTTAACTCTCTTAAATTTTTTTGAGGGGGGGGGGGAGGGCTTAGATCCTTGGGTGAAGCTGAACCACTAGTCCTGAACACGGGCCAGGGCCTAAGCCGTTCCTTGCCACTCCGTGTCGTAAATGGCATATTGACAAGTTTATGTTTCTCCTCAGATGATTTTAACTTTCTTTTTTTGCTAATTTTAGTGAACTCTGGGTTTTTGGATTTAACATGCCCTCTACTATGAGATTGGGCATCGGCCTTGGCAGACGACGTTGATGCCATTTCATCGTCTATGTCATGACTAGTGGCAGCAGCTTCAGCATTAGGAGGACGTGGTTCTTGATCTTTCCCTACTTTATCCTCCAAATTTTTGTACTCCATTATATGCAGCACAAGAGAGCGTACCCCTAAACCACACACACTCGGCAAAGCCTTTAAAAATTATATGCGGCACAGGAGAGTATCACTGGACTGGAGTTATACAGCAGTACCTATTTTTTTGTACAGCAGGAACAGTGAACGTAGTTTGAGATTGCAGTACCTATTTTTTAATACTGCAGGAACAGTGAACGTAGTTTGAGATTGCAGTACCTATTTTTTAATACTGCAGGAACAGTGAACGTAGTTTGAGATTGTAGTACCTATTTTTTGGTACAGCAGGAACAGTGAACGTAGTTTGAGATTGCAGTACCTATTTTTTAATACTGCAGGAACAGTGAACGTAGTTTGAGATTGCAATACCTATTTTTTTGGTACAGCAGGAACAGTGAACGTAGTTTGAGATTGCAGTACCTATTTTTTAATACTGCAGGAACAGTGAATGTAGTTTGAGATTGCAGTACCTATTTTTTAATACTGCAGGAACAGTGAACATAGTTATAGATTGCACAGGACACAGCACCACTGGACTCAGCAGGACAGAGCACAGGACACAGCACCACTGGACTCAGCAGGACAGAGCACAGGACACAGCACCACTGGACTCAGCAGGACAGAGCACAGGACACAGCACCCCTGGACTGAGCAGGACACAGCACAGGACACAGCACCACTGAACTCAGCAGGACACAGCACAGCACAGCACAGCACGAGAAAGAGCAGGACAGAGCACCACCTAACACACCCTCCCTCTTCCCTGATCAATGCCCGAGTGAAGATGGCGGCGGCAAGCGGGGAATATAAAGAATCCGGATCTCGCAAGATCCGACGGCGGGATCCTGACGTTCAGCCTCGTTTTCAGTTTGGCCATCGGGCTCGGATCCGCACTGTTCGGGGGGGTTCGGATTGCCAGAATCCGAGTCCACTCATGCCTACTAGATTTATTAGTATAGTATGGTACTACTGTACAGGTATGTCTGTAAAGCACATAAATGCCAATAGTGTTGATGTTGGCACTAAGAAATTAAAAGTTATTGACCTGGATTCAATTTTATAAAAGTGGGCAAACTGTTCCCTCCATTACACATTCACTGGAGTTTGCAAATTCCATTACTACTGTGAAAACATGTTATATAATGGAACTTACCAGTGGATGTTTTAAAACCAAGACAATGATCCTTTAATTTTGGCAAACTGCGTTATCATAAGCACGTCTTAACTGAAGACAGTGTTGCCTGCTACAAACAAAAAAAAACCTTTCATCCAGCCATCATGTGATAACATTGTAAGATTATTATGGGTCATGGTTTCTGAATATTCTTGTGACATATCTTCCCTGTTCATCTCATGCAGACCAACCATCCAACGCTCCATTTCCTGCAGAACATCGCTCCATCCCCTTAGCCCGTGCAGTCACAACCGAATCATTTGCTCTGAAGGTGTTGCTGTTGCCTGTATTATATTGTACTATAAAAGGTTAAGGCTTTTGATAATGATACTGTATTTTATTACTGCAGCATGTAATAAACCTACAGTATAGTTTTCTTTATATTATTTTATTGTTTGTTTTCTCCTGTAATTTGTGTGGTCCCCAATTTAGCAAAAACTGAGGAAGTACCTGATGAAAATGTTATTTTAAGAATTTTTTGATGGCCTTACTTTGTGCAATGTGACTGCAGCTTCACTACCATAAGCCCACTTCTTACTACAGCCTTGGTTACAGGAGCCAGAAGCAGGTCCTGCATGGCTATTTCTTCATCTCTTTAGATTGATTAAGTGTTTGCTAAGTACACGGTATTAAGAATAATGTCTTATGATTTGTTGAGTACTCTTATCTTTAAGTAAACACAGAAAGTACACCTGATGTTTGTTATTGTATTCCCGTTAATCGTTATCATAGCATGTCATTGCTTTCCTACTGGTGACTAGATTTGCAAGTTTTGATTTTGAGCACACACCAATTAAACTGAGAAGGTGAGCAAGGCGTTGCAGCATAGACGACTAATTAAATCCTTTGCCCCATATGTTGAGGCTGATCTAATTTGATCAAGACACATGCATTGAAATACATGTTTAGAACAATTTGACAAATCTCTACACAAAAACACACAAGTTACAATTTTGCAAACATATTATAAATTATAAATGTCATCTTATGCTATGCCAAAAAGTTGACATATAGAGATACATTTAGCACTACAACCTTCCTGTATCAATTCCACAGATCCATCACTTTACTAATTTGTTCTGCTTTTGTACCCTCATCCTAGTTAATTCAGACTATGGCTTCCTTCTTGCCTCCATTCCGCATGTCACATCATGATATTCACCTAGACACATATAGCACTATCCTCACTTAGACAATCACAAGATGGACAGGGCACTGCCTCACACAAGAACAATGTATTTATCTGCTGAAATTATCTTTACTACTGTGAATTTTCTGATGATCTGCTTGTTCACAGGCTGTACTATACCTGAACTCTTCAGGGGCAAATGCCAGATTTCTAGATTGGGGATTTCCATGCAACGCCATCAGAGTAGGCATGAACATCATGGAAGGGGGGTGGCTATCATTTTAAACAATTCTAGGTTGCTCTCTACCTCTCCCATCCCTTTCAAATAAATGAGCACTGCTGCATGCATTACTTTTAGGTGCACATAGTTCCCCCTTCACGATCAGGGCAGTGTAATGCGGGACATACCTCCAACTGTCCTTGTATTCGGACTAAAGCAGGACTGTCTGCCAAATTCAGGACAGTCCTATGAGAATCATTACAGTTGGCAGACTATACTGCTTTCTACTACCTGTTCTTGTAGCTTTCGCTACTTGTGGGTGCTGGTGTCTTAAGTTCAATTGCTGCTTGTCTGTGTTTTGTATTGTTGGGGCCCTGTTTTTTTTTTTTTAAAAAAAGATAGGTACATGAAATATGGATAGCCTAGCAATGAGCGAACACTCTAGGCCTCCCCAGCCAGCACAAACATTAAATTAGTAGTATTTAAAATTAATAAATAGACCTATTCCTCCCAGCATGCTCTGACGTTAAATTAAGAGTATTCACATTTAATGAATACACATATTTCCTTTCCAAACCTCCCCAACATTGAATATAGTATTCACATTTAATAAATAAATCTATTTTCCACAGACTGCCCAACATTAAATAATTGATGTTCACATTTATTAAATAGACCCCCTTCTCCCCAAACTCAGCCTCACATTCAAATATCACCAAAGCACTTCAGCATTAAAAAGATACCATCACCCTACTTTAAATTAATAGACACTACCATGACCCCACTATTAAGTTAAATAGTCTTCAGCACCAAATAAATTGTCCCCACCAATAAATTTATATTTCGCACCCACTCCTAAATGATTAGCACCGACCCTCACCATTAAATTAATAGCCCTGCCTCCACTCTAATATAGGAAGATCCCTCCTCCCACACTTACCTTGTTGTATCATCTCTCTTGTTTCCTACACATGTGGGGCGGTGGGCACGTCAAATGGTGCATGCTGCACATGTAACATGCAAGGAACATACACACATTTTTTTCCCCCAGCACACTGCTATAGCCAGCAACAGATCTGCCATTTCTACTGTAGATAAAAATGCAAAAGTCTTTGTTGCACACATTTGCAAATGTATGTTTAAGCCATCCTGCCACGCCAAGGCGCTTTTGCTAATAGGATGGTCCTACTCTAAACAATGAGAGTCCCATATATTTGGGCCATACATATGTGTTTTTAAATTGAGAGCCAACTTACCAAAGAGGTACCCCAGAAGCCTCCAAACAGCAATTCAGTGCCAGTACCCCCTCAGTAGCTGAGAGGGGTAAGATACTGCCTCACCTGCAGCCCTTTCATATGGTGACCTCCATTTCACCCACACCCCCAGACCTGGAGGCAGACAAGGAGGTGCAGTTGGACTACTTCTCTTCTCACAGTGCACATTCACAGTTCTACCAAATGTCCCATCACTCATGTGTAACGCCTGCAGTGGAACTGGACAGAGGCACACAGATGTCTTGGCTTCTAAACAATGACCGCATACCATCCACTTCGGATTCACCCCAGCCACTCTCCGTCTCAGTACCGTCTTCAGTGAAGGTCTGACTTCTGGACCCTGCAGGTGAATACACTAAAGGAGACAGGTGCATACAAATAATAAACAGTTTGGCAGTGACCACATTACCAATGGTCACCAGCTACTTACCTGGGAACAGACGGATAGCGCTCCTACTTACCTGCTCTGGGCCACTCGTGTCTGCTAGAACTCAGCCACTGAACCCCAGCTGTTAAGCCTGTCTTGTCTTGGGGCTCAGGACTTTAAGTGCCCTGTCGGACAGATGAAAGGGGCCTTATATGCCACTCTCAGCAACTTAAACATTTAACTATCAAGGGACCAAGTGTCCCCTACACTACCAAGGACCTAGCGCCCTGCTAAACCAAGGTCTACCGCCTTCTATCAACTATAGGGGCCTAATGCCCTGCTAACAACCGGAACTATAGGGGCCTACTGCCCTGCTAACAACCGGGACCTACTGCCCCTCTAACCACAAGGGCCTAATGCCCTTCTAACAAGGACCTAACGTTCCTTTAACAATCAGGGGCTGCTGCCCTGCTATCCTCTCGGAAGCCTTGCGCCCCACTAAACTCAGAGGCCTGTGCCTCTCTACACCTATGTTCTTGTTTTACATATGTCCTGTTTTATGTATGTCCTTGTCTTCCCTACTATACAGCGCTGTGGAGCACTATGGTGCCTTACAAATCTACAATAATAATAATAATAATAATATGCCTCTTAGTGAAGCAAATGATACACAGAGTAGCCTGCATCTGAAAAAGTGACGTTCTTGGGTACGTGCTGCTGCTGTCCCTGCTGGTGAAGGCGAATCACCAACCCAGTGGGCTGTCACAATCATATAATCTTAAATTTGCCCAGTTCCACTTGTCCAGATATCTGTCGTTAAGTGTACAGTGGGTAGAATGGCATTTTGTAGCCAAATAAATACATTTCTACAAACCTTCTGGTAGAGGCGAGGAATAGCTTTTCTAGTAAAATGGTGTCGTGATGGAATTTGGTAATGGGGACAGAAGACCTCAAGTAACTGTCTAACACCAGCTGCATTAATAGTGGATATTGGACGCAGATCTAATACTAGCATAGTCGCCATGACATCTGTGATCCGCTTTTCGACTTTCATACTTGCTTCCTCTTGCAAAGGATTGTTTAACAGTCAATTGTTGTAAACTACTAGTCTTCTTCTTGGTCTGCTTCTGGGTTGAAATCCACCCCCAGCAGCAGGAGCAGCAGCAATGGGCCTAAAACTCAAGGATTCTTCTGAGGAGTCCTGGATAGGGGAGGAGTCATCTCGCCTTAGCAACTTGGATGCAAGACTAACTCCGATCACTTGTGAGGATATTGATGATGAAGGTGTTGGGGGTGTAGATTGCAGATGCTGGGATCTAGCTGAGAGAAGGGAGGTAGCTGATGCTGGACTGCTTGTTGTTATATTTTTCGCATAAGCTTCTGATTTTCCCAAGAGCTTTCCATGAACTCGCTTTAAATGGCGTAACATGAATAGGGTTCCTAGATCGTTAAGGTCCCTACCTCTAATGACTGTGGCTTTACAATGTTACAAATGTCTAGACAACTGTTGTCAGGATTTGTGCACAAACAATTGCACACATAAGAGGTGGATTTTTTTGGTCTTATGACCAGGCATTACAATGGCCTTCTTCTTATCACTGGCAAAAACTGCTTGCATTGGTGCATGCTTGTTCTGTGGGGGCCCAAACAAACCAAGCACTTCGGCCACAAAAGTGGCACTGCTTGTCGCTGGAGTGCTTGCATTGTTAAACTGTACATGTCCTTTTCAATATCTTACATAAGGGTGGGTAGGAGGGCCCAAGGACAATTCCATCTTGCACCATTTTTCTTTTCTGCCACTGCTGTGTGGCAATGTTTCCTAGATGTACTATGAACTGCCGTGTGTTTGTGTCATTGATCTGTCGTTTAGCATTCAGCCAGGTCGCTGCTGTTTTTGTTTAAAAGTGTATGAAAATAATATTGTGAGCTGTGAAACGGTCAAAATTGACTGCAAATGACTTGGAATTAGTGTTATTGAGGTTAATAATAATGTAGGGGGGGGGGGGGGGAAATAGGGATTAAGAAAAATAGGGATCCAAAACCAAAACACGCAAGGGCGGTTTTGCCAAAGCCAAAACCAAAACACGAAGTTAATCCAGATCCCAAACCAAAACCAAAACCAGAACATGGGGGTCAGTGAACATCTCTTTTGACTAGCAAACTTGTCATACCAAGAAACATACAGAGACAGGGAAACACTAAAATAGAAGGTTACACTATCAGCAAAGGAAGATGCTCCTTACAGTAAGTGTGATTACGCTGTGGAATTTCTTACTGAGGTGGTGATGGCAAACAGAATTTTAAAATAGAGTAGAGATTATTAGGTTTATTCATCCAGGGGATTTATGTGATTTTTAACCACCATGGGACAAAATTTCCATCTGTTACTCTAGGGTTACTCTGGGGTTTTCTTCTGAATCAGAACAATTATAATTTAACTTGATAATCCTGTGTATTTTTTCAACCCTACCAAGTGTATAACTAAGTAACTGTGTTTAATGAATTAGAGATGCTCACTGACCCCCGTGTTCTGGTTTTGGTTTTGGATCTGGATTAACTTCGTGTTTTGGTGTTGGTTTTGGAGAAACCACCCTTCTGTGTTTTGGTTTTGGATCCTGATTTTTTTTTCTAAAATCCCTATTTATTTTTTTTGCTAAAATCACATATTTTTGTTTTTTCCCCCCCCTACATTATTATTAAGCTCAATAACACTAATTTCAAGTAATTTGCAGTCAATTTTGAACACCTCACAGGTCACAATATTATTTTCATACACTTTCAAACAAAGACTGCAGATTTAGAAGACCAAGCCTGCCAGACCTATTCTGCAATGACAATTAGCAATGGAGCTCTCATCTTTGTATGTTACCTTACATAACACAATGCAATGTGACTGCAGATTTAGAAGACCAAGCCTTCCAGACCTATTATTTCTATTTCAGCAAAGATAATTAGCAATGGAGCTCTCCTGAATGTCACTGGAGACTTTGAAGAACACTTCTACCCCCCCCCCCCCCTCTTTTCTACCTATGACACTGCCCAACTGCACTAGACACTGCCAAGAACTGTGCTTCCCCTTCTGTGTTCCTCTGTGAAATGGTTCTGGATCGCCATGTAGGGCGGTACTTACAGACTCCAAAGCTCGCGAGATCCGTCATCCGACGACGTAGCAATGACGTTTTGCCTGGTTTTCAATTCCGGACGCGCGAAAGTACCGAGCCGGGCCTCGAAACTGCTAATTTCAGGTGTGTTCGGTTCTCGGGGAACCGAGCTTGAGCATCTCTATAATGGATACAAATCTCAGAACTGTTCTTATTTTCTATTTATGGACAACTGTCTATTACTAATGCTGTATGTAACTTTCAATACATAGCACATTGTTTTTTTTGTAGACAGCTCTAAAGTGAAGCTTATTTTGTGCTGTATTCTGAAAATGTGCTAAAAGTACTTATAGTATATAACTAGCGTGACCCACAAGTAATTTATTTGTAGTGCACATAGTTCATCTGATGTAAGGTGAATGCATTGTCTGTACTTTTCATTCATGATATCCCAGAATGTGTTTTTGGATGGGGAGAGGAGCCTTCCAATTTTGTTATTGGTCCCAGTAATGTATAGTTATTATGCCCCAGATGTGCTGTGTTTGAGATTTCCACTTGTATGTAACATCCATGTCATTACACCTACAACACTTAGGAGTATATTTACTAAACTGCGGGTTTGAAAAAGTGGAAATGTCGCCTATAGCAACCAATCAGATTCTAGCTGTCATTTTGTAGAATGTTCTAAATAAATGATAGCTAGAATCTGATTGGTTGCTGTAGGCAACATCTCCACTTTTTCAAACCTGCAGTTTAGTAAACATACCCAATAGAGATGTTTATACTGAGTATACTGTAGTAAAGGTTGATTATTGTAATGTATCTTTTATCTAGAAGTACAGGGCTACTTTGATTTATACTTTAGTCAACTAATTTTTACTAACCATGCATTCTACACCTCACTGGCTTTTATTCATTTATTAAATTCCTGGTCATGAACTACATAAGCATAAATTAGCATTACTTTAATTCTTACCGTGGGGATGGATGAAGAGATTCTGTATTTTTCCCTCTGCAGTGTGATGACATGGCATTGTGATAGCAATATCAACTATTATGACTATGGGACTATTAATGATGTGGTCTGACTTTAATGATACTAGATTAATTGGTTCACTGTGGCATGATGGCATAAAATAACTGCAAAGAGTATAGCAGGCACAAACCGTCCTGTAAGAGGGGGAGGACATGACAACTTCTCAGCCAGTGAAGGCAGCCACAAGAAAATGTCTCAAGTCATTACTAGTGTATTATATGTTTACAGTAATAGACTGAGAAGAGATGGACTGTAGATGTAAATAAAGTTAACAAGCCAGACTTTTAGTGAATTCTTATATACAATATTTTATATGGGCCAGTAAACACTCACATTGTCATACTCAACTATTACGATTTTCATTAGCTGAACAAGATGGTGCTGTGTCTGAAGTGAGCAAAGTTTGAGTAGATTGGAGCAGGATTTAAGTGAATTGAGGACCTGCACTAATGTGTCTTGACCTTCCGGTAATGAAACAGGTGTGCAGAGTGACAGTATACAGGTACTATATATGGTGTCTGTGCATTGCTGAGTATACAGTACTTTATGTAGAACCGGAGGATGCAATGCCCCCCAAACACCTTCCAGCCCACCCCCACTTTACAGTGACAGTTATATTTATTCTAAAATATCAAGGTAGCTGAAGTCAGTATACATCTGTCTGCTTGCAGGTTTCTGGTTATGATCTAACCCACCATATCTTTTGGGTAGCACTATATAATAATGTATCTGAACAAGATAACTTTCAAGTTAGTGAGATGAATGAGTCATAGTTTGCATTGACCAGTTGCTTCCACATAGTAGAGGCAGCCTTTATTTGACTGAACCAATATTCAGCTTATAAATTCATTAAGAATTAGTTAAACTGCAAGGTTGCAATCTCACACTGTTTTAGCCCACCAAATGGCTGCATCCCCTGTTTGTAGATCATAGATTTTTTTTTAGAACTCTCAATATCTTGATCAACCTAACACAGAATTTTTGGATATGTATAAGATTGAAACAATGGCGGCCGTCAAATCACTTATTCCATGCTACTGAAAGCAAGTTGATGTCCCCCTCTCTGCCTTTAAACAACGTGATTGGTATGTTGTATGTATGGAAAAGATCACATATTAGCTCCATGACAGACCAGGGCATACATTTATCAAGCTGCGAGTTTGAAAAAGTGGAGATGTTGCCTATAGCAACCAATCAGATTCTAGCTGTCATTTTGTAGAATGTACTAAATAAATGATAACGAGAGCCTGATTGGTTGCTATAGGCAAGCCAGCAGCTTTATAAATTTACCACAAGATCTTGTTACAAAAGTATGCGCTTTTAGAGAAGATAAGTCTTCTCTGACTATTTCTCCCTTGAGCAGTCCCATATTTGTATTCAATGTGGCCAAATCTATTGATCCACAATATAGGTCTCTCTCTGTCACAGCTCATCTGTCCATTTGCAACCATTAATATCCGTGATGCCTTCCATGCTGACCTCATTTATATTTGGGAGAAAATGGACTTTGTACTATATGTGTTTTTATTATTATTTTATTATATTATTTGTAACTGTTACTTGTGTCCGTTGAAAATAAAAAGAAAAAAAAAGAAACAATAATATTAAAAAATGGGTAATTTACCTGAATAGCAAACACTGCTTTCTATGTTAACCATAGAAACAGAAAACCATCCTGCACTCACTATTGTAGTTTTAATACGGCAAATTGGAATTTGTGCTGTTACTATCTCTTATGCTTTGCACCAGCAATTGTGAATCATGTGCATAACAATTTGCCTTTTCATGTAGCTGTGTGAATATATTAAAAACACAGGATTATTGTTACATTTGTAAATTAAAAAATGAAACAAAACAATATTGATATACTATTATTATTATTGTTATTATTATTAACAGAAGATGTGGGTCTGTTGGCCTGGTATTAGCTATTATTGTTTACTATATGTATTGCAATATAGCGAGAGACATTATTGTAATTTAAATTCTGAAGCAGCTCACTCATGACTGGAAGTTACCCTAGGGCCCCAGGTAAAGTACTTAACTAATGTATGTTTAAAGTTACATTTACTTTTGCTTCATTAGGAGATTCTGACCACACATTATGATTACTGTAAACAGATATCTGAGCAAGATTCCTGCAGAAAGGTTCAATACCACAATTTTATGTTTCTCAAAACTCACATTTATGACTTTTTGTAACATCAATACAACTGGGTATTACATATTTTTCCAGCAGAAAGGCCATATGGTTTCAGTGGTGAGTTTCTGCCAGCTTGAGCACAGGAAGTGCCTTGGCTGTTACATTATTACAATTCTTCCCAGGCTGTTTGCCATCTGCTACTGGCAAGGAAGAGTTTCACTGTTGATTTATCACGTGCACAAATATTTTGACAAAACAGACAGAAAAAAGATGATCTGGTTTCTGCCTTGTCATACAAATCCTTCCATAAATGTGAGATCAAGGCATTTTCTGCTATAATATGTACCATGAGTGGAATGATGCATGGGTATGCTGACTCCCCGATTGTCAGGCCAGAACTTGTGGAGCACTTTGAGATACCAGCAATGCAGGAGCGACTGACTGCCCCTTTCTGAGTCATTATTGTATGTGCATCTGATGTTTTTGCTAATGGTGGGAAACTGGCTTTGGTGTGGCATGTATTAGTGACAGCATAAACAAATTCATGACCATTTTTAATTGCTGGTAGACTCATTTTTTTTTTTATTTTTTTTTTTTACAGATTGGATTGGTGGAGCCATGGTGCTCTGCAGTGATTGAAGGGCAAGATAAGACAGCCTTATGTTTTAAGTAATATCACAGCTTAATCACCCTGATGCTGATGATACAATTATTTTCCTACCTTATAATTTTTTGCCTAATATTACATGTTGAAAAATATTTTGGAATTAGGTTTGCTATCTTTGCAATTCATCATTCAGCTTCAGTCTTTGCTCACCTGATTTCCCTTTTACATATTTTGCTACATTTCTTATAACTCCTCAATACATTTTAGTGCTTTAAGTTTTAACAATGTAAATGTTCTTTTTAACCTTAGTATATCCAATTCTTATTTAATCTCTGGTGACTAATCTCTGTTGTACAAAGAGCCATCTTAAAAGTGTTAGTAATCAGAGACACCTTTACTGTAATCGAGCAATTGCTAGGAGAGATCTAAAACTGTGTTTCCTCTAACAGTATGAAGAGATCTCTGCCTGGCAACAAAGGATTGCCATTTATGTAGTTAAAAGAAAATGATGTGTTTAGGTAATCAAGAAATCTATTACTTCCTGATAAGTTCTAATATAAAGAAGTGTAAACTTAACCACATAGTTAGCATATTTAAACCAAACCTTCAAACACCTTTCTTATCTATCACATACACACATCTGTTTATACTTATACTATAAGAAATTACACCTTCCACTTGGTGGGAAGTTCGATATTCCCTACCCTGTTATTTTCAAAAAAAGCTTTTTCAAATGTGGGTTGGCAGTTCCTCTCTGGACTTCTAGAACACATGGGACTGGGCCCTGTATGTCTACATCGATTTTTCTCACTAACTCCCACAGCCAGAATCAAAATTAATGGTTCTCTCTCAGATCCTTTTAGTAAAAATCCCAGTGTCTCTGGTGTGCACGTAGTGGATCAACTGGCCTTATTTGCCGATGATCTCCTGGTGGTGGTTACTAATCCAGTGATGTCTCTCCCTAATTTGATGTTGAAATTTCAGACAATTTGACTTATTTTAAAATAAACTATATTAAATCATTTGCTACTAATCTCTCAGTCCCACCAAATTTATTAGCAAGGATCAAACATGCCTTCCTTTTTGCATGGCACTCGAGTCATAACAAATATTTGGGGATATTAATCACTAATGATCTTTCCAACTTGCTTGGAATGAACTTTATTCCATTACTCTCCAAATTACACTCTGACTTTAGGAAATGGCATTCCAAAGGCTTCTCCTGGCTTGGGAGGTTTAACATTGTCAAGATCTTATACCTTCTCCAAACACTCCCTATTCATATCCCTCCCAGATACCTCACTGACCTGCAATCATTGGTTTGCAATTTTGTTTGGGCAGTGAAAACTCAAAGGATTCCTCAAGATGTACTCTATAGGTGGAAATTCCAAGGGGGACTTCAACTCCCGCTATTCTGTAAATATCCCCCGGCAGTGCTGCTTATTTAAATTCTGGAGAGAGCCCGTGCCATAGTTTCTTTTTAAGAATGGATTTCAATTGAGGGTCATGGTCTACAGTTGCCTCATAGTCTCCTTCCTCCACTCCACAAATTGCCCTGCATATCTCACCCCACGATTGACCATATTCTCCAATTTTGGTCTAGGCTGAGGATACACACATACTTTTTTGCCCTTGTCTTCTCTCACCCCATTGACCCACAATTCGGACTTACCACCAGGTTTACAGTCAGGAGCCTTTTAATTGTGGCTCGAAGGGAAAGTGATTAGGTGTGACTAACTGATTCTGAATAAAAATATTTGTGCCATACTTGAATGCCAAGAAATGCTAAACCTCTTCTCTACAGAACTCTGGCTCTATTTTCAGGCTAGACACCATGTCCAGAATCAGACCATTCTTGCTAGGGTGGGTCAGGAGCTGACCATCTTTGAGCATCTTTGCTGTAATTCTCGAACAATCCAGCACGATCTCCCCTATTTATCAATTGTTGATTGCAAACTTATAGGACTCATTACCAAGGTACACCAAGTCATGGGACCGTGAATTGGGGAGACTAGAATCAGATACTGAACCAATTTGCCCTAAAGTGTTCCAGTTTAGCATAGCATACTCCTCAAACCTCTGTGTAATTGAAATACAGTTCAAAATCCTTTCTAGGTGTTAAAGGTGCCCCTTGCAACTGTGCAGGATGCTTCCAGGTGTTTTCATTTCCTGATGGAGATGTAGCTTGGCCATTGGATCTTCTTTACACATCTGGTGGACCTGCCTCAGACTATCCCTTTTCTGGCTTAAGATTAGAGAGCTCACAGTGGAAATATTAGGTGGACCAGTACCAGATGGCCCAGATCTATGGCTTTTCAACCTATCAGACTTCCCAATTTCCTAGTATAAAATGTCCCTACTTAAGCACTTCAATCAATTCTGCGAAAGCCACCATTCTGGTACACTGGAGTTCACCATCTCCTGGCGGACCAGGATTGAGTTCTGTATGACGATATCTCCATGTCAAGCTAGGATCGATTTGCTGAATTTACAGCTACATGGTTCCGATAGTTAGAGTTTATGGAATCCGCTTCATAAAGCTCCCTAATGGCAGATTGATGTTGTTTTTGTTTTGGTGATCGTGCCTTACTTCCTGCCTCGGTATGCCGCTAAATGATGTTGCTGTTCTGACCACTAGTAGAGCAAATAGAACTTAGTCTTAATTTCCTTTGGCAACACTGTCTCCAAGACAATACATGCCCTGAGGCTTTCCCTACCCTCCTTACACCCCCCTATTTCTTCTCACCTTTATCCTTACCTTCCCCCCATCCGCTGCTCTTCTGGTTTTGTTTTCTGATAAAAATTGCAAACAAAGATACTCCACATCTTGTTTCAAATTGTATACAAATGCTGTATGTTTTTTAATTCCTCAATAAAGACAGATTAAACGGAAGGAAAAAAAAGAAGTTACACCTAATGAAAACCTTTTCTTGCTGCTGCATAGCAAACAGCGAATCTAGTGAATAGTGTTTAAAGAAGACCTTCAATCTGATGGGTAGTGTAAAGCAGTCATCCAAGCTGGTGACTATTAGCTCCATGATGTGCTTCACACTAGTAAAGAGCTAATCAGAGAAGGGGTCTGGGACAATAGACTTTTAGCCGCAGGGTCCCTCAATGATAGCCCTGTTTGTCAAAGGGGAAGTTATTTTTGCTGGTTCAGGTTCTACAGTAGAATAGAACATTTTGGAAAGCATAAAAGTTGCACATAATATAGACATTTTCAGATTCATAAGTAACTGAAATAGGTGAAAAGCTATTGTTGAGTGATATCTATGTATTTTTTTGTTTTATTTAGGTTTTTCCTAAAACAGTCATCAATAAATACAGAGGCATCAGTATCTGCATCCCAGAACCTTAAAATAGTGGAGTTGTACAGCTCCAGATTTTATAATCTATATGCTTAAATTTGAGTATTTATTATCCGTGATTATGTGTGGATTGTTAATGGATGTACTATCATATGACCATATACTGCACAGTGCACTTACTGTTTATAACAGGAACAGATGTACCTGCCCTGTAGCAAAATCTTCCTGGAAATGGCATTTATAGGTTGTCAATTAGGGTTACAGGATTATGGCTCCCATGTGCCCTGTTTTTCCTGGACAGTCCCCTTCTTTATACAAGAAATTTTTTACATTTAACTTCCTACAATTTTCACTCCTTATGCACCCAAACTAACAGTATAAGGGCAGAGGGGAGGGGGCACGTGGCACCCAAAGAAAGGAGCAAATTTTATGACCACAGCAAACTTTAGTTCATGTGGGTGTCTCAATTTATGGATTTAAACATTCTGCAAACCCTCTACATAATACATATTGAATCCATATTCTATATTCATTTCCTAACAATTTAGTCAATATTAAAAAATAATGCTATGTTTCAGGCAAGTTGCTCCCCTGAGACAGTGTAATTTGCACATAAACCACAGGCACGATAAGTGTCATTAGATAGTATTGCATTATTGCAGGAAAGGGAACATGTCATTAGAAAGTCCAGTGCAATTATTCCTCTAGTTGTTAAAACATATGAATGTAGATCCTTCTCCAGGGAAGCTCATGAAGCTAGAATTATTGTTATTCCTAAGGAGGGTAAAGATCCTTCAGATTGTGCCAATTACAGAACCATCTAACTCTTGAACACAGAAGTTAAAATATATGCAAAGGCACATGCGGAGCGTCTTAATGAAGTGTTACCACAGCTAATCCATAAAGATCTAGTCGGTTTCATACCGGTCACACAAGTATGCAACAATACTAGACGTACCATCAATCTTATACACTGTTTTAACACCTCCAAGGCCCTGGCCAATGTGCTCTCTTTGGATGCAGAGAAGGCCTTTGAACAAATCAGCTGGACATTCATGCTGGACACTGAAAAAGTTTGGATTTGGTGGTAACTTCTTGCATGGGATTCATGACCTTTACTCTAGTCCCTCGGTGAGGGCCTTGGTGAATGGAGTACTCTCTTCTTTACTCCCGATCTTAAACGGCACCTGACAGGGATGCCCATGATCACCGCTGATTTTTGCTCTTGTGATAGAGCCCTTGGCGGCAAGGATACATCTCTCCCCTGATATTAAAGGTGTTGCAGTTTGGTCTGATGAGTATAAACTCAGTTTATTCGCAAATTATATCTTGCTTACATTGACCTCACCTCATACCTCCATTCCAATGTTATTCAATGTCCTCGCTGCTTATGGCTCTCTCTCGGGATCTAAAGTTAACTTTTCCAAGACTGAGACCCTTTGTACTTCATCTTCCACCACCTACCCTGGATCTCCTTAAGAGTAAATTTAACTTTTCTTGGCAGCACTCCAAATTAAAATACTTGGGACTGGGTATCTATATCACTTACAACTATGATACTTCGAACTCAACAAACTTCCCACATATTATTAACACAATTAATTTGGATCTGCTCAGATGGCAAAAAATGATTATTTTCTGGCTGGGTACCAGTGAAGGTACCCAAATCTACTCTGCTACAGCTGCCCCGCTGGTTCTCCCAATTTGTCTGGCGTTACAAACCCCCAAGTACCAGCTTTGCGACTTTGCGTAGAGTTACACACAATGGAGGTAGGGGGTTTCCAGATGTCAGTCTTTAGTATAACGCTACCCACTTGGGCCAGGCCATGGCATGGTCTCTGGGGGACTTGGCCAATGGTCGATAGATCTGGAATCCCCCTGCTTACAAGGTGTCTTTCCTGGGTTCGACATTGGGGATGCCAGCGAGCGGTAAACCTAAAACTATGAAAGATCAAACTGTTATTTCCTTTACTTCTCCCATTTGGGACTATTGTAGATTTAATTTTAAGACCTCCACATTACCCTCTCGAGGACCTCTATCTCCTCTCTTGTGATAGAAAACACTTCTATTTCAGGTGGTACCTTGTCCCGGCTAGGTTGAAAACAATATATGGGACCACATCTGATCTATGCTGGCGAGGATGCAGCAAATGAGGATTGTTCCTCCACATCTGGTAGTCCTGCCCAAAGATTGCTCTGTTTTGGGATGATGTGGCTGCCCTACTAAGTTACACCGATTCAAATTCCTTTTGGGCTCTCCACTAGAGGCTCCTGATAGGTATGCAGAAAAGCTGTCCATATAATTCCTTAATGCGGCCAGGTGCCTACTGGCTAAAAACTGGAAAAAATCAGACCCCCCCATCTAGACAGCACCTCATAAATAAAATTTGGTTCCTGGCATCGATGGGAAAAAATTCGGCATTCCTAAACAATAAATCCCACAAACTCTCCCAAATCTGGTGCGATTGTTTATATACAATAGTCCCTCCAGTTCACACGAGACCAGCGCCCACCCTCAAGATACTTTACCCCTCTTCTTATAACCTGGCAAATTTGATGTCATATGCTGATTCTGTTTTCCTTAAATAGCAGAATGCTGGCAGCCGGGAGTCCCAAGTCTACCCCGCCCACATCCCTCTCCCTCCCTACCTTATTACATTACAGAAAATAGACCCCACACCACAATATATCATTCCATGGTTTGGTATTTAATATAAAGGATGTGGCTGCCAAACAACCCCCTCCAGATGTATATGATTTCACCTATTTTGGCCTACTTTGGCTTTCTACATTGTATGTGTACACTGTTTGCTGGTACTTTAGAAATAAAGTTATTAAAAAAAAATATATATTAATGAAATTTTGCATAGCAATGCATAACAATAGTGAGACATTCAGGCAGTGCTCACTGTTAAACATGGTTATTTTACTCTCTCCCATAGAAATTATTTCTGGAAAACACTGTTTATATAGCAGCCTTGTTAATCAATGCACCAATTACAACATGACTCCAACTGCAGACAGATTGGTGTCAGATCGCTTTTTGCCTCATCAGGACATGAAGAGCCATAGGGGCCTATTTATTATAGAGAAAAAAGCCCTTTCTCCATCGAAAACAGAAGTTTTTGCAGGTGTTAGGTCATCTTCCTATATGTTATGGGGATAACGCAGGAGAAAAGTACTGCGAAGAGAGCTTGTACTGTGGCAGTACAAGTGCCCCGTTACTCTTAGTGCTAACGCCATGACAGGATAGCATAGAGAAATTATTGAAAAAAAATCTTTATTTAAATAAAGCATTTTTTTCCCTTAGGGGTTCCACACAAGTATTTATTTATTCTTTTAATATTTTTTTTTGAGGGGTTGAGGGGTTTGAATTAGAAGCCTAAGTCACATGCACAAGTCACATGCACAGAAGCAACTAGGCTAGCTAAAAGACAGTAACTGGTAAGAAACTTGTCCCTTGTCAACACTTGTTATATTTTGGTGAAATTCGATTTGCTATTACTGCTATAGGCGGCAACAGAAAATCTTAGTTATCGTCGATGGATATTAATCAGAGGCCATAATGTGATAACTTCTCCAACTCTTCAAAGATGTTTGGCAGTCTATTTGTGGGAAAGTACTAATTAAGCAGCACACAAAGGGCTAGATTTACTAAACTGCGGGTTTGAAAAAGTGGGGATGTTGCCTATAGCAACCAATCAGATTCTAGCTGTCATTTTGCAGAATGTACTAAATAAATGATAACTAGAATCTGATTGGTTGCTATAGGCAACATCTCCACCTTCTCAAGCCCGCAGTTTAGTAAATCTAGCCCAAAGTCTGCTGAGCAAAATGTTTAGTAGGTGTGGTTACACAAAATGTGAGTGTGACTTTTTTTAGGGCTATTTGTCTCAGATGGAGAAGAACCATTGCTGCTCTCTCACATGCTGTACAAGACTTGTCACAAATATTTCACCCTGCAGTGAAGGGGTTACTTTATAAACATAAGCAGCATCTGCAGCATATAATTAAGTAAAACTGTATTGCTCTGGTGTTATCTGGAAGCCATCATGTTGAATATGAAAAAAAAAAAGTGTAGAGAGAGGATTTGAAACCTGGCTGATGGGTGAAATAATGAGTGAGTGACTTCATGGTTACTAGGAAAATATTAAAGACAAATTAGACACTAAGGGAAGGAAAGCTTGTTGATTCTGTGTAGATAAAATATTCTTTATTGTTATAGATATTGCTGAGACGCTGATTAATAGCGTTTCCCTCTGCAACATGTCCCACACAATACACCTGCTGTTATTCTTGCCGCTGTTTCTGGCTTTGGTCAGATAATCTTCTCAAAGTGATAGTGGATACTAGGATTCAAATTGGCTGGAAAGGTAATGAATAAGTAATATAAGGAAGTAAAGCAAAAAGCAGATACCAAAGCCCAGTGGAAAACTGGGAAATCACTCACCAGCAGATCAGATTACAAAACCCTACTATGAGGCCGGTAATAACCTGCTGTATTTTATGTAACACTAAAATTTGATACACAGATATTTTCAATATAGACATGTTTGTTTCATTATTTTGTTATATCAGAGATCATTAATGACACATTTCCATGGTAACTTTAAAGGGATTTTCCACATCATCATCATATATTTATATAGCGCCATTAATTCCGCAGCGCTGTACAGAGACTGTCACTCACATCAGTCCCTGCCCCATTGGAGCTTACAGTCTAAATTCCCTAATATACATACACACAGACAGAGAGACTAGGGTAAATTTGATAGCAGTCAATTAACCTACTAGTATGTTTTTGGAGTGTTGGAGAAAACCTGGAGCACCCGGAGGAAACCCAGGCAAACACGGGGAGAACACATGACCCCAGTGCTGTGAGACAGAAGAGCTAACCACTAAGCCACTGTGCTGACCAATCATTCTCTTCTAGTAGATACATTGCTCCTCATCCTCTTGATGTTATATCACCTACTTCATATCACTGTAATGCTAGCTCCAGGGTAAACTGATTTATACACTGTCCTTTCTATACTTCCGTCAGTATATTTAGTAAGCGCTGTTCACAACAATATGTATCCTTATACACAGTACAAAGCTTATCCTTACTGAAACTGCTCATCTTCCATTTACCTCACAATAACTGTCAAATTACAACTGAGCTCTGCATACTCAATAACTGTCCTGGCTCATGCCATCACCTTCCTTCCCTTCTCCCTCAAAGCATGTTGGGTGTTTTAGTTCTTCAGTGCACAGTGGTGCATGCGCAGTAACAGTGCTGCCGCCTGGGTGACATAAACAATGTCTTGAAAGCAAAGAGCAGAGTTAGAAAAATTTGCTGTTTAAAATTGGATGCTTTAAGTTTGGATTCTGAAGTGCATCTGAATGGTATTTATAAAGGACAATGGACAGACATTGGCAAACTGTTGTACAAACTAAGAATTCATACAAGTCTTACATATTCTCACAACTAGAACAATATCCAATTTTGGAAGACTCAAATTAGGGGGAAAACTCCCAAAACCCTGAAAGAATAGATCATTTTCCTGGAGAGTGCTTACTTAGCTCAAAGTTGGTAGGGACATGATGCCATCATGCCCCACTAACCTCAATGACAACTGAGTGGCAGGGACATTGTCAAGTCCTATACTGTGCAAGTTTCATATACTCTGAGGGCCTCACGTTAGTCTGCAGGAGTCACCATTTGAGATCATGCCTCTTCTCTGACATGGTGTGGCTGCCTGCTGGTGCAGGGTTTTTCTTTCCAATACCCAGGAGGAATATGTGCTCAAACTACAAACTCTGGGTTGCAGAAGTGCAGCACAGTGAGACACAGTCTCAGTTACCAACACCTGGCCAGTTCATTGAGCTTTTTCTCTGTGAACCAGCATTCTTGTACCTGGCTGCTTACTTGACCACTGGCTTTCAGATAAATACATGTCTGACTCTTGACCCCTGGCTCTCAGACCACATGATTATGTGAATCCCATCATCAAGTCAGGATCACATGTGCTTTAAAAGTATGTACCGTATATACTCGAGTATAAGTCGACCCGAGTATAAGCCGAGGCACCTAATTTTACCTAAAAAAACTGGGAAAACTTATTGACTCGAGTATAAGCCTAGGGTGGGAAATGCAGCAGCTACTGGTAAACAGGAGACATATGTGATGGAGGGGAACTAATATCTTACAGTTTCTGGTGGATCCAGCAGGACATGGCAGATAGGTTGGGAAAATTGGAGTCTAATATCTCCCTGAATATGTTACCTAAACTAACATTTTAGTTCTTGTTTTTAGCAACCATTGCTACCAGCGCCTGAAATATGAGCAAATTGATGCTGTAGTGATTAAAACCCTGGTTGTGGCAGGCTACTAAAGTTGCTGCACCTTACCAGAATCATGGAGTTTTCCTCCCTCGGGGTCTTCTCCACTGCGCTGTTGGGATCGCTAGATTTTTATAATGAGTGTCCACAATTAAGGGTCCAATGTGCAAATAGGCTGCAAGTCAAAGCCCCAGTTCCATGTCTCCTCATTGCGCCAGTTAATTACATTTGATGCTATTGTTGCTGAGACCTCAAAGGTCATCAGCTTGAAGCAGTACAATAAGTGATCAGGAGGAGGAGTTCAGCCTTTTACTTACCTCCACAGTGGAACGCATGTGCGTTCCACAGACAGGAAGTTCGGCGTTCCAAATGCCGAACTTCCTGTCAGTGGAACGCACATACGTTCCACTGTGGAAGCTAAAAGCTGAGGGACGGGAGAACAGAGTGTGTAAGCCGAGGAGGGCTTTTTTCAGCACAAAAAATGTGCTGAAAAACTCGGCTTATACACGAGTATATACGGTAAGTATAGGCTATGCTTTTGAACAGGAGAGGCTTATTTGAACCCATTAGAATGCTGGAAAAATGCATGGTCAGTATAAATGGGAAACTTGGGATAGTTTTTTTAAAAAATAATGAGACTTTTGTTATAGATGATTTAAACAGTAACCAAAAATATTGCCAAACTGAACAGTCAGAAACTAAGGGTTAGTTTATTAAGTTAAGTTAGTAGAAATAGGGGTTTAAATCAATTTCTCAGTTTATTTATATATTCTTTTGCGCAAGTCCTTTAAAATTGTACTATTACAAAATATTTCACAATTTCACAGTAATTTCATATGTAAAAAGACAACCTTCAGGAACTAATTCTCTCTCTTTTCTTTTCATGCTTTAATAAATGTACATGTTAGCAGCAGAGATATCAAGTTTCTATTTTTTTCTATGCTGCTGGTAGTAATGTGTTTCCATTACGGTAGAGTCATATTATTTCTTTTAAATGGGTTTACAATATTTCTCTAGAAATCTCCTAAGAGATCATGGCCATAGGATTACTGGTAGCAAGCTCCATTCACTTTAAAAGCACAAGACATGTGACACACTAATGAAATACAGTCAAGATCACATATCAAGGACATTTTTTATTGAAATAGGTGATCAAATGAAAGACACATTGGTAAATTTCATTAACATTACCTTTCCTCAGTAATGAACCATGTTCTTTTATTATCACCCCCCCCCCTCTTTTTCAGTTAATAACACTACCCTCCTTTCTGTCCCTAAAGTCCGATGCCTAGGGGTCATCTTAGATTTCTCCCTCTCTTTCGAATGTCACGTTCTGTCCCTCTCAAAATCCTGCTACTTCCACCTTCGTAATATGTGCATGATGCGGCCCTTTCTCACCACATAAGCCTCCAAAACTCTTATTCACACCCTTGTAATCTCTTGCATTAATTACTGCAACCTCCTTCTCTCTGGCCTACCCGACTCCCACGTTTTCTCACTTAAGTCTAACCACAATGCTGCTGCCCGCCTTATTTTTCTCTCTCTTTGCTATCCCTCTCTCTCTCTCTCATTGGCTCCCTATGGCAGACAAAATTAAATTTAAACTCCTCCCTCTAACCTTCAAAGCTCTCAATCAATCCTCCCCTACACCTCATCTCTACCCACACTCCTTGCCTCCCTCCACACTCTGCCAATGACTGCCACATCTCTAATTCACTAATTACCTCTTCCCACTTCCACCTCCAGGACTTTGTTCGGGCTGTTACCCAACTGTGGAACAATCTCTCACGCCCTATCAGGTTATCCTCTACTCTCTGAGGCTTCAAGCGTGGCAATAAGACTCATTTCTTTTTTCAAGCCTATCAGTCTTCCTCTTAACTCCCTTGTCTTGGCATTTACCCCCACTCTCCCAATCGATACCACCGTATTTGTTCCTTCCCCTTTCCTTCAGGATGTAGGCTCTCACGAACAGGGCCCTCTCTCCTTGTGTTCTCCTTCTATTGTTTCATCATCCTCTGTACCTCTTGGCCCCTTTTCCTAGCCCTGTTTTATTGAGCTCAGGCCTACATCACGCTGGTCATTACCATCACTCCCATATATAATTTGATCTGCATCGCTACTGACCTGACCACAGCTACCACCAGTCAAAGCCTGCCGCAGGAATCACTCTACACCCCCCCCCCATCAAGCATCGAAGGAAACCAGCTCCACAAGATTAACAACCCGGTACGACCACCAGACTCACTGAAGACAGGTCAGCACCTCTTGCAGTTAACAGGAGGCTGAAATCATTTATCCAGGAACGCTGCAGACATAGCAGATGAAAGGGTATGTGAATGGCAGCGTCTAGCTGTGCTACACCTTTATATTTTGGCATAGTATCACTATTAACACAGTATCAATCAGTGTTTTTCTGGACTGTACAAAGGAACTGTTTTTCATTACCATACACGGATATTGCAGAACATTTACTGGGGCATCATTAGACTGTTTCCTAAAGTAAATAATATTGACTTTTATACCAAGAAAAAAACATTCCCATTTCTTTCTTCTTTTTCCTTTTTTCTTGTTACCTTAGCAGAGTGTGCGTTTTTTTTATTATTGCATCGTTCTACAACTAGTCACTTTTTTATATTGACTGCTACCTGTTCCCCTTTTTTTCTCCTTTTCCCCTGTCTCTTCCTACCTCTTTCTCTTTGTTTTCTTTCTGCCCCCCCCCCCCCCTGATTCTATCCACTGTACTTGTTTGCTTACCATTTGTTTATGTTTTTGTCCTTTGTGCTTGTTCTATGCAAGTTGTTCTGTATTAATGGATTAATGCATATACATAATAAATACACCCTGAATTACACGAATAATATTTGTTTGTTATTTTACCATTATCTCCACCCAATCACACTCAGACCCTCTTTTTGCGCCAGGGAAAATCTGTTTATCTTTGCCACCCAGATTGGGAGTTACACATCTCACAAATCTCAAATAGGGAGCGCAGATCAGATAATACTGCTGCATTGCCATGTTATCTGTATATTATTTGTTTATTCTGTATGTCTGGTATTTGCATTCTGTATATATCATGTACAGTGCTGCAGACCTTTTGTGGCGCCTTATAAATAGAAGATAATAGTAATAATGTTTATTATTTTTTGGAGATTATTAACAACCGGAAAGGACATTACCAATAGCAGCCATCAGATTTTAGCTTCTGTTTTTCACGCTGTATCAGAAAATTGCAATTACAAGCTTATTGAGTGCTATGGGTAAGACCATGATTGGCTATATAAAAATAAACAATAATAATACTAAGTAAACTCAATTATGAAACCGAGAAAAAGCTGGTTAGTATTTTTGCTTCTTCTTATTGGTGGAGCTGGAAGGACCCAGGTGTCCATTGCTGAGTGCAGGCTAGATGCAATAATGCCCCTGAATATGTGCAGAAACAGAATCTTATATAGTGGGATGAGGCATTCTAATTAACTTCTAAATGGAGAGGCATTTAGTGGTGTCCACATGGCCTTTTAGCACTACAAAATAACTTGATCGATCATTAACCACAACCATTTGGAAATCAGGGATTTTAGGCAATGCCTTGATCTGCACAAGATTAGTCCCTAAACTTTGATATACAATCAATATATTGTGAAACTCTTCCCCTTTCTCATCACAGAAATCCAAAGTATTCTGACAGAATTCAGACACCCTGCCCAAAGGCAGCCATGACGTATGTTTTTTCCAAATGATGCTTGAACCAGGCTGTCCCTGACAGACTCTGATTCCAGTGCTGTCAACCAGAACTGTTGTGATTTGGGTCCTGGTAGGTTAATACTAGAGATGGTCACTGACCCCCGTGTTTTGGTTTTGGTTTTGGTTTTGGATCTGGATTACCTTCGTGTTTTGGTTTTGGTTTTGGTTTTGCAAAACCGCCATTGCATATTTTGGTTTTGGTTTTGTTTGGTTTTGTTTTGCCATTTTTGGTCTAAAACAACCTAATTTAGTGCTCAACAAGTTTCTTGGTAATTCTAAAGCTAATAAATTATCCAAAAAACAGTTTAATCCCTGGTAGGCCGTCCTTAATGCGAACACTTGCCTGCAAATTATACAGACAAAACTGGTTGTCTACCTCCTCCATCTTTGATTATTTGCAATGTAGCCATCGTCTTTGGGTGTATATTACATCCTCCACTTGTAGTTGTATCGAAAAAAAAACAGCCTGCATAGACTGTGGAATTAGAAAGTAAAAATAAATGGACCACGGCAGTTTGGTGGCTATCTATGCCCCCCCACCCCCCCGCCCTCCACTTAAAGTTGAATACAAAAAAAAAGCAGCCTGCATAGACTGTGGAATTAGAAAGTAAAAATAAATGGACCACGGTAGTTTGATATCTGTCTGCATCAGACCCCCTCTCCACTAGCAGTAAAATAGAAAACTATTCAGCCGTTATAGAGTCTAGAATATAAATAGAAATTGAGAAAGCAATTTGGTATCTGTCTGCATCATAATCATCAACATCATCATTAGTGCCCTCGTCGCCTACACAAATCTCGCCCTCATCCTCTTCTAATTCCAAAGTGGCATCCTCAATTGGTGTATCACCGGCTACACTCGGGCTATTCAGGCACACATCAGCAGAACTGCTGAAAGGGCCCCTCTTTATGGGTACACTGTCACTAACAGAATGCTCACGATTAGACATCCCACTGTTGGATGGACTCTCCACAGGGATTGTTGTCATTTCTGATTCAGAGCAAACATTATCCTCTAATGCCTTACTGTTATCTTGCAGCTCGGCTTTGACGCGTAACAGTAGTTGTGCATCACTTGTAGGCTCGGTAACATTTTTGATCTGCCACTAATAGAGAAAGGCAAAGGCCTCATTCTCTCTTTGCCACTGCGTGTGTAGAATGGCATGTTGGCAATTATTTTTTTTATCGCCACTTAACTTTTCCTCAGTTACACTTCTATTTTGCTTCAACACAGTAAAAAAAAATTTTGGGTGTGTTTTTTTGACTGATTTCAAAACACTGTGTAGTTTGACATTGCCTTGGCCAGATGACGTACTGGGAACACTACCATCAGGACTGGTGACAGAACCTGGTTGCTCATTCTGCTCATATGTGGACTGCTTTGAATCCATTCTGAGCCCAAAGTACTTGTAGTGCTACAAATTGTTTTAGATACTGCTGACAAATATGACTTTTGACAGCCAGAAATATTTATGCACAATTATGGGGGACACCCCAAAGCACTTGGGAGTGCTAAAAATTATTTGGTAGATACTGCTGACAAATATGACTTTTGACAGCCAGAAATATATATACACAATTATGGGGACACCCCAAAAGCACTGAGGAGTGCTAAAAAATATTTGGTAGATACTGCTGACAAATATGACTTTTGACAGCCAGAAATATTTATGCACAATTATGGGGGACACCCCAAAAGCACTTGGGAGTGCTAAAAATTATTTGGTAGATACTGCTGACAAATATGACTTTTGACAGCCATAAATATTTATGCACAATTATGGGGGACACCCCAAAAGCAATGGGGAGTGCTAAAAATTATTTGGTTAATCTGCTGACAGATAGTAATTTTGACAGCCAGAAATATTTAGGCAAAATAATGGGGGACACCCAAAAAGCACTTTGAGTGCCAAATATTGAAAAAAAAAAAAAAGACTCCTCTATCCTCCTCTCTTCTCTAGCCATTTTTGTTAGCACAATTGGAATCAGAATATTGTATTCTCTGTCCCTGCTCTAATCAGCCTGTGACTACACCCTGCTCTCTCCCTCTGTCAAATGGCGATGGATTGCTGTGGAGGCGTGTATTTATAATCTTCAAGTATCGCGAGAACCGAGCCCCGAGTTCCGACGACGTCACGATGACGTTCGGCCTCGATTTGGATTCCGAGCGGGCGGGAGAGTACCGAGCCTGCTCGGCTCGGTACTTGGATAGCCAAAGTTCGGGTGGGTTCGGTTCCCGGGGAATCGAGCCCGACCATCTTTAGTTAATACACAGTGCTTATTCTGTGCACTCTGTAACCCACTGCTGGAGATGCTGTGGAATCCCTAGGAACTCACAGCGACCTAGACTTCTTCCTTGAGGGAATGGCCATAATAGGGCAGGAGAGATGTGATCCATTGTCTGGGTAGATTACAAAAGTGGGATCTGGTCTGGTCATCAAGTAGTTAATGACCTAATAGGTAGTTAAATTGATATTTTTTTCTGTACAGCATTATGAGATATAAGGCACACAAACTCTTAAACCCTTTTGTGACAGGAGGTTGTTCACATGTTAATGAAATATCAATGTTTGCGTTTTCTGGTTGCTTCGCTGAGAACACTTCTTTAATTCTTAGCCTAATTAAGCGAATGTTACTTTTTCAGGACAGATAGGGCTTTCAAGGCATATTGAAATAGATTTTTTTCTTTTCAATGGGGAAAGTTAAAACTATAATACATACACTTTGCCTGAATATTTTCCTTAGTTACATTCATGTAATTGGTGCATCCCAGAAAATTGCTCCTAACTCTTAGCTCTCCAGAGTATTGAGATATCTAATATCATTACCTATTTCATGGTCGGTAGCAGTTGTAGAAACAATTGTATGTTCTTTGTTCCTTAGTTTCCATGTATTTCTTTTATTGAAACATGGGGAGATATTAAGAAGTCCTGGGAAGATATTGTTAGTTATGTGTGCACGTGGACGTGTGCCTATTTTTCCTACTTGACTTTTGTTTGTTGTATCTTTTTATTACATTGGTCAAAGTGCATAGAAGTGGAAAGTGCACCCGATATAAATATCGGAATGAGATCTGATCTTTGAGACCTCAGGGGTCGTGGAAAATACAAGTCCTTTTGTAGACAGGAAAGGGTTGTGCCGCCTCCCGCAAGACAGGGGACGTGCCTGTAAATGTGCCCTTTTCACCCCTTTATCTCATTTAAAAGAAGCAGTTCCTTTTGAGTGACCCCTGCAGATGGCATGAATGCCAAGGTAATTTACTATTGGAGAACGGGTTTTGCTTTTCTTCATAAACAATGGTGTATTACATATGATCACGTTTTGTTATCATATACCGTATGCATCTGTTCACTGAATATGCATGCTTACTGTAATAATGAAGAGTAACACGAAAGACAGTACAATATTATCATTGTCTGCAGAGCAAGTGGGAGGTCTCCCTTCATAGTGTTCATTCAGAATTGTGTTTTCTGTTGGCAAAACATCTTCTATAAAAATAAATACCAAAGATATAATTTGTAAAGTTCACCCATCATGCATTATGTGTGCTGAACCAATGCTAATAAGAATGCAGTCTATTACTTAATTAGGAACCAAATGAATAACATATATCAGGCCTCTTGTTACCTGTACTTACTGAATTCATAGGGCTAGATTTACTAAGCTGCGGGTTTGAAAAAGTGGAGATGTTGCCTATAGCAACCAATCAGATTCTAGCTGTCATTTTGTAGAAGGTACTAAATAAATGAAAGCTAGAATCTGATTGGTTGCTATAGGCAACATCCCCACTTTTTCAAACCCGGAGCTTAGTAAATCTAGCCCATAGTCTGCACAAATCTGCATACAGATAAAGGGGGTGGGGTTTAATAAGGGGCATAACAATTATTTTCCAAAAACTTGACATTGGTAGTTTTGCTCATAAAAATATAGTTTCCCGTATAAGGTATACCTGGTTGGTGACAAAAGCATAGTATTGAAAACATATGTCTAACTTCAGCCACCTCCAAGCATATTCATTTTAAAGGAGAAAAGTGGTTTTGTGGCCCATCTAAACAGGGGACAATCTCTTTTAAATATCTTGATGCACCATACATTTTGTTTCATACGTGGGAGCAATACAAGATACTTGTTTGAGGCTTGTCCCATTTCAGAAAGGAGCACCTCTAACTGCCTGACTCCTCCCATCAGAGGGATTAACATATTGAACCCCTGCAATTGATTCCATCATTGAGGTACTTTGTTACTCCACACTCCATTAATAGTGTAGGAGGGAGCAAAAGTAGGCAATGCACAGCATGTGATACACTATCTGTTATACCACTAAACTGTTGCCTGATACAATAAGCTCACCTTGCCTTCTGGTCATCATGGTCCCTTTGCTACTCTATGATACATAAAATTTCAGGATTCACGTTTCCAAAATTCTTAATTGCATAAACACTGCTAAAATTGACCCAACAGTGACAATCCATGGCAGGGGAATGTTTTTCACTGATTGCACAACAGTATTGCCTAGTGTTTGACGTGGTATAAATGGAAGTTTTATACAGATAGGTTGGTTAAAAGCATAGAAGAATAATCTGTGTCTGTGTGGTGTAAATGTATGTACCGATATTAGTGCAGGTTTGGGGACAGAGTTTAATGTTTTGGGATTTAGTGAGGGAGAGTGGGCCTCCCATTGTGGGTGTGACAATGGGGGTTGTTTATAAATGAGTGGAATGTGTAGGGATATTACTGTAGACAGTAGAAGGACTGTGTACTATATGTGGGTTATTTATGTGTTGTCAGTTTGTTGGTTATACTGTATGTAGGTAGATGTTAGGAGTGTGTTCTAAGAAATGTATTTATATCATGTGCCCAGCTGTCATCTTGTGTATTATGTGCATTAGTTTAGAAGTGAACGGTTTAGCTTGTTTATTCAAACTTGCATACACTACATATAGGTCTACAAGTTAACCCGTGCATGATACTCATGCATTCTAGTCAAATCAAGCTACTTAAGGTGTTAAAAAGGTTCTTGTCATGCATTTGGGCCATAGCCCAGGCCTCAACCACCAACCTCTCCCCACTGTCACCCCCGGCAACCACCAACCACTCCCAACTGTCACTTCTCCTTCAAGAAATATATATATACATATTTTAAATCTTTATAAACACTTTTAACAATTAACAAATTAAATGAACAAATTAAAAACATCTTAGTATACCAAATTTCAGCCCTTTCTGATTTTTTTTTTCCACACACACTAAGAATTTAGTAGGTCAGTGTATAACTCCGCCCAGCAGGTGGCGCTGCAGCTTGGTTTTATTTTTTCCACACACACACACACACAGACAGACAGACTAACACACGCCACTAGACATTTATATATTAGATACTGTGTAATTAATGGGTGTTCAGCGCAGTGTGCAAGGGTATTACAATAGAGATGGAAATAATGGACCAATGTTTACTAAAAATGGCCTTTCTTCTCATTATCCTGGCAGATTCAGATATTGTCACAACATGGGGAGGTGAATGAGCCGGAATTGGGAGAAGCAGTCCTGATAGTGGAGGCTCCTTATCGGATGACCCTCAATGTATTGTCCATGTTTACTTGGGTAGCCGAGGATTACATTGAGAAAGAGCAACAGAAGTCCTAGGTAGCCCCTAGTGTGTCAGTATGTGATTATGCTCTGACATTTGTCACACAGCCTCCAAATCAGAGAGTTCTTAGCTTCCTATTGCTTCACAGGGTCACATCCAAATAAGTTGGGACAAATGTCACATAAATGGAGAAGCTCTGGGGATAATTGCTTTAGTGTGCAGTTCCCAGGGCTCTGCTGAGAGGAAGAAACAATTAACTAGAAGTGCCCTAATAATTACTTCACATACAGGAAGTGCAAATATATTGCTTGCCCCGGGGCACCTAATAACCTTGCTACACCTCTACAACATTTCTTTCCATTTCTGTTTGCTAATCACATGTGGACAGTGTACATGATTAAAATGCACTTCTATCGTATATTAAATAATCAACAAATCCAATACTCAATAAATCATAACATTATGAAAAAATACCATTTTGAGAATAAAATTCAGAATATAGATTAAAATAGGTGGTAGTACGCAATATAGATTTATTTTCACAATGACAAAGTTATTTTGAAAATAGACAGCCTAAAATATAGCTTACCATCTCTCTGACAAATGAAGACCAGTATTCAAACTTAGATTTTCCTTTTAATAATGCAAAGATGTCCGTATGTATTTTACCCTGCTCCTTACTCTGTCTGGCAAGAGCAGGTTAATGAAATTTCCTGAATACATACTGTACCAAAAATAAATATAGAAAACAATGTGCTACTTGAGCAATTTTCCCAACATGTCAAGCCAGTCCTGGATATTTGGTTTGCAGATATTTATTTTGGAAATAAGTTTAGCCTGCTTCTTACTTCCTGCATTATTTAAAGGTTTTACAGTCATATAAAATGTCTCTACTATGACATGTCTTGTTATGAGTTTACGCAGACAAATTGTGTTTGTCCATTCTTTCATATATTTGAAAAAAATATTATAAAAACATAGTATATCTTATATTACAATGCAGAGTATGTGTCCTGGTTTTTGCATCAAAAAGATGATGTGGCCTCATCGAAAATTGTCATGGATTAGGCATATCAAGCATGATTTTGGCAGCTTATTGAAGAGTTTGGTCAGACTGGGAATGTGGGGCTAAATGTATCAAGCTGAGAGGTTTCTGGCAGGTTTGAAAAACCAATCAGATTCTAGCTATCATTTATTTAGTACATTCTGCAAAATGATAGCTAGAATCTGATTGGTTGCTATAGGCAACATCTCCACTTTTAACACCTGCTTACCAGTTTATACCCCTAAAATTTGCTTGTTACTATGATAGAAAAAAACTCAAGCACCAACAGGTTTTTGGTTAAGCCTTCCTCCCTTCAGCTTGCTGGCCATACATCCACACACCACTACCCCTCCAGATAATCCCCAAAAGTCCTTGAATTCCGCTGCTTCTGTGAAAAGCTTCTGTCAAAACCCACTGGTCAGGTGTTGTGCAACCATTTACTTGGGGTGTCTTGCTGTCATGCGGTATCCCACTCACTTTTGCCTCTGTCCCAGCTTTGGCATGGTTGTGGCATCTGCAACAAGGGGGTCCCCTCAATACTCAGGGATTTAAACACAGCTGTGGTGGTCACCAGTGGTGTGCACTGCGAAGTAAAGAAAATGTTGGGCATCAGACCATCACATAGCAAAAATAAAGAGTTTTTATTTTCCAACACCTTCTTCTCCTTCGTATATCATAACGGTTGCAATGGACTTCAAACTCCCCCACCACAGATTACAGTGGTTATAAGCACAACTTCTCCAAAAGCCTCCAGAATATAAACTTCAGAAGATTACTCATTTACTCTACCTGCACTTCACTTCCTTCAGTCTAGCATACAAAATTACAGAGCTGTGTACCCTGGATGCAGTAGTTCCACACTTCCTAGTAATGCTGTGTTCCCTCTGACAGGTGTCAGCACACAATGGGCATACTTCAGAGGTTCATGCTCACAATACGACAAGGATTAACTACCATTCCACACAGGGACCCTCTTACTCCAGGCCAACTGCTGCTACTGGCCACACTGCACTTGCAATTGACATCCCAATATCCAGGGACCCTTCCATACTTGGGTACCATACTGCACTACTGTGCAAGTCAGGAACATTACATATTCAGACAGACAACTTAAACTTCCCAATAGCCAGGAACTCTGTTTCAGTAGTTACAGTATCCTATCACAGGACTCCATCTACTTCTCACTGTGGGAATTTCTTTCCTGCAGAGAAGCCGACTGCCTAGTTGCAGTGACCCCTCCCTTCACACTATTGAGGCCTTTTCAAGCAGGCTCTCTTACAGGGGAACCTCCTCTTCTAATTTAGCTCCTGTTAGCCATCTGCCTCTGCAGAAATCCCGCTCATAGTATGGTGGTGTTTACAAGGGGGCTCTACACAGTGTTTTTCCACAGAGTGCATATGACTTTCAGCCAATTACACTCATCCCTTCCAAGGGTCTCTGTCTGCTTTTCAAGCCTTTCTCTCCATGCACTGTCATCCAAAGCTCTCCTCCTTAAGGCCTTTGCTGGAAGAGACTCTCCCCCTCTTGTCCAAGTGCAGCTCTAATGCACTCTGGCACCCAGACTCCTTATCTAGTGCCTCTTCTAGGGTACCACTGTAGGTGGGGATCCTGATTTGTAAACTCTACCTAACTCAGGGGCTCTTTCCCAATTGGGGCCCTTACTCCCCTTACTGGGGTAAACCAATTGCGCCTGTTGGCATCTGCCACGCACCCCCCTTGTCGGTCCAGGGACCTCCCACCTCCCGGTTCCCTGCTTCTAAGAATGGCTGCCAGCCCCTAAATGCCAGCCAAATGGCTGCATTTTTGCACTGCACAGCTATGCTCCGGCTAATAATCTCACGATGACTAGCTATGATACATCTTCTATTGACCTTGTCTGCCATCACTGGGGAAGTGGGGCCACCATAAGAGTAATGCTATATACACTGTAGACTGCAGTTGGCGGTAACAGAAGTTGGCCACATGCATATGCTCAAGAAGTGACAACCATACCCTTATGTCACCCTTAATTTCCTTAAAGATCTTTATGAAGTAGTGTTGCTTCTATATACCTGAGGTGGTCATTTGCAGTTTGCAGCTGAATATCCTCACTATGGGTAAAACTGTATGTATGAAATTTAGGAGACTGAATTGAAATGACTGAGAAGGAACTGTGTGTTACTTATTTTGCTACCAAGAACATGACTAAAAAAAACCTTGTCAGATGGCAGCCTACAGACTCCCATTGAATCCTATAAATGGAATAACTGTCTATGCCCAGATATGTGAGTATTGTGCTTGGCCCTTGTCTATCTCCAGCCATTGGAACCCCAAAGGTTTTTAGCAATGCCTCTAAGCAAAATGACATTTCTTGACATTTGCTTGCATTAGCTGAGCTAGCTAGAAGAAGTCATTGAAGTTACCTTACCCTAAAGTAATAAGGAACTGAACTTATGAAGAAGGAACATGAAATAGTGCAGCATCAAGCAATAGCACTTTTTGAGCTTAAAGGCCATACATTTTTTTTTTGTTGCAATGGGAAACAATATTAATGCATATTTGTTTTCTACCAGTTATAATATAACCAACCCAGCCCTGGTAAAGGCTGGTGCTGGAAGCCGCTTCTTTTTATATATCATTTGTTCACATAACAGGAACAAAACATAATCATAGCATGAAATCGCAAAAGACAAAGACCAGGGCCTAGATTTACTAAAGAGCGGTACAATGAAACCCCCAGTTTTCAGTCTTTTTCCTGGCGGCTTTAAACCCGCCACATTTACTAAAGGCCAGAAAGCCAATAAAACAGCCAGAATGAACATTTTTAAAAACCACCACATTACAGATTGCCATCTTGATTTTACACTGAAGAACATACAAACAGCTGGATTTAATACGCTGGGGTTTGCAAAACCGCCACCAAACTGCCATCCAAATAGCCAGAACAGAAGAGGTAGTTATGAGTAAAGAAACTGAAGAAATCACATTTAATTAGGTTGCAGTTAATCGTGATGCCTATAAAAACGGCCGAACAAGTGTTTGCAGGTCTGGGTTTGTTGGAGAATGGCATTTTCTGGTATTGTTGTTCACTCATGCTGCTTTTCATTTGATGGAGACAGAAAAGAGGGAGGAGGAGGATGATGATGATGATGACGCTGAGCAGTAGCCCCAGGATCTGTGAAGGCCACACCGACCACATGCAGCACGTGTATTTGTATATTGTTTGAACCTGGACTCTCTGATCAGGAGGTGGTGCAAATGTTTCACCTTATCCGCACTAACCTACTGAGGCTTTATGATCAAGTGAAAATGGATTTGAAGCCAGAAACATCACACTCCCATGCAGTGTCTGGGCTGCACAAATTATTGTAAGCTGTTCACTTTATGGCCATGGGCTCCTTTTAGTCTGTGACCTCAAAAGTGTTAGGGATAACATAGGCAACTTTTTCCAGACATTTTTCACAGGTGTTTAGTGTGGTGCCCCAAAATCTGAGTACCCTGGGGTGTATCTATATGTTTTTAATTTGTTAATTTAATTTGTTAATTGTTAAAAGTGTTTATAAAGATTAAAAAAATAAATATTTCTTGAGGGAGAAGTGACAGTTGGGAGTGGTTGGTGGTTGCCGGGAGTAACAGGAAGGAGGAGCGTGTGTCATAGCAACAAGTCCACTAACTTTGGTAATAACTGTGAACTCCCAGAAGGCAGTGGGAAGAGGAAAGTTCTAGACTTCTGAGAGAGAGAGATCCCTGTGTCTGCATAGACTGAGAGAGAAAAATAGGGACAGAATGAAAATCGGACAAAGTGATCTATAAGCAGATTAAAAGTGAAGTAAGTGTAAGAAGAGAAGAAGATAAGAAGTGAGCCAAAGAGAGGTGTGAGTAAAAAGGAAAGTACTGAAAACAAATAAGCAGTATAGAGATCTGTGACATCACACTAAACAGACTGAGCTATGTACTGAGAACAGTGTGAGAGGAGAGAAAATAGAGAGGTCTGTGAATACACACAAAAGAGACTGTGTAATACAAAAGATCATCAGTTTATTTGGCGTGAAAAAGTAATTTATGGGCCCCAACCACGTGCAGCACTTCTACTAAATTCCTGTGCACAGTTCAACCCAGGACTGAGTGTAAAATATAGTAACGTTACCAGGGATAATATTGGTGCACCAAATGTTTTAGTTGAATGTTAATGTTAAGTGATTTACCTGAAAATTGATTTATTGTATATTATATGTTAAATGCCATTGTGCTCTATATTGATCAAATGAGTGTTTTGTCATTGCCATTGAGTTGAAGGGGTCAGTGGCGCGGTGGCTTACCAAAATTATCTTTACCGCATTATTAATAAACCCAAGTTATTTGACCAATCCTTGTCCCTCTCATTGAAGTATTATCTCCTGACCACCGGATGTCCGAATAAAAAAAAAACCTGAATCGTGTCTGGAGGACAAGGTGGGAAGGAAATCCCATCAGTCTCGGCCACCACATTTAGTGTCCTAAAAAGAGTATTGCATTCATCTATTTGCTTCCCCCGCCAGGAGTCACAGTGGCATGAGTTGAAGGTAGCTTTTTATAGGCTCTCAGGATTACCTAATGTTTTGGGAGCTATAGCTTGCCCTCATATTGGCCTGAGATCACCTCACCACAAGGAGGATGTTTTCATTCATTACTACTGCAGATGTCTGCTATGTGTGGTTAGAGGAAGTGACTTTACTGCCATCCACTTGCTATTCTGGAAGTGCAAGCTGACAGGAAATACCTGGCAGCCATCTTGAGCTCTCAGTATATACCACACAGTAAAGACATGTTCTCACAGTTCTCCAGCCTTTTCTTATTGATTTGAACTCAGAGAATTCTACAACTACCACTACCACTCCCTGAATGTGCAGGATGTCTGTTATGCTAACATGCTTCTAATGAGTGTTTTTGGCTGGGTATCCTAGTTCATGTCATAATACCTATATCCTGAGGTAGTCCGCCCTTTAATGCCAAGTTTGAGAATGGAGAAATACCAGAGGGATGGCATTTGGGTATGTATAATGCATAATTTTAGGCAACCTTATCCTTGTTTTTTTTGCGCTACCTGTTGTAGAGCATTGTGCATTCAATGTTAGTTAACATATGTATCTAATTTCATGTCATTCAGGATATGGATGTCGCTCCTGGTTGATGTCTCCACTGCTGCATCTGCAAACTCCTGCCCAGCACAAATGTAATGAGGCACACAAAGCCACTAGAGGTGTGATAGAATGTACCTTTGGACTATTGAAGACCAGATTCAGGTGCCTTGATAAATCTGGTGCATTTCTGTGCCCCTGCAAAGGCGTCAGATATTGTGCTGGTTTGCTGTCTACTGCATAATCTGGTTTTACACGAAATTACCCACAGACTAAAGCAGTAGAGAGTGAATAAGTAGGTGTCCGTGAACCATCTGGTGATGTGCAGACTACAGAGGGGGGGGGGGGGGGGGCAGATCTGATTGACAACTGCTTTACAGGTAAGTTGATAATAATATCATTGGTCATTTGTGTTATGTGTGAACAATGCATAAGGGGCCACATTTACAAGTTATATCTATGTATACTTTTTCCTTCACTCTCAACATTAACAATCCCACATAGAGTATAGCTATAAATCAACACACATTATTTTACCACCATACATTACAATATATTCACCACTATTTAAAATAATAACACTAATATCTATATATACAGTATATAAAAGGCTAACTCTGCTCCTCACCATTATAACACACCTCTGTACATCTCCAATAGAGGGCAGTGTTGCTATATGTACAGTGATGCACATTGAATGTATCACATATTGTTGTTAGTTTACAATATTTATGTTATCAGTGTTTGTGTGTCAGGTAGAATATAAAGTGTCTTTATTTTAGACCTATGATTAAATATACATTATAACCTGTTTAGGGAAGTCACATCCTGCCAACATGGCTAATTTATTTGTTCTGAAAGCAGAATGCTTGCTATATTTTCCTAAGAAATGGCCATTATCTTCAATAATATCAGTTTACAGCAAATCTTCCCCCACACACCTACAGCACGCGCACACCTCCGCACATCTAAAGCACACACACAACTCCGCACATCTACACCACACACCTTCGCAACATCTTCCCCATGCACATCACCCCCACGCACACCTCTGCACATCACCCCCACGCACACCTCCGCACATCACCCCCACGCACACCTCCGCACATCACCCCCACGCACACCTCCGCACATCACCTCCACACACAGCTCCGCACATCACCCCCATGCACACCTCTGCACATCACCCCCACACACACCTCTGCACATCACCTCCACGCACACCTCCGCACATCACCCCCATGCACACCTCCGCACATCACCTCCACACACAGCTCCGCACATCACCCCCATGCACACCTCTGCACATCACCCCCACGCACACCTCCGCACATCACCCCCACGCACACCTCTGCACTTCTCCCCACGCACACCTCTGCACATCACCCCCACGCACACCTCCGCACATCACCCCCACGCACACCTCCGCACATCACCTCCACACACAGCTCCGCACATCACCCCCATGCACACCTCTGCACATCACCCCCACACACACCTCTGCACATCACCCCCACGCACAGCTCTGCACATCACCCCCACACACACCTCTGCACATCACCCCCACGCACAGCTCTGCACATCACCCCCACACACACCTCTGCACATCACCCCCACGCACAGCTCTGCACATCACCCCCACATATCTACACCACACACACCCACACATCTACACTGCACACCTCCGCACATCACGCCCTCATATCTACACTACAGACCTCTGCACATCACCCCCACTCACACCTCCGCCCCTTCGTTGGTGGGGGGAGCAGAGTTGTAAAAAAAAGGATGGACAGTGATGGAGAGCGGGGGCAGCATGGCACAGTGATGGAGAGGGGGGGCAGGATGGCACAGTGATGGAGAGGGGGGGCAGGATGGCACAGTGATGGAGAGGGGGGCAGGATGGCACAGTGATGGAGAGCGGGGGCAGCATAGCACAGTGATGGAAAGCGGGGGCAGCATGGCACAGTGATGAAAGAGAGGGAGGGCAACATGGCACAGTGATGGAGAGGGGGGCAGGATGGCACAGTGTGATGAAGTCAGGGGGGGCAGCATGGCACAGTGTGATGATAAGGGGCCAGGTGAAGGGGAAAAAGTAGCATGGAGGGCGCAGTGTGATCATAAGGGGGCACAACATGGTGCACAGTAATGTGTATGTGATGGCACAGGGGGCTTGTGGCAATGTAGTGTGAGGTGGGTGGTGGCTAATTAATGGGTGCAATTTTGTTTGTGGGGTGATGAGTGGGCAATTTTATAGTGCGGACTATTAATTTAAGATGGGGTGGTTTGGGGGCTACTGAATGTGGGCGAGAATAAGGTCTCTTTATTAAATGTGCCTATGCATTATTTAATATCAGTGATAGTTGCGGGAAATAGGTATATTTCTGAAATGTAAATACTATTTATTTATAATGTGAATACTATTATTTTACTGCTGGGGCTGGAGGAATGCCTAATTGTTAAACGTGGGTGCTATTGATTTAACACTGGGGCTGGCTGTAATTTTCTAAATGTACCCATTTTTTTCCAAATAGGGCCCCCAACATTCCAGGATCCAGACAAGCCGCAACTAAGGAAACCTGCAGCGACAGGTGGTGAAAGTGAGAAGAACAGGTAGGAGAGAGCAGGAGTGTGTGTGAAATGTTGTGATTCTAGTGGGACAATCCCAATTTTTGGTGACACAACAATGCAAGTTTTTTTTCTGTAAGAGGGTTTCCTGGGCACGCCAAGTAATTCATAGCTATGCCCCCAATTGTATGACCACACCCATATTTTTGTGGGTGTGGTTGTACAATTGTGGGTGTGGTCGTACAATTTTTTTGTGGGTGTGGTTGTACAATTTTTTTGTGCCGCACAAAAATTTTAGGGTCGTACAAATTTTTGCATTCTCAGCTATAAGGGGGGCCCCATGAAGTTGTTGTACCGGGGCCCTTAATTCCTCTTGGCAGCCCTCGGTGCCTCCCCTTAGAAAATGTCTAGATTAGTCCCTGCATTCTAAGCATCAGAACAAGTATATAAATTATTTGATCCTGCCACAAATCATGCAATGCGGCCTGAGATGGCACTATTAATTGAGGCAAGCAATGTTACCCTGTCTACTAAACAGTGGTCCGTTAAAGGGGTGCTACACCTTATACAGATTATCCTTCATGTCTCAACTTCATTGTTCTTATGTCTGAGCTTCATCATTCTTAGCCTTTATGGATCTTATTATGACCACGGTACATATGCACATGTGAGGTAAGATTAGCAGGAAGGCCAGGTTTTGTAATATCTTCCATGTAAAACAAATGCAACGTCTCACTTTGAAAAACCAAGATGTAAAATAATAATGGGATGGTAACACACTGCAAGGGAGAATTTTGTAGGAAACGGGGATATGTGTGTAAAAGGAGTTGGCGATGCACGATATTTATCAATTATTCTTTGATAGAAGATTGCATACACAGACTCTTGCTTTTATTTTTCTTCCTATTGAGAGCTAGAAGCAAGCTCCACCCTCCTGCAGCTCTGAACTGAACAGACTGAGTCAAAGAAGATCTCACTCTACTACAGTCCTCACAGAGCCAGCATGCTTTGATTGTATCCAGCACTCCGCTTTCTCTGCAACACATCTGCCAATCTGCTTATGTTTTGCAGGATGTTGAAGTAACAGATGGAGATGTTGCCGGCTTACCACATTTTTACTAGATGGATTGTAAACTTTAAAGATGATAACAGGGCATTTTATATAACACAAAGTGTCACACCGAGTTTAAACTGTTTTGTCTATTGATGAAACTCTTCCAGTTGACATAATCAGTGACTTAAATGGAACTTTTCCTACAGTGAATATCTGCACCTTTTGGATGGAAAAGTAAGTTTGGAAGGAATGGGTGATATGTGCACTGAGAAGATGATTTAAAGGAAAGTGGAGAATTATGGCTGCCTCATTTTCAGCTTGTCCTCTCATATAGTAGAATACAAACTCTTCAATAATGTCTGTGCCAGCGACTCCTCTCTATACAAATAGCACCAGGTTCAGTACAGAGATGCCAAAGTCACCATCTACTTCAAATGCATTTCTTTTTTGTCTTACTCTTACACTGACGCTCATTGTCTTAGTGAGCACTGTTTATTCTCTGGTGTCCTTGTTAAGGATCAAAAATAGGTCGTCACTCTCAGTGCTTGTAGCTTCCTTGTCTGTGGATGACTTACTGAGTGTGGTACCTGTGTCTATCTTCATGCTAAAACAATGGACCGGTGATCCGCTTTCCCAGCCACTGTGCACTGCTGCAGCGTTCCTCTACCTGTTTCAGGGAGTGTCCAGCAATTTAAAGGCATCTATAATTATTTCCTACAACTTCTGCACATCTACCAAACTATCAAACTATCAAACTACAAAATTGCCACCGAAAATATCATGGACAATTTTAAGCACATGGGCTGTTAGTTTGTCAATAAGTGCACTGCCTTTTTTTGGCTGGGGTGCATTTAATGCCACCTCTTGGGGATGCCTTGTAGACTGCACTGGCTCTTATGTGCTGTTTTTATTTGCTTTGTATTCTATCTGCTTCTGTGTTCTGAGTGTCTTCTCCGTCCCCTTAACTCACCAGTTGCTTTGCTCGGATAGCCAGGAACAACTACTTTATCTGAATTACAGAGATATTGCTAAGGGTTCTCTAACCCCCAATACACCTTTGGGCAGCAATGCCTCATCTGTGCCTCCTGATAATCCTGCTGGAAAAACCTTGAAGAATTTCAATGAGAATTGTTTGAGCTCAGAGGCTGTGTACAAGAGGAGCCTGGGTGATGATCAGCACTGCACAAGCAGCATGAGAGGTAGCAGGAGCATGACAGTGCTGTATGCTCAGAAGCGCTTTTCCCTCATTCTTGCTTTGATTAAAGTAATTCTGTGGCTTCCAATCATGGTAAAGGCATATTCTTTAATATTGCAATTTGTTGACTATGTATATTAAAAAAAAAAAAAAGCTCAAGGCAATTTAAATATTCTGTTTGTGTGCCTTATACTTATTAGAGTCACTAGCATTTATATGATAGCTAATTGGCTAAGGAACATAAGCTTTGGAAGGGTTAAACCACCTTGTATGGATAAGTCTAAGGATATGACAGGATTAAATACTTGTGACATGCTACCTTATCACACTCACTGTAAGTAAAAGTCAATTTGTGCTTTTTGTATTTACAGCCTTGACATGTCACCAAGAGGCATTGCTCTGGCAGTGAGCTGAGTAAAAATACATGTATTATTAACTACTTGCTTCTCAGAGATGGCTGTAATGATACATATTATTGTGAGCAGGTGTCGTTTGTAAGAGAAAAGGTTAATTAAACAATGCCAGAGGCAGTCTGCCTCCAACTCTGAAGATCTGGTTTCCTTATTATAATGGATGCATTCATGTTGTAGGTTGGTCCAAATCCATAACATTTAGCATTATTTGTTGTTTGTTACTTTTTTTCTTATAAATGTTCAGTAAAACAATTGCATTAAATTACCTGAGTGAGAGATGCCTTACACTGTATCTTCAGTGGACATCACATAAAATATCCTCTAGATAGTTAAACGGAAAAAGATAAAATATTTCCTTAAAATACTTGATTGGTTTTATTGAGTAATAAAATGTCAGCGCAATTTCACTAACTTGGCAGTACCAACGTTTTGGTGAAATTGACAAAATATATAGGAGGCAGCATTCAAGGATTTCTAATACCATACTCCAATATTACCATGTATTACTTAGATACAGTGGTGAAAGTGGTGGTGTATACAGTGGTATGTCATACCGCCACTCCTCTTACTGCCTCCATTGTAAATCTAGCAAATTCCATTCACTTACTCTCACATTACATTTTTTATATCACCACTGTGTGTATGTATGTATATATTTATATATATATATGTATATATTTATATATATATATATATATATATATATATATATATATATATATATATATATAATAGCTATCTAGCTAACTTTTTACTTAAGGCTACCTGCCCATATTTCCCAACATTTTGGTCCTGCCCAAGAGATCTTAGTGGTGATGTTCAAGAGATGAGTTTGGGGGTATGATTAAGCAATTTGCATTATCATGACCATGCCCATCATCTATACAAGAACACAGTTCACGTCATAGCACAATTTGGGGGGGAGGGGGAGTTGCATAATGACACGATTCACACCTAGGGATATTCAATTCTCTCTGGAGTCTGCCGGACATTTTGGGAGAGTAGAGAAATATGATCCCACTCCAGTTGCATTTGTGTCCAGTCTCAATTTAACCTTTTCTTTCACTTGCAATCTCATTACCTAATACTTTCCTACTCTCCAGGAAACTCAGGAATTTCGAGGATTCCTCCCTGGCAGAGTAGCCCATACTTCTGGACCCCACTTCACTCTAATCTGAAGTGGGCTGGGCAGGACCTTGATGATGCAATTTAATGGAAATTGTATCATCATAGCCCTCGTACTTAGATCTGTATTCAATGAGACATGTTTATTGAGAGGCTCTGGAATTTGAATTCGAGTTTAACTGTGTGCAATTTCCGTCCATTTTAATAAAATGCAAATTGCTTTCAGTTTGTGTTCCTTGATGAACCAGGGCTATAGAGTCCTAAAGCCCGCTTACTCTCAATTACAAAATGAAGCTGGAATGAACAGTATTTTAGAACAAAAATTTTAAAGATGAAATTAGTGAATGGGGTGGTCCTAAAGGGTTATTAGACTGGACTTTGAAGTAGAATGTTTATGCTTTGCGCAAAGTGCATTTCCATCCGAATCTGCAATTCTACAAGAATAGGCACAAAGGGATCTATTTTTTAAAGGGCAAAATTTCCTAACCCTTTATAGATTGAGCTTCACCATATCTATTAAGGCATTAGCGCCACTGTAGCACCTGCCGGATCTCTCCAGTGAAAGTTTCCCCATCAAAGCATGGGGTGGCCTATCTAACAGGGATTGTGTCAGTACAAGCAATCCTGAGGCGGTGATAACAGAAAAAATAATAATAAAAAGTGATTTATTTCAATAAAGAAAAAAATTCAATCATCAATAGGTTTATTTTAATCTTTTTTTTCTTTACTATATATTTTATTTTTTATTTTTTTTATTAGTGGAACTGAAAGCCAAAGTCTGGGCTTTCATTTCCACTGAACATGCGAGAACCGGCTAGCAAGGTCACACATGCAGATACCCCCTTAGACTGGCCTGGTGAAGTGGGTAGTTAAACCATACCCACCATTACTCCGTTGCGCCAGTGATATCTCATTGATAAATTGCACCAATAAGTAATATTTTACCATGTTGATAAGCGGCGACAGACAATCATCCTTATCGCTACAGATTGATAAATAAGTCCCTATGCTCTTTCCAACACTTCTGTCTGTGCAAGTGTGGGGCAAATAGGTGAATAGCGCAATATGAAATGGACTGTGGAGGTGCATTTACAGTTCACAAATGAGGACCATTGTTTCTTTTATTTTTTTCTGTGGTTTTGTGTTAGATGTCAGCATCTACTGGATATGAAAATATTATAGATTATTTTACGTCTCTGATGGACATTAATAAATCATGTTTACCTAATTATGTGCAGAAAATGTCACCTTCTCTATACAGTGTTATTTGAAAGCCTCCCAAAAGCCTGATGTAGAAATCATATATAATGCATCCATGTGCTATTTCCAAGTCTTTACAGTGATATTTGTTTTGTGTTTAATCTCCAATATGAAGGTAGCATTTCAGATGTGTTTACTGAACATCTGTTGTATGATTCTCCACCTCACTAACAAAGAATTAAAAGTCCATGAAAGGCTTTATTTTTGCATATAAATCAATGGTGATATTTGTAAAGTATTAAGTGACATTTTTCAGTTTACTATCTAAATGTTGTGTGTGTGAGGCTTTGGAAAACTTAATACAGTCAAATATTATAAGCGGAGCACATCTGAGTAAAATGCCTGACTACTTAAGACTATAAACATAAATTAGCATTAAAAAGAGTCATGTATGGCCCTAAAAGACATGTTACTGGCTTTAAGCATACCCCCTAACAAACTGAAATGCTAGGCCTCCCCCAACCACCGATAAAACACCCTTGATTTGTAGCGAGCACCAAAGTCATTTGCCTCTGGGCATTGAGTGGGAACATACATACAAACTGCCACAAGAAAAGAAGAAACATGTTGACCACAAATCAGGACTGTCCTGACAAAATCAGGACAGTTAGGAGGTATGCTCTAAGTCTAATTTTGAATAATTTGTAAATTAAATAAGTTTATGCCTATGTATTATTAATAAAGGAAACAAAGAGGTATATAGAAAAAAAATGGAAAATGATAAATAGTTTTAAAAAAATTGTCCAGGAGGTAACTCTAATTGCAATTCAAATGACATCTAACATCTCTTGTTTTTGATCATTTGTAGAATGTTATCCTTGACTTCTGTTTGTGGATTGGACAGTTTACTATGTGAAATCTCTCTTACAGATACAAATGGTTGTTCAGCACATTGTTGGCTTTCAGAACCTTTCTTTTGAGACATTAAGTTTTCTTCTGACTTTGCTAGCTGCCACCACCACTCCGCTATTTGTTCTGTCTGAGCACTGGATTCATCTCCCATGTGGCTGCATCATTAACTGCAAGAGGAATGGATACCCTATGTCATTGGAAGATTGCCAAGGTGGGATGTTAATATATTTCTTTGATTTTGGCTTAGAAGATATAGTATAAGAATATAAAAATACATCATATTAATTAACTGCATTAATTAAAAGCAGCATATATTCAGTGCACATAAAGGTTATACATAATATTTTTGATTTTTTTTTCTTACATCATGAAATTAAACAGATTTATTTGAGAATTCTTGGCACTGATCAACCCACTAAATATTTTACAATAATGTAATGTCAAATAAAAAAACAACAATATTTGATTATATAACTATTCTTGTTTTCACAAAGATACACAATAATAAACCCTGGTGCAATCAGTTGTCTTCACAGGTCATATAATTATTTAGAATCCACATGTATAAAAATTAGGTTTTTTAATTAACTTCAAAATAATATATGCGTGTTTGTGAGGTCCCACAGTTGGTTAGTGCAATTTCCAAGCAAGATAAGAAACATTTAAAACAAATCCAAGAATAGGAGAAGGACATAAGAAGATTTCAGAGACTTTGAATATCCCTGGGTCACTATATATGAAAACAATAGGCTCCACATTAAAAGAAAATAGAGAGCATAAGGCAAAAATCTGAATTTATCTAAAACAAGCCGTCCTCGAAAAATCATCATCCCTGTGAGAAAGGCATTTGTTGGGAAGGCCACTAAATTCCCTATGGCACATGAAGAAAATTTACATGATATCTCATCCAATTTTTTCCCAAAAAGTATTAGGGAAGTCTGCCTCATTGGATGGTACAATTTTAGACTGGGCTGCCTGTGGCCCTCTAGTTTATGACAGCAGCTGAAAGGCAGGTGGAGGTTTCTTCATGGTTTTTCCGATTGTGCTTTATTAGAAACTTAATCAGAAAGGCTGGGTTGTGTGTTCTACCTTTTCTTGGCCTTCAAGAACTGCCATGAACTGTGCAGCCCCATAGTTACTGGGTATGGCGGCTTTCCCATAGTTACTGGGTAGACAGCTTCCAGCATGCTGACTGATGGATGACACAGGATATGCACCGATAAGAGTACCAAGTGGTCCTCACACACTGATTGGTGAATGGCTAGAACTATCCACCAATCAGAATGCTGGAAGTTATATTCTGGGTATGATGTGGTGCCAGCACAGCCAAACCTGCTCTCTAGCACACCACAAAACAGTGTGAACCAACAGGAAGGGTTTACTTGGGCCACCACTATGCATCTGAGGTTTGAATTGTGTCAAAAAGATGGGTGCTACATTTAAAACCATCAGTGGTCTGGTGTCTCTATAGTAAAGTCACCATAGGTATGTGGTCTGTATAATAAAACCATCATAGGTCTGGGATCTGTATAATAAAGCCACCAGATATTAGGTGACTTGCATTATAATGCAACCATAGGTCTGTGTTCAGTATAGAAATATACGTAATACAGCGCTCAATCTCAGGAGATAAGGTCTATACCTATAAATATGTAAATATGATTGTGGAAATTAGCTTAAATAAAATATTAAACTTAATAGTTACAAATTATATATGTGAAACTGCACACAACCATGTGTTTAATAAAGCAAACCTTGTGTGGTTTCATTGAAATCAACCTTATTGTTGTGTATCAAGTGCTTTGTCCGAATTTAGTTTCCTGACGTGGATAGTCTTTATATGCAAACGTTGTTAGTATCTTTACTCCAAGTTTCATTAAAATATATAGAAAAGGAGGATATATAACAAAATAGTTGCAAACATTTATCTGTCCATGCTCTAAATGGTGTGATATCAAAAAGCCCACAAGAAATATATGGGGCCTGCATTGTAAAGCCACCAGAAATGTGAGAACTTTCACTGTAAAAGCAGAAGAGGTTTTGTGGTCTGCATTATGGTGGCCATTAGAATACTGTTTGCATTGAATAATAGTCACTAGCATACATTGTGTTTCTCCCCCCACTAGTCGTTGTATTGTATAGAAATCATTAGAATGTGCTCTGTATTGTATATAGATGCTGTCTGTATTGTGTTTTGGCTATAAAGATGCTCGATGTATTGTAAAGAGGCCAGTAGAATGTTCTCTATATTGCATTATTGTTTATTAACATTTAATGTGTATTTTATATTGGTAATTAAGATGGTATTGCATATCAGTCAATAGAATGCTATCTGTATTGTATAGAGATCACTACTAAAATGGTCTGCATATTGTATAGAGATAACTTGAATGCCCTTGTATCATGGTCACTAGAATTCTCTTGGTATTCTACTGAGGTCACTAGAATGCTCTCTGTATTATATATGGTGATTAAGTTGCTCTCTGTATTGTTTATCGGTCACTATTCAATCTGTATTGTACATTGGTCAATTGAATGCTTTCTTTATTGTATAACAGTCACTAGACTGTTCTTTGTATTGAATTTAGGTCACAAGAGTTGTTTGTATTATATATAGGTAATTGGAATGCTCTCTGCATTGCATATAGGTCACTAGAATAGTATGCATTTAATTGTGTATTTTATTAGAGCTCTTGGACAACAGTTTTTCGTATATTTAATTGGCTATTTAAAACCACATACCCATTAGACAAACCATGCCCATCTTTTTATTGTTGGTTAAAGAGCTTGGAACATGTACTATTCATCACACTTCCATAGTATGATGAGACCAAGCATATTGTTATGGCTAAAATTTTCTTCTTCAGGGACTGGAAAATGTGTCACAATAGAGGTCAAAATTGGACAAAAAACCAAGCATACTCTTTGTATTAAGGAAATGGTGAACCTGTAGGTATATCCACTCTTTCAATTGGGAGAGGATCCATTTGCATGTCACCAAAGGGGTGCATGCCCCCCTCCCTGGAGTCCACCAGCTGGCCAGGCTGGAAGACCCTGAACTCCATCCATTTTTTGAAAGTCACAGGGTCTAAGCCTGGTGGAAATTGTGGATTAGCCACAAAAGTTATCAAAGTAAAGATGCCTTTCCAATATCTAAGACTCTTCCAATGTGTAAGAGTGGGAGAATGCGTTGGGTGGATAAGTAATGGTGAATTAGGAATTTAGGGGACTACCTTCACCAGTAGTTTCAAGGCAAGTTTCTCTTTTACAATCCACAGGTTGGAGTCTACACCTCTGATCCTCTCTAGTAATCTATTTCACATATTAACATTATAGGAACTTGTGATATGGAAAGCTGGAGACCCCCTAGATCTATACATTTCTTCTAGTTTTAAATGATGCCTCCTACCACTTTAAATTAAGTTTCTTCTTTTTTAAATGTATGTGTCTGGATTCCCAGCTTGAACTCCAGAGAGATTAATAGTGTGAAAACAAAGTGTCTTTATTAAGTAGATATTCACAGACAATGATTGGTGCAGTCAAATAATAAATGGTAACTCAGTTCAAGACAGCAATTTGAAAACAGCAGGACTGGCAGTTATTGCATGAATAACACAGGAATTCACAAGTGGTAACACATTCGTAGAGGCAGAACAGAGTAGCCAGAATACAAGGTCTGGCTCAGAGGTTGGAGAAGCAGGGAAGGGAAAGACACAGGATGAACCACAGGTGTCAGAATACCTGGTTGACTCAGGAGGCATGAGGCACTGGATGAACCACGGAGGGCAGGATACCTGGTTTACTTAGGAGGCATGAAACACTGGATGAACCACAGGTGGCACAATACTTGGTTTACTCAGGAGGCATGAGGCACTGGATGAACCACAGGTGGCATGATACCTGGTTTGCTCAGGAGGCACAAGGCACTGGATGAACCACGGGTGACAGGATAACTTATTTATGTATGAGGCATAGGGCACTGATTGAACCACGGGTGTCAGGACTCAAGGTTTTTGTCAGGAGGCACGAGCCACTGGATTGATCCACAGGTGTCAGGATAAAGGAGGGTCAAACAAGCCAAAGGGTCAAAAGCCAGGAGAGCCACAAAGATACCAGGAAATAGGCAGGAGCAAAGTCAAAACGGAGCAAGGGTTTGTTCAGAAGATAAGCAGCAATACCAAGGAGCAAGAATGGATCAATACCAGGATGTCAGTCAGGAACAGGACACAGGATTACTCTGGAGAACCAGCAGCAGCAGTAAAGGCTATACATGAACTGCCTCAGATAACTGGCAGCACCTCTAGCGGTAAAAAGGTACATACTCTTTGCAGACAGGATTTGCGGAAGGCAAAGCAGCATCCCCATAGAGGATGCTGCAGTGCTGTTGGAGGCAGATCGTAAGAGTCTGAGAGCCACATGGAGGAATGTGTATAGGCAAGGTTTGCAGAAGATAATATTAGAGAGTTCATTTTGCGAATGCTGGTCTTAGATTTCCATCCATTCAATTCCTTGTGCAATTCAGCAATGGCAAGAAATTAGCAAGAAGGAGTTGGGTTAAATCTTAAATATCTCATATATCTCTATATGAGTTTGGCAAATAACTTCACATCAATATTAAATGGGGCAATACGGCAGTAGCACATGCTGTAGTAGTAATGTGTGCCTCCAGAGATTGGTAGGAGAAGGACTCTTGATCTGAAATCACACTGCATGCCTGAATTAATAGAGGGGCAATTTTTTTTAATGTTTTGTAATAACTCATTGTTGTCATGAATCCGCTAGGATGAGTGAGATCCTGCTGCTCTCGACTGGGATTGGCTAGACTCCACTCAGAGGCGCGGAGTCTAACAGAGCAGAAAGTTTTCACCAGGGATCCCCACAAGGGAATTTGGGTTTTGCTGCTCCCATCCTGCAGGTTGCGGCCCTCTAGGGAAGTTCCCAGTGAGACGTAATAGAGAACTGACACGAGAGATGAGGATAATCCCCAAGTAGTACTAGGGGCAGGATGAGATAATGCTGGGAGACAACATGCTAGGAGAAGTAGGGAGCAAGAATCTGCGGCAGTTACCACTAACCAGTGGAGCAGGTAAATGACGATCTGCGGCAGCACACTAGAGAGAAGGAAGCGATGATCCACGGCAGATAACTCTAACAAGTGGAGCAGGTAAGCGGAGATCAGCAGCAGTACACTGGATAGGTAGCAGGTGATGATCCACAGCAATTACCACCAACGAGGGGAACCGGTAAGCAGGGATCAGCGGTAGTACACTGGATAGGTAGCAGGTGATGATCCACAGCAATTACCACTAACGAGTGGAACAGGTAAGCAAAGATCAGCGGCAGCACACTGGATAGTTAGCGGCCAAACACCATGTGGAGGAGAGGGAAGCTGCTTCCAGGCCAGAAGTAGACACGAAGAACCAGCACTGATAGGTGAGGGGAGGAGCCTTATAAAAGGATGTCAGGAAAGTACAACCAATGGGAAAACAGGGCAGGTACAACAGATGAGAAGGTCTGCGCAAGCGTAGGACCGCCGCCGACATGACAGCCGACAAGGAAAGTGAAGAACCAGGAGGAGGGTAGGCACGCCGGTCCTTGAGTGGTGGCCACGGGAGGCCGGCGCATGACAGTACCCCCCCCCCTTCTTTAAAGGTGGTCATCGAACACCTAGGACCAGTTTTCCTGGGGAATTTGGCGTGGAACTTCCTTAGAAGAAGAGGCGCATTGACATCAGATGCCCGCACCCACGAACAATTCTCGCGGCCGACGCCCTTTCAATCCACTAGTTATTTTACTCCGCCTTTAAAGTATGTGGAGTCCAGGATCTGCTTCATCTCGAATTCTTCAGATTGTTGAAGTTCAGGATGAGCAGAAGAGACAACAGGATATGAGAAGCAATTAATGACAAGAGGTTTTAACAATGAAATGTGGAAAGCATTAGCGAGGGAACTAGAGTTTAAAACAAACAGGAGAGATGACTCGAATAATTTTGTAGGGGCCAATGTACCGAGGAGCAAATTTCATACATGGCACTCTGAGACAGATTTTTTTGGTAGATAGCCAAACTCTGTCACCAACTCTCAGGAGAGGGACGGCTCTACGCTTCCTGTCAGCAAACAATTTATAACGAGTAGATTTCTTCAAAGCCTTCCAAACTTGTACCCATGTGGAGAGGAAATCCTTCCGTAGGGAATTAACTGCAGGAACCTGGGTGGCCAGTAAGGCTGAAAATTCAGGAATTCGAGGGTGTAAACCATACACAATAGAGAAAAGGGTCGCTGAGGTGGACTCATGAAAAGCATTATTGTGCACGAATTCAGCCCAAGGTAACATATCGACCCAATTGTCCTGGTTAGCCGAAGAGAAAATTCTGAGGAAAGTTTCAGATCTTGATTGACTCTCTCCGTTTGGCCATTGGTTTGAGGATGGTAAAACGAGGAGAATTTTAGGCGAATACCAAGAAGGTGACAAAGAGATCTCCAGAACTTAGAGACGAATTGGACTCTGCGATCAGAGACGATCTCAGAAGGGCAGCCATGGAGGCGGAAAATCTCCTTCACAAAGTGCTGAGCCAAAACCGCTGAGAAAGGTAGCCCATTTTGGAAAAACGATCCACAATAACCCAGATGGTATTACATTTTTTGCTAGTAGGTACATCCGTGATGAAGTCCATAGAAATTGGGTCCAAGGCTTAGTGATCAATAGGAGAGGATGAAGAAGACCCAGCGGAGGTTGACAAGGGGATTTGTGTTGAGCACAAACCACACATGTGGCTACAAAGTCCTTAACTTCAGACTGATACTTGGGCCACCAACACTGGTGAGAAATTAACTCGAAGGTCTTCCGGGCTCCCAGATATCCAGCAAAATGTGAAGCATGGAACCTAATCAAGACTCTTTTCCCATAGGTAGGGAGGAACAAATGTTTTCCCAGGGGGAGGAATGGAGGGCGTAGATAGTTTGACAGCATTAACACATTTAGGATCCAGAATGGGACGTTCAAGGAAGTCTTTAGGTTCAGAGTTCTCAAAAGCTCGGGATAAGGCTTCAGCTTTTTATTCTTCAGACCAGGTTTGAAGGTGCCATAAGATTGAAGCATGAAAAGAAGAGCGACCAGCGAGCTTGACGAGGATTTAAACACTGGGCAGACTGGAGATAAAGAAGATTTTGTATGATCCGTGAAAACAGTGACAATGTGTCAGGCTCCTTCCAGAAGATAACGCCATTCACACAAGGCTAGTTTTATGGCTAGAAGTTCCTTGTTCCTATGGAGTAATTCCTTTCAGCTGGCAGAAATATGTGGGAATTCAAAGCACAAAGATGAAGTTTCCCTTGACTAGACCTTTGAGATAGAACGGCTCCTACTCCAATAGTAGAGGCATCGACTTCAAGAAAAAACAGGAGAGATAAGTCAGGCTGTTTCATAACGGGAGCAGAAGAAAAGGCTTTCTTTAGAAAAGAGAAAGCTTTGACAGCCTCTGGTGACCAATGCTGGGTCTTGGCTCCTTTCCTGGTGAGAGCCACCATAGGGGCCACGATAGTGGAGTACCCCGAGATAAATCGTCTTTAGTAGTTGGCGAACCCAAGGAATTGCTGGATAGTTTTGAGGGTGTTGGGACGAGGCCATTCCAGAATTGCCTGAACTTTTTCCGGATCCATCCGAAGGCCTGAACCAGAGACCAGAGAACCAAGAAACGGTAGTTCAGAAGCCTCAAAAGAGCATTTTTCCAACTTACAAATAAAGGTGGTTCTTACGAAGTCGAGTAAGAACCTCCGCAAGATGAAGACGATGAGACTGGAGATCCTTGGAAAAGATTAAAATATCATCATGGTACACTACCACGGAAGAATACAGGAGATCACGTAAGATTTCATTAACATAACTCTGAATGAGGGCAGAGGAATTGCAGAGGTCGAAAGGCGTGACTAAATATTCGTAGTGACCATCTCGCGTGTTGAACGCTGTCTTCCACTCATCTCTAGCTCGTATTCTGATGAGGTTGTATGCCCCCCGGAGATCTAACTTGGAAAAAATGTTTGCTCCTTTAATGCGATCAAATAATTCGGTGATCAATGGAATGAGGTAACGGTTTTTAATAGTGATGGCGCTCAGACCCCTGTAGTCCATGCAAGGCCGTAGGCTTCCATCCTTTTTTTTACAAAAATAAAAACGGCTCCCGCAGGAGAGGTAGAAGGTATAATGAATCCTCGCTGCAGGTTTTCTTTGATATAATTAGCAGTCGCCTCAGTCTCCGTTAAGGAGAGGGGATAGACTCGTCCTCAAGACGGAATTTTCCATCGGAATTAAATCGATGGGACAGTCCCAGGTTTGGTGAAGAGGCAATCGCTTAGCATTCGACTTATTGAAGACATCAGAAAAGGATGAATACTTGGGAGGAAGTGTGGAAATGGAGGAATCTGATGTGGTATGAAGGGTCCTCAAAGGTTTGACCCGAGTAAGACATCTCCCTGTGCAGGCTTTGCCCCAGGCCAGGATTTAAGAGGGGGACCAGTCCAAATGTGGTGAGTGGAGATGAAGCCAGGGTAGGCCTAAGATGAGAGGACTAGTAGTTTGAGGAAGAAAGAGAAATTAGATTTTCTCCCAATGTTGGACTCATACTTGTAAGGAAAGTAGTTCCGTACGACTATGGATAAGACCATTAGTTAGGCATGCTCCACCGATGCCAGTAATAACAATAGGTTCTTTCAGTGGGACAGTAGGGAGAGCCAATTGTTTCACTAGGAGTAGTGAAATAAAATTTCAAGCAGCACCAGAATACAACATGGCACAAGTACGGGCAGATTCAGAAGCCCAATGTAAGGTGACGAGAAGAGCAAGTCTTCCCAAACTAAAAAATCCGGAGAGTGGTTAAATGCCCCTAGCCTGACCTCTCCTGAGCAGGCTAAAGTCTGGCATTTCCTGACCGTTTAGGACACAATTTTAGGAGATGTTCAGAGTCGCCAAAATAGATACATAATTTATTCATCATTCTTCCATCTCTTCCTTCGGGAGTTAGGAGTAAATGACCCAACTGAATTGGCTCATCAGAGGAGCTAGAAAGTTGGAACCGGGGAGGTGGCCGGAATGGTGGTCATTTTAAAGTTTCCTTTTCAGAAGATCTTTTTCGGAACCTGATGTCTATCCTGTTACATAAGGAGATTATGGAATCCAAAGTAGCGGGCAGTTCCTGAAAGGAGAGAGCATCCTTAACCTTGTAGGAGAAACCCTGCCAGCAGGTAGCTACCAGGGCCTTGTCGTTCCACTGAAGTTCAGAGGATAAAGTCCGGAATTCAATAATGTATTAGGCCACAGAAAGTGATTCCTGGTGTAACCGGAGGATACTGGAGGCTGAGGAGATGACTCACCCTGGCTCATCAAAGATTCTTCGGTATGTCGAGATAAAGGCTGAAAAATTGTTAAGGAGATTATCGTTCCGCTCCCAAAGGGGAGAAGCCCAGGCCAGTGCTTGCGCTGATAAAAGGGAGATGATATAAGCAACCTTGGATCTGGAGTTGGGAAAGTTCTGCGGAAGGAGCTCAAATTGAATTAGAGATTGATTTAGAAATCCCCTGCAAGTCCTTTGATTTCCATCAAACTTAGAAGGTGTAGGAAGACGTAAGGCAGAGGATGCCTCAAGGACTACAGGATGAACCGGAGCCTGTGCAGCGGCAGGAGGCGGAGGAGTCACTTGTAAGGTGTCCAGACTGCAAACACTGAAGTAGTTGAATTTGTATAGCATCTTAACAGTCAAGCCTACCAACAAGGTGTTGGAGTTAGTCTTTAGCAGAGGGTTCTCTATCGGGATCCGTCATGGCTGGTTCTTACTGTCATGAATCCGCTAGGATGAGTTAATTCCTGCTTGTCTCGACTTGGATTGGATAGACTCCAACCAGAGGTGCGGAGTCTAACAGAGCGCAAGGTTTTCACCAGGGATCCCCTCAAGAGAATTTGGGTTTTGCTGCTTCCACCCTGCAGGTCGCGGCCCTCTAGGGAAGTTCCCAGTGAGACGTGATAGAGAACTGACACAAGAGGTTAGGGCAATCCCGAAGTAGTACTAGGGGCAGGATGAGCTGATGCTGGGAGACAGCATACTAGAAGAAGTAGGGAGCAAGAATCTAACAAGTGGAGCAGGTAAATGATGATCTGCGGCAACACACTAGGGAGAAGGGAGCAATGATCAACAGCAATTACCACTAACAAGTGGAACAGGTAAGCAGAGATCAGCGGCAGCACCCTGGATAGTTAGCGGCCGAACACCATGCAGAGGAGAGGGAAGTTGCTTCTAGGCCAGAAGTAGACACGAAGAACCAGCACTGATAGGTGAGGGGAGGAGCCTTATAAAGGGAAGTCAGGAAAGTACAGCCAATGGGAAAACAGGGCAGGTAAAACAGGTGAAACGATCTGCACAAGCGCAGGACCGCCGCCGACATGACAGACGATGAGAAAAGCGAAGAATCAGGAGAAGGGTAAGCGCACCGGTCCTCGAGTGGTGGCCATGGGAGGCATGTGACAATTGTGAAGACTTCAGGCCCTGTTTTTCTGCCTGTCGGGAAGGAAGAAATTGTCTCTTCTGGTTTGGTAAGGGTGAATGGCTTCTCCAGATGTCCTATGCAGGAAGCCTTGGGAATTTAATTGTAGGGAAATATGCGTCTGTAGCCTCTTGCTTCTCATAGGAACAAAAAAGGCAATATCTCTTGTTTCATTTTTCGTTTATCCCTTATCTTTGAAGCAGTGAGTGAAAGTCAAATCTCTTTGAGCCCTATGAGCCCTGGCTAATATTTTGTCTGGTTTATTCCACCAAAGGAAAAATATCAAATTACACTTACAGAGTTTTTATTCTGTCATTTAATAATTTGTGGAGAGCAGTTCTTGCTGCCACCAACTTTGTAAACATACCTCTGAATAGAAGACTTAATCATCCGCAACAGGGAATCCCTCTGGATCTCCTTTTTATTTTTAAGGAAAGTGCCAAGGGGTGTTATTAAGATCTATATATATTCATCGATTGCCACCTCTAATTGGAATCTATAATATGTGTCCTGTACCAGTGACTCATGCAATGTTCAAAATCAGTTCTTAAAGGGTGCTTGACATGGACAGTTCTATAGATCTTATGGGAATGAGAGTAGATAGCATAATCCTTATAGTCTGAGTGGATAATTCTTCAAGAGTCAGCCAGCTGGTGGCTATGGGTATAAATGTTAATTGTAAATGTTTTATTGAATATCTAACATTTCAGAAGGAAACCCCTTCTCTAACCTCTGTTCCTCAACATCCAGTAATGGCAGTCATTTGGCTAAAAGTATGGCAGCTCTTTTTGTCTTTTCTTGAAAGTTACTACTAAAATAAGCATGAAGAAAGTATCTGTTGCTTAAACGTGGGGAGTTTAGTACCATGCTTAAAATGAGTCTCTTGGACCAACTATCTCAGCCTGCAGGGTGGATTTTGTATGATTTAGCCCAACCTAATTTAATCAGATATACTAAACCAAATTATCTGCATAAATGTAGGCTTATAAAAGAACCCTATCTGACATGGGAATTCTTTAAGAACACAAAAGACTTTTTTTTGAGGGCTGTATTTACTAAGAAGCTGTGAAAAAAAGATTTTCTATCACCACTTATTGCCGTGATAGAAAACCTTGTATCACTGCAATTTACTAGGAGTAGTTAGAAGCCCTATATTTGGCAAAAACACCTGTCCTTCTCATTGGTTCTTTACTGACATGTATGTATAATTGAAACACTATAAAATAAAATCATTCAATCATAAATTGTTTTTACTATAGTAATAAATATTAATGATTGAATAATTCAGCCAATTCTCCATAGTATTTTTTTTTTGCAATGACTGAATAATAATGGTTTAATTTTATAGTGTTTTAAACCTGGTGCTGTCCCCATCTTATGATTTATGGTTTATAATTGGGAGTTGGTAATGCTTCAGGAATGGCAACAAGGGGTTATTAACACAGTTTATAGAGGGATCTAATGTTATAATAACATTTTATTATGTATTCAGTGCCTGACTCCTTTGAATTGTTAGTTTTATAGTTACAAATTTCTACATCCGTTTTCTAAAGCTGCTGCTTTTCTTTATATGTACAGATCTTTTCTTTTCCTCCATCAAGTTATAATCGCATGAGGGGAACAGGTGCCGTCTCCTGAGGTAGACGACAGGGGAGGGCTGTCAAATTTTAGCTCCTAAATAAACACTGTGCTGTCCGGCTCTAATTAAACATTAGTCACTCCTGACAAATAAACTAAAATGAAACACAAGTAGTTTCAGCACAGTTCACTTACAGGCAAATATGACCAGGGCCTGATCAGCCAATAGGCTGACCAGGCTGCAGCCTGGGGCGCTGGAGCCTGGGGGGCGCAGCGTCACAGAGATTAATTTTTTTTCACTGCCTTTTTTTTTTTTAATTTAGGCAGCGGCGGGCCTGCATCATCGGGATCGCCCCTGGTGTAAAGGGGGCGGCCCGACTGTCACTACTACATGACAGACAGTCTAGCAGCGATCGCTGCTAGCTGCCTGTCAGGACGGCCGCCGGAGCTTCTTACTGTGGTCACGTGAGATCCGCATCTCACGTGACCACAGTAAGAAGCACCCGTGGCCGTCCTGACAGGCAGCTAGCAGCGAGGCGGGGGGAAGGGGGGCGCTGCGGCGGTAATAGCCTAGGGCGGCTGGTACCCTTGATCGGGCCCTGAATATGATGCTTTTCTCTAACAGAGACTATGCAGCCTCAGACCCCAGACAGTGAGAGTGACTCAGCCTTTTACCTGCACCATTCAGGTGCAACTCCTGTTTGCTAGCAGGTTCACAGGTAACCTGGAAGACAGGCTACAGGACTGGTTGGAGTCGCCTTTCTCTCTCTATCCATAAACCCATGGACCCTTTTTCGGCTTTTCAACCAGCCTATAGTCCTTCAGAAGCTCACAGCTAGTACAGTCACACATTCTCTTGGGGTTTAAAAACAGTAGGTTAGGAACCTACGTACAATATACCTGTTTTCATACACCACACCATATATATATATATATATATATATATATATATATATATATATATATATATATATACATATATATAAATACATACACATACATATATCTAATATATAAATGTCTTGTGGCGTGTGTTAGTCTGTCTGTCTATGTGTGCGTGGAAAAAATAAAACCAAGCTGCAGCGCCACCTGCTGGGCAGAGTTATATACTGACCTACTAAATTCTTAGTGTGTGTGGAAAAAAAATTCAGAAAGGGCTGAAATTTGGTATACTAAGATGTTTTTAATTTGTTCATTTAATTTGTTAATTGTTAAAAGTGTTTATAAAGATTTTAAAAAAATATATATATATTTCTTGAAGGAGAAGTGACAGTTGGGAGTGGTTGGTGGTTGCCGGGGGTGACAGTGGGGAGTGGTTGGTGGTTGCCGGGGGTGACAGAGCGAGAGGAGTGTCATACTCAGGACCGCTGAGAGAGATCCCTGTGTCTGGATAGACATCTGGATAGATGTGGCGATGAAAATGAAGGATGAGGTGATGGAGAAGAATGATGAGGTGGTGACATGTGAACAAAACCACGTTAAAAAAGGGCGCTTGCGTCGGGAAGTAACGCTCTTCCCCTGAGGAGGCCTGGGCTAGGGCCCAAATGCATGACAAGAACCTTTTTAACACCTTAAGTAGCTTAATTTGACTAGAATGCATGAGTATCATGCACGGGTTAACTTGTATATATATACTTATATAGGGGTCAAAGTGGAAATTTAGTGGTGGCACTATTGAAGTTTAGAAGTGGTGGTATAAAAACTGGCAATAATAACATGCCATTGATTACTCTTCTGTAAAAACAGTGCCTCTCTGAATAATAAGGGTAAGGTGACATAAAGCACACTCCTCAAGTATGTTTGTTTCCTTCAGCAAAATATATTAACCTCTTGTTTGCTTCAGATTGTAGGACAATACCATATTATTTTATACTAATCCCATACTTGCCTACTCCCGGAATTCCAGGAAGGCTGCCGAATTTCAGGGAGTCCTCACAGACTCCCGGAAGAGTAGGTAAAACTCCCGCATTTGCCGAAATTCACGACAGTGAATGGAGGGGACGGGTCTTAATCGTGTCATTAAGCTCCACCCCTCCATTCAATGCCGTGAATTTCGACTTGTTTTAGTGGGGATGGGGCTATGGTGACGCGACAATGTCACCACTCCCTCCTCCTACCCCATCACATGATGACTTGCCTTAAGTCTGGCCAGGTAACTAATGCCTTTCTTTAGGAGGCCTCTCACATTAACAGCCCATTACCCTTCAACGCCCCCTGTGCACATATGCGGTAAACATTAAAGCAATTTGATCTAACGCTATTTCTGCATAGGAGCCATTTTTGCAGTCTACATCTGACATCAGTTTCTATATTCTGGCTGAAGTTATTTACTGTTAAATAGGTAGTAGTGTTTTTGAGAGGTGGTTTTATATTGCAGCTCTGAGTATATGAAAAATACCAGCAGTAAATTAATAAATGTATAAAGGCAATCTATATGGAAAGAATCTATGAAGGCAAAACATTTTTAATAGTACAAGGAAATTACTAATTTTTATAATTTCATTCCCCTGTGCTTCAATCCCAGGCATTGCTCTGAATTACCCTGTCTATTACCTGACAGTGCTCGCTTCTGCTTATTTGATAGAGCCAAGTGTACAAGAGCACTTTCACAAGCACATGCAATATAGTGTGACTTCTATATAATGTGACTCATAAGCATTATTACAAGAAACACTCTGCCAAAGTCAAATTATAGTCTGTATTCCTGAGCATGTTTCACAATATAACTCCAATGATCTTCCGCACACATTACACATGTAAAGTGTTAGCAAAGAACAGAACATCCACTGAAGTCAAATTAATTACAAACATGTTCTTTTTTTTTAACAGATGTATTATATTGTATTTTAGAGTGTACATATTACTCAATAGTCTTATCAAATGCAACTGAGAATATGTAATATTAAAATACTGTGTAACATTTATGTTTTTAAAATGAAAATAGGAATTTCAGCTGGTATGTCAACTAAGCATAATTTTACATGCATTTTAACTACTGAAAATAGTCATTTTAAAATGTCAATAATGTAGCTATGTGTTTTAGCTGCAGAAGTCTTGACCCATTTTACTGTTTTCCATTAAATTAAAAACATTATTTCAAAGAATCACACATTTTGCTGGATGTATTGTTATACCCAATTGAAAAGGGTGTGGTACGGTATCCTCATCCTTAGGATACCGACACCGACTATACCTACAAAAAACTCAGAACAGTCAAATCACAACATAATTATAATATACACTTATGTTAACACCGACGGAGGACATTACCAAACGAAATGCTATGCGACTACTACACAATCCGAAGATGCTGATGCCAGCAGTTTATTTTGACGTCACCGACGACAGAAATGTTTGACGCAGAATAACCTTAACCCTAACCCAATGCCTAACCCTAACCCTAACATTAACATACCTTTTTGAATGTACATGTCGCTGCCTTCGGTGATATCACAATAAAGCGCCGGCATCCAGCATCTTCGGATTTTCCAGCAGTCGCATAGCAGTTCTTTCGGTAATGTCCTCTGTCAGTGTCAAGGTAAGTGTAGATTTTAATTATGTCATGATTTAACTGTTTGGGGGTTTTTAGTAGGTATAGTCAGTGTCGGTATCCCAAGCATCGGGATACCGATTACCACCGAATGAAAACTGCTATAAAAAATACATATTAGTCCCAAAGTTGTTTAGTTTGTGTTTTGCAATATATGCAACTATTTGGGAGTGATTGCACCTATTTTTTTATAAATTCATTCGTGGATTACAACTGCATGATAGTGGCAAGTATGTGATGAGCAATTATTTGGTATATATGATGGGCAGATTTGGCAGGACGTAGGAGGATTGGGGAGCTCTATGTAGCATGCAGGATGTCGGGCCTGATTCATTAATGAAAGTAAAACAAAAAAATGAGTAACTTTGAACCTTGGCAAAACCATGTTGCAATGCAAAGGGTGCAAATTAGTTTATTATTTTGCACATAAGTAAAATACTGGCTGTTTTTTCATGTAGGATGTAAATACTTGATAGTTTTATTTTTACACTGACATTTAAAGTTGATCAAGGACATACTTTACCCCAATTATAAATCTGTCCTCACATTTTAAATTTACCTCCCCCTTCCAATGCAACATGGTTTTGCCAAGGTTCAAATTTACTCATTTTTTTTGCTTTACTTTCCTTAATGAATCAGGCCCATCATCAATAATGCGCTTGATTATGTGCAAAAAATACAAAAACAAGATTTAGTATGTGGAATGGGATATTATAATGAGCTTCAGGGGTAAATATTGAACATGAAGTTTTTTGCAGGGGTCCACACGTTTTTAGCCACACTTTACAGGCAGATTTTTATGCTGCCTTGCATAGCAGAATAAAATTGAAATCCATCAAATAAGAGCTTCAGATATTAAGTGAATTTGGTCTTGGATAATATGGACACCTCCCTCCTTATTATTAAAGACATTTTACTGTGACCTGCCTTGTTTCCCTTCATTTTAAATTAACCAACTTCTGACCAAATGTACCTCACTGAAATATTATTCAGTTTGGATCATGAGTTTTCAGATGTGTTCTTTCATACTTCAGGAAGAACAAACCTGGTACTGCATAATATTATTATGCCACCAGCGCTTGTGGTTTGACAAACCCCCTTTAGACTCCCAAAGGGGAAAATGGAATTGATGAATAAAGAAGTATGAGCGGTGCTGAGGTTAGAACTAACTGGAGTATCCACTTTGGCGTGGATTTTTGTAAGGTTAATAGTGTCTCAAAGTATATCCAAAGCCACACGTAGAAGAGCTCCTAGACAATCTAGGATCAATATATTTTTACCTTGAATTTCACAACAGGAAACTGTCAGATTGAGATGACAGAGAAAGCAAAGCACAAACCCACTTACCCAAGTCTATGCGGCTGTTCTGTGAGGATTCACAACACTAGCTCCAGATGACATCTGTCATAAAACCGTACACAATGACATCTACGAACATCTTCTAGCAATTCCTGTAACCAGCACTGATGAGCACAGCAATGTAGCTAGTCACCTCACCTGACTACTGAACAGCTTCCTTTAGGCTGCAATCAGCCCTACAGTGAAAAGAGCTAGTCAACCAGAACAATATTTCTCACCTTTTTTAGAGCCGTGGAATGATGGATGATGAGCATGGAATTTTGGGTCTCCAAACGGCTTGCAATGTCGGCAGCCACGCTGCTTTTTAAGATCCCTGCTGAATGTGGACAACGCAATATTCTCCTCTGAGCACACCAGTCAGAGGAAATGGTAGCAGAAAGCAGGGAGCTGTACCAGCAACTTTGCCATTTGTTTCACCTATACACTTACCAGTCTTAAATTAAACAAAAATTTGCATTTTACAATAGCTGTGGGACAAAAGCAGATTATTTACCAAACTATGTCAAATGTTTTTAATACACCAAAAAAGTTTGTTATTGCTAGGCTGAAAAATTGTATGATTTGAAATAGAGAAGTTAGTGCAGGCTTAAGTTATTTTCTGAATGGATGTTGTGTTTTTATCATTGTCATCCTATTATTTAATAGTCAATATTCAGTGACTCAGAGAAGTGTTATTTGGAGATCTGCACCAACTTACAATTTAGTGGAATAATTGTGACTTTGGTGATGGACGCTTTATTGAATGGTTATAGATCCTGTCATTGAATAAACTTTTGAGTAATATGTCACAAACCATAGATCATAGCATTTAAATTTTGCCATTTCTATACGGATAAATCTTTAAACTGCAGGGGTGAGCAACCAAAGTCACAGTAGGTCAGCAGCAGTTGACAAAATAATATTACTAGTTTAATGATAGATGAGGTTATAATTATTTTGTTCATTTAAATATTATACATAAGCATAAGGATGTTGTCTGTACTTCATGGAGTACAGACTGAACACCTAGTTAATGCGCATTTCTTGCACACATTCTCAGCATTGGCATTGCATATTAAATGAAACATCATTAATTATGTGGGACATTTGTGCTTGTAGCAATAAATATTAGACCCCAGATCTCTGGGGTCAACACAATTAAACTACTTTCCCCTTCTATGGCACCTCAGTTCATTACAGTTTCCTGCACTCTGGTGGCAGCCAGTCGGCCCAAAAAAGTGAAAATTGGACTGCCACCTTGCCCCCCACCCTACCCTTATATGCCACACTACAGCTTACCTGATAATTGATTTAATAGAGCACCCTACATTAACAAATAAAGTTTTTATCCATCCAAACTATGTCCATACAATGGATCTCCTGTTGGGCACCTGTTATGCAAAGGACTTTGGTGACTAGGGGCTAGATTTACTAAGCTGCGGGTTTGAAAAAGTGGGGATGTTGCCTATAGCAACCAATCAGATCTCAGCTTTCATTTATTTAGTACTATCTACAAAATGACAGCTAGAATCTGATTGGTTGCTATAGGCAACATCCCCACTTTTTCAAACCCGCAGCTTAGTAAATCTAGCCCTAAGTCTTTTCATGAAGAGCAATGGTGATACCTGTTCATTTAAAAAAAACATACATTACCACAGCAAAAAAACAAAGGGTTACAGATTACTCATCAAATCCCCAAACATTCGTTGTACGACACTGGATATCCAATTAGCTACAGCAGCTATTAATAGAGCCTGCAACTCTTAATAACCAACCAATCAATGACAATTTAAAAATGGCTAGCAGTCTCCGCATAATATACTTTGATAATTATGGTATATAGTTGTTACAAAACAATTGCAATAATATATTAAGGTAGAAGAAACTCCTTGCAGACGTATTGGTGAATGATGCAAAAATGTAACAGTCAAACATAAAAATTAGGAGACCAGAGTAGAGCACGCAGTTTAGCCAAGGGTATGTTTGCACAAAGTCCTGTGTCTCTACAAAGATAGTATTCTCCTCCAAATTAACTGTGCTTAAAGCAGACTTGTTCCAATTATGACATTTTAATCCTCCTTTTGAGGCACATTAGGTTTCATTAAACGCCACCAAGGAAGATGCATGTACTAAAAATATACAGATATCTTTTGCTGGCTGAATCCAAGAGCTCTTTTGTGTAAATAAAAAGTTGTTTCCAACAATTTTCTTACTTGCTTACACATTTCATCGCTAATGATACAAATTCAGTGGAATAATACGATCTGTCTGTGTCTCCTTAAATAAATGCTTCAATGATCATTCAACTGCAATACATTATTTGCAATTATGGGTCTCGAACAAACCAATGCAATTAAATAAAAACCAGTTTAATAAAAATCTATAGCCTATAAATCTCAGGAGACTGTAAAAACAATAAGATACCGAAAAACTGCTGAAATTAATCATATTTACAAGACCTAACTAGAACTTTAAAAATAAACCTTAGTGGAATTCTGGATTATTAATCATATATCTCTCTCGCAATGTGGACCAATTTAATATATAAACCCAAAAGCCTAAACTTGAATAAAAATCCACAACAAAATGTTCTGGTGGGTAAAAACTTTCTAAGCAGATATTATTTAAAGGCTGTATCATAAGTGTAGCTTACTAGTGGCTGCACAGTAAAAGCTCAATTGACTGTTTTCAAGCATCATGTGACCTGAAGTCACCAATCAAGTGCATGTCTTACTCCATAAAACATATCCTACAAATAACTGGGATTGTAGAAACATATAACTTTTTGAATGAAAGATGTAGCCTCATGAGTGAAATGGATGTGATATGCTCAAGAGATTAACTCTCTTGTATAAAAACTTAAACAGATGTGAAGAACCTTAAATCCCTCATACATTTCTCATGTACCTTAAGCATTACAATATTCCCACCTTAATCAATAAATATGAAAATAAATATAATAAAATGATCATGATTCTCATATCATAAATTTTACTAAAATAGTTAATATAATGCCAGTTTGTACCTCATTGCTAACATGTAAATTACAAGCTTACTCAAAGAGCTGTATATACCTAGTCTCTTGTTATTTGTTTGCTGTAATTAGACATTATTAAAATAGAGGCAAGTAGAGCATCAAGTTCCATTACGGAACAGTGTTCATTATTATTTACAACAATGGAGTAGGAATAGAGAGTATGTAAAGGAACAGTGGTACCCATAGAAAACTCAAATCAGTTTATGTATCTCAATTGTCACACAAAAGAAAGAAAGTAAGGACTAAGTAAGGACTTCCCTCAAATGTCCTATAAAGCAACTTATTCCTGGTTTAGATTTAAACTGAGGTGGGGCTCTTCCAAGACTGCAAGGCTAGAGTTGAAACAAAATAAGGGACTCCAGTCCAATAAATTTTAAAACCACTTTGAAAGGTAACTTTAAAAATGATCCATCAGGGGATAAAGTTCCAAACTGATAGATCCAGAACGTCTCCTGATTGCCCAGCCTCTTATACCTATCACCACCTAGCACTGTTGCTTTAATATGTTCCACTCCGGTTACTGTCAGACACTCAGTTTTACCATTGTGTGTCTCAGCATGTCTGGAAACACTGTGGTTCATCACTCTGTTTCTGATGTTTATTCTATGCTCATTAAACCTAATCTTCAGCATCCTGGTGGTTCTACCGATGTAGTATAAATTGCAACTACATCCCAGTAAATATATTATAAAACAAGTGTTGCAATGCATAAAACCAAAAATCGTATATCCTTTTTCTCCTGATCGAGATGTAATCAGATGAGTTCTATTAATGTATCTATAAATAATACAACATGTGCCTCCACACTTGTAGCATCCTTGGATAGAATCCAGTTTACCACTTTATTTGTCCCCCCTGCACCTATCTGTTTAGCAGGGAGGGACTTTAAAAAGCTGGGGGCTAAGGTGGTCTTCAAATTATTCCCTTTATTAGAAATTATGACTGGATTGTACCGAATAACATACTTAAGCATAGGCATATCTTTAGCAACAAATTAGGTGTCAATATTTTGAGTAACAATGGAATCACCACAACATATTTGATGGTTAAAAAATTATACTTCCCTATCAGAATGGAATAGTCAACAGTAAGGTAACAGTGACAAGATATTAAAACAATATAATATGAATTCAATTTTTATATTAACCAGTGAGATTTATATGCAAAATAGAAAAATGAAAACTATTCTTAAGAAGTGCAGCCAATAAAATAATTTACTAACAGTTATTTAAGTAGCCCTTGTTTTCTAATAAAGATTTATTTATATTTTTAAAGGTTTTTTGCTCCACGGGAGGTTTCTGTCCTCCCTGAGCTCGCCTTAGGACACCTGGTTTACGGTTTGACCGCCCCAGCCAAATTCTCCACTTGCCACTATCCTCGAAGCGGGGAGAATGTTAAATCATTCACATCAGTCCCTGCCCCAGTGGAGCTTACACCACACATACACAAGAATTAATTTGGTCAGAATCCAATTAACCTACCAGTATGTGTTTGGGGTGTGGGTGGAAACGGGAGCACCTTGGGGAACAGGGAGAACATGTGAACTCCACGCAGATATGGCCCTGGTCAGAGTTGGACCCATGACCCCAATGCTGTGAGGCAGCAGTGCTAACCACTATGTACCTGCTGCAAGGTAACACTCATAATGTTTGCCTGAACACGGGTTATATTGGGGTCAATTGCAATTTAGGGGATACTCTTACTTTTTTAGAGGTTTATTATAGGGAGAAAAGTCCTAGTTTTCACCAAATTTAAGGCTTTTCCCAATTTAACAAAGCCTCCAAGACGGTGAAGACTATTGCCAGTTCGCTGAGGGCCTCCAGTGAAGCGTCCCATTGAAAGCATGGGGATGCCTGATTAACAAGTACTGCTGTTGTATTTCTATTTTTACATTTATATTCTTACATTACTTGTTTTCTTATGACTCTGGAACTGGAAGTCAAAGTTCGGGCTTCCAGTTCCAGCGCACAAGTGAAGATTGACCCCAGGGGGTTAGCTGAAGTGGTCAGAGCTAGTACTGCCCAAAGCTGAGTATCACTCTGCTGCAAAAAGAGTATCGCTATGCTGCCACTTACTATGAAACATGCATGTGTATGTATGCGTGTGTGTGTATATATATATATATATATATATATATATATATATACACACACATATATATATATATATATATATATATATACAGATATATATATATATATATATATATATATATATATATAGATAGATAGATAGATAGATAGATAGATAGATAGATAGATAGATAGATAGATAGAAAATGTACAGATTATTAGAATGGAAAGTTAAGTTGAAAGCTGAACAATAACTAAAAGTACCTGTGGGGAACAGAAGTCTATATGCACTCTTCAATTAATATATAATTATTTTAGTAGTAGTATGATATGTTAGTAGGATAAATATAGTGCAGTACATTTTGTAGTATAAGGCATTAAATTAAGATGTTTATGTATAAACACTGAAAAGAAGAACTTTGGCTTTTGGGACATTATTCATCAAGGATTGTTTTTTGTTTTGTTTTTCAAATGGCATATTTTCTGTGATTTTTTTCCATGTATTTAAAGGTTTTACATTTAATCACATTGCCGTTTTACATCCCAACTACACCGACTCCTGGTTCAAGTCTGTGACATTGAGTACAGAGAACCCCAAAAACCAAGTCCAAAATAATTTGGCTTATTTTTACATTTGATACAATTTTTAATTACATACAATCCCACTATAGCAAAACATAAGACCAGACAAATTAAAACCACTATGTACACTAATATATATATATATATATATATATATATATATATATATATATGAAGTTCATTTGCTTGTTGGTCAATATCTTCCACAGCTAGGTAAAGCTGCCAACTCTTACATAGTTATTTAGCTTCTAAAAAGTAACCTATTAGACCACATAGTGACAATGCGATAATGTGACTGAGCGACAAATATTGAAAACATTAATTTTTGGTTGTAAACAATGGTTTGACTGCTGGAAGGAAACTTCGCCACAACACGACATAGCGACAATGCAACAAAGCAAAAAATCTTATTTTCTAAATAACATTTTTGGTCTATTTACCACTTAATATGCTGATATATAAAAACTGCTACACATTACAAATCGGACCCGTGCAACGCCGGTTTACCCTGCTGGTAGTCTATAAAATAAAAGTTATATGTATTAATACCTGCATTGATGTAGCAATATCTAAATCCTCCTACTGTCAGTCCTCCAAACACTACAGTTAATGTGACATGTCCTCCTGTTAGTATGTCTTAAAAAATGAAAGCTGTAACTTAAATTAATTAAATGTCTGCAATAACATCTAACATCCCAAATTGTATTGGTCAAATATATTATTGTAACTGCCAACATTTCAGATGTTTGTATTTTTCGCTTAAAAAAAAATCATTCCTTCAAATGTCTCTCAACTCTTAAGTAGAACCAAAGAAAGGTCAAATCCATTCATTGTAAATTGATTACCTTAGTTTGTAAGTCTTGGAGAAGTACTGTAAATGAGGACAACTATAGATTATTTGTAAGGAATATATTATGAATCATTTAAACTAAAGTAGATATGGTTCAAAAGCAGTGAAAAGCTGTGAACGATATACATATTTGCACTATGTTGTTCCAACTTGTTTTCCCTCTATTTCTAATTTCATAGCTGAATTCACTTCCAATTCAGCAAAAAGTTCAGCTGTAAATTGTGATGAATTATACTATTTTAGCTTTTGAGCCAAGAGATTAAAAGCAATTTGCATTCATATGGTGTGGAAGGGTTTCATGACTTCCTTTTGATTCAGCAGGAAAACATCACTGTTTTTAATGACAGAAAGAGAGTTCTACATCAGGGACACTACTTAAAGAGGAGACTTGTCCATCTGTCACATAGATTGCCAGATCGCTTAAAGGAAAAGTCCACCTTTGGGGTTAAATGGGCAAAATATTTTGCAAATATAACCTCTATCCTATATCTAACCGTATGTTATATACACTTGTACTTTCTTCTGTAAATTCTCAAAATGTAGGGGTCAGGCAGTCGTATTGATCATCCTTCTCCAATTAGCATATTATATAGCCCAGTAACCAGCCTGTTATTTAGTTCCAATGACTAGTATTACGCAAGCTCAATGATAAACATATTATATAACCCAATGACCAGCATAATAATGACCCTCAATAGCTAACATATAATTCAGTCCCAATGGCTAACATTGCAGCTAGTTCCAATGACCAACATACACCCCATTGATAAAGATCTGTCGATCAAAAATGTCTTCCTTAACAACTGATTTGTTTAGTGCTGCCCATCATTTAGAAAGACTGCATATAATGCTGGTGCTTCCTATGTGTCTGTACAATCTGTGAGATGAGTCATCTGATGTGATTGTGGGGTAGATTTATCAACCCTCTAATAGATTGTACTAGATACATGATAGCTAGAATCTGATTGGTTGCTATGGGCAACACCTCCTACATTTCGTTTCTCGAACGTTGATAAATCTACCCCAATGTATGTAAGGGTGGTGTCATGCAACATTTACTTTAGAAGAGTGCAGCTTTGGAAGAAATGAAGCACTATCATGGTGATACATAAAAGCAAAGTGCAAATGTTCTTCCCATGTTGCATGAGACTGATTCAGAAAAGACCATTTCTCCTTCACTTCATCAACATGGGCACTAAATATATAACTAAATAGACAGAAAAATATTATAAAGCATGAACTCTAGCATACTAGTTCTTACTGTGTCTTTATCATATATAGATAACATCTTACTGCAAGGTTTGATTCTATCTTATAGGTTAATTCTTTGAATGCAGTGTTACATTATTTTGATATCCAGGAAGGGGTTTTTTTTTGCTTAGGAGAGTAGGGTCAAGGAAAGATAATTGAGTTGGTGTCTACATAAAAGACCCCAGATGGGGTATTTATATATTTTAAACTTCAATATAATCATCCAGTATTTTGATTTCCACATGACATGTGAATGTTCTATAGCGTGTAAGCAGAGCCCTGTGACATCTTTTAGTAATGTTTTCTCTCTTGTTTTTTAGTTAAGAAAGGAGGATTGGATTTCAATTTGTCCTTCAATAAAGGCTATGGGATTTATAAGATATCTCAGGAAAACAATGCTACTGGAGAAAATTCTATTTCCTACCATAATTTGATTAATTATGAATGTGAAAACACAAATGAACATTGTTGTGACAGAATCCTCAATTCAGCTGTACTCGATTTCAGCACTATAAGTCTGCAGGACAGCTCCATGCTTACAGATGTCGGCAAGATCAGAACTCTCCACACAGAGATACAGCCTGACCCAGGGAAAGACAAGGCCATTGGGCGTCTCCTTTCTGAGAAAATCGGAGTGTTTAAAAGAGAGGATATTAGAAACTTTGATAATTCTGGGTTTTATGAAGGCCAGGACAGAAGACTCTCTCATGAAGAAAATCGCAAGCCGGAACTCACAGACTGGGAGTGGTGCAGGAGCAAATCTGAACGGACACCTCGACAGGTAACAATGCCATTACAGTGCATGCAGAAAATATATATGAAACCTTGAGGTTAAATATATGGTAGTGCATAACTATAAATTATATACAGCTGAAGTTATTTGTCGTATTCACTCATAAGTAACATCTAGCTCTAAATAATCAAAGCACATTAAAAGTTTCGATTGGCACAGCTATATGTAGTCCTATTCCACTATTATAATAAGTAATCACCCACAGACCTGCAACTTGTAGTGCTCGCTGCTGTTTGTATGCTCCCTCCGGCAGCTCTGTTGTATGTTTGCAGCCGGGCCGTGTTCTATAGCCGTGACCACTCTCCTAGCTGCAGCCACAATGAAAGGTAACAAAGAAAACTCCAAATTATTTCCATGTTCTGCAATGACTCTAAATATTACACAAACCTTCATAGTAAATATACAATAGTGTAGACATATAATACATGTACAAATATAATATGTTAACTTTTGTGTTACCTGTGTGAACTGAACTAGTATACTATTCTCACTGTGCTTTAACAGTAAAAAAGAAAATCTGTTATTGATGCAGAAATATAACTCACTGTAGTACTCTTATAAAATATAATGTAACTGTAATTTTACATACTTTCAATATATTCATATCTACATAGCATTACTGTATCAGCCAATTAAATCAAGACACATATGAATGACAGAGACTACTTGACTATAATTAGTTCAGATGCAGTATTGCAGTGCAGAGTACAGCATGGTCAATTTAGAAGACGTTTCACACCAAAATCTTTCTGCATCAGTTATACAGGGGCCTGACATCACTTCTCTGCACTTTTGAAGTACCCTGCTTTTCCACTATCTAACTCTGTGGTCTTTTACTAGCTTCAACTTTTCTCCTCATATCATATAACACTGAACTTATCGCATGCCACTCTGTCCTCACTTACACAATCATGAGTCAGGTAGCTACCTCCTGCAAGATCAACACACTCATTTCATGATATATGATGTGCTGCTGTGACTATTCCATTGATTTGATTTGCTTCTGGTTGTTCTATTTCTACCTACCTCAAAACTGTGGACATCCCTGATGATTAGGAGATGGAGATGAAATACAATTAATCAATGTAATAAAATGTCACTTAATATGACTATAAGGTCTCATTTAACTTATTGTCACAGATAAAATACATAACATTTTTATGAAAGTTCTTGTCAAACATATTTTCCATATTTTCCATGTAGTTTTCAAGTATTATGTTTTATATAATCTATTGTACGTGTTCTAACATGTAGAACATATTAACACATGATAAATATGATGTGCAACATCCAAAAATGCTTAACACAGCGCTAAAACTTTAGAATGCCATGGTGCGAATGGTACAATTAAATCTTATTTGTCACAATTTTAATGTTATTTTTGAGTTATTATTCATAGTTGCCAACTCTCCCGAAATGGAGAGGCTCCAGAATTTTTTTGAGTTCTCCCGGACTCCCGGGAGAGCAGGGCAACCTCCAGCAGCCTGCCCTCTTTCGTTGGTAAAGTGGGTGGGGGCAGGGCTAAACGCCCCCATAACGGAGCACCCTCCCGGATATCATGACCCCAAAGTTGGCAAGTATGTTTTTAATGCATAAATAGGTGCGAATATTTAGCTCACTACTATGTCATGAATTTTTTATTCCATCACTCTCACACATTGGTCATAGCATAGTACTTTCTACAAATGGGAGGTGGATCAACCTAGTCAAGTCAAATCTACATCAATGCCAAAAATACCAGGTTGTATGTATAAATTCATTAATATATAGGAGGGTGAAATATCTAAGGATGAAACGCGTTGGACCACCACTACACACCCCGCTTAAGACTCCTTGAACACTCACCTCTGCCCCTGGAAACACCACTCGCATAACTCCCCAGAATCGAAGTTTGAAGCAGAGAGACAAGAATCAACCCAGCCCGCAGTGGAACACACAATGCGCTCAACCAACACCGGAAGTCCGGCGCAAGCGCTTTGAGGTAAACCAGCAGTACCTGCTCGGCCCCAGTCACGCTACCGCTCGGTACATGCTACAATCATTTCTGACTGCAGCGCCTAACCACAGGACAGAGAGACCGGCTGGCGACCACCAAACTGCTCTTGTAAGAGCTTTCCAAGCAAAAGTAATTCCCTACCCGCATCTCACAGCATAACCCACCGGAGCAGAACACATAGTCTCTATCACCTCGCATAACAAACCTGCCAAACATATTATTTAGCATCAGCATATCACAGCACATACTAACACATATATAAGAGGCAATCACAACATTTACTGCCTCTTTTATTAGCTCTTACTAACCAAGAGCTAAAAACACCCCCACAGACCTATAGACACACCCCATACAGAGGTACCAATCCACCACAATATACATTGCATTAGGGCTGTAAACAGGGCAAAGAGCTATAGACCCACACCAGCAAAACAAGCTATAACCTACCAGGAGTATATTGTTGGTACCGCATCTACACTGTGTTCTCCACACACCACCCCTGCCCCCCCCCCCCTCTCTCTCTCTTTTCTCTCCCCAGGTTGCGCCACGGCACAAACAAGAAGTTTATTTTTTGAATGACTGTGTTAATTTTTTTGTGCTGTAAATATGCTTATGCTACTGCTTAGTCTAAACCTGTGAATGTTCTAATACTTTGATTGGCTACTGGCTGGACTAGCCCTCATATTGTAATATTCTGTTTAACTACATGTTACTTTAACCCCAGTGATTGGCTGCAAGTTGAATACTGCCCACTTCAACTATAAAAATAGGCAGCGCTAAGAAAAAAAAAGCATGTAGTAGGTATTCAGATGTAATTAATTGTTATAAGAACGCTGCATGGCAACGAGGTAGTGTACATTTTGTAACATTTCCTGAGATTATACAATGAAAATAATTTTGTTAAATATTAGCCATATGCTAAATAGAATTTGATAATGACAAAATCTTAAGCTCATTATTTCATATTAATCTATTAATGTTTTATATATGTCAACAATTTCATAGACTCAACCCAATGTTTTTTCTTTGTGGACTAGAATCTATTTTTTGACAAGGAATAACTGACAGCTCTTAGGGCAGCAGGGATTGGAAATCAATTTGTGTCAGACAGATAAAAATAATAGCTGTTGGCTCTAAGTCTATTTATATGAATATATACATATAATATATATATATATATATATATATATATATATATATATATATACATATACATATATGGTGAAGCGTTATGGTCATAAAGATGCTACAATTCTTACTGGGAAGGTCAGACAGAATCAGTCATGATAGATGAGCAACTTCTTGAGTATAATACATACATAGTTATCTGTCATCACCTGTCTACCACATAGTGTTCTGTTTTGTTTCATACAGAGTATTGATTTTCTGGATAGAACTGCAGTGAAGTAGGTAACTATATATGGATTCATTGTAATGTGTTTACAGACAGTGACATTTTGGTTCCTGTGAAGACTCTGTCACAGGCAGAAAAATCCTTACCCAAATTTGCATGTTAAATAAAAAGTCAGTTTGAGGTGGAGGTCACTAAGTTACATAGTAATATGGAATGCTAGGTACCTGCGGTAAAACTTTCTTTCTGATGGGTAATGCTATACCTGTAAAGGTCAGCGAGGCAATGCTTACTCCTACTGCAACTTATCTTCTACACACACAACACGCATTCTTGATGCCTCTCCAGACCATTACAGTTATTACTAACCTGTTCTTCAGGGTGTCAGTGGTATATTTATCCATATGTCATTCCTGTTAATTGCAGTTTTTCAGGTGGATTTGGAAGAACTGAAACATGGCTGGATATAGCATTATAGAAGCTCTGTTTTTCTTCAAAGACTGAAGTTTTGACCCTGTACAATCTGGGCCATGCAACTATAGCTAATGTCTTAAGCATACATTGCAAAGAACGTCTGCCAGTGTAAGGATATTTGTTACCTATCCAGTGTTGGAAGAGTATTATTTGGGTCTATTGCTGATTTAAGAACTATAGTTCTTGCTTGGACTTAATTCTGGATTCTCAGTTAGTGAAACTTCGATGCCCAATAGTGTGCTCCTAAGCATGCCCATCAGCTTTGACCAAAGATGCTTATTGCTTACTGGGCTATGCCATCGTCACTCCCCTTTTATGTGCTTTTTGGGGAGGCATCCTACATAGATCTAGTCCTACATAGCCCATTGAGTAAGGTAAATGGTTTCTGCTCAGGCCTGGGAATTTACAGATCACCAGGTTTATTAGTGGGTAAATATGTATCATGTAAAAGTAACATAGATTCTTCTCTTCTCCCCATAACACTTACTCCAGGATTGATATGATCCTGCTCAGCCACGACCTCACTCTTAAACTTAGCTCTTCCCAGATCTTTCCTGTCACCTGGTCGACCATGCCCCCGTTTCCGCTGTACTTACCGCCCTCGTCCACCGCCCTCCCAAAGCAACCTGGAGAATTAACGAGTCACTCCTACATGATAAAGAAACTATTACTCACCTTTAATCTCTTCTCTCTGAATATTTTGAGACGAACGACACCCCGGATATGTCTCCTATGACTCTTTGGGATGCTCATAAGGCGGTAATACAGGGTCATCTTATTGCTCTGACATCTCAGACTAAGCGACTTTGCCTGGCTAAAACTATCCAACTGACGGACTCGTTGAGAGCTCTAGAGCACCGTCACAAATTGAACCCTGATCCCCTAGTTCTCCAAGAAATTGCTTCTGTGCGGGGTGAATTAAATCTCTTATTATCCCACCAGGTTGCTAATAAACTGAAGTGGCTCAATCAGTGCTTTTATGAAAAGGGCGATAAGGCCGATAGATTACTGGCCACCAAACTCAGAGCTAAGATAGCGGCCTGAAATCTCCTGGCTATCAGGGACTCTGATGGAGTTTTACATTATGACCCTCAGCGGATACGTGCCGCCTTCCAATCGTACTACACCAAACTTTACAACCTTCCCCAGCCCTCTGATCCCTTGATCTCCCAGCAACACTCGCAGTTGATTGAGTCTTTTCTTTCTTCTGCTAAGCTTCCAAAATTTTCTCCACAGGCTAGTACTCTACTGGGGGGATGAGATTACTAGTGAGGAGATTGAACAGAATATAAAGTCCCAGAAATATGGAAAGGCTCCGGGGCCTGATGGCTTCACGGCTGTCTACTATAAGAGGTTTGCTGGGCTTCTGGTCCCTCGTTTGCACACCCTCTTCAACTCAATCCTGACTGGAGGTTCTTGGTCCAGGGATTCTTTGGAGGCTCGGATCTCTGTCATTCATAAAGAGGGTAAAGATTTTCATGACTGCGCTAGTTATCGCCCTATCTCCCTACTCAATACAAATGTTAAATTATATGCTAAAATTTTGGCTAATAGATTAAATTCGGTCCTCCCCTCCCTTGTACATTACGATCAGGTTGGCTTCATACCGGGCCGTCAGGCCAGAGACAATTCCAGGAGAGTCGTTGATCTGATTCATATCATTAATACCAGGAAGGCTCCAGCTATTATTCTCTCCCTCGACGCTGAAAAGGCTTTTGACAGGATCTCTTGGAGCTTTATGTCCCGAGCCTTGTCGGCATTTTGCATCTCGGGTAGCCTCCTCACTGGTATTCAAGCCTTGTATTCTCGACCCTCTGGAAGAGTCATGATCAACGGCTCTCCCTCGGACCTTATTACCATATCCAACGGTACCCGCCAAGGTTGTCCTCTGTCCCCTCTCATCTTTGCCCTTGTTATAGAACCTCTTGCTGCCTCCATCCGGGCCTGTCCAGATATACGGGGTGTGCAAACGGGGGATCTAGAAAGTAAGCTCTCTCTCTTTGCGGATGATGTCCTCTTGACATTCCAGCAGCCAGGGGAGTCGCTTCCCGGACTCTTCAACATTTTACACCATTATGGGCACCTTTCATGTTACAAAATTAATATTGCAAAATCAGAAGCCCTCCTCCTTAATATCCCCTCCCTGGAGGGACTGGCACTCACCTCCCATTTTAACTTTCGGTGGCAAAGAAAGAAAATTAAATACTTAGGTATTTTTGTTACCGACTCCTACGACTCTCTGTATCGGGAGAATTACCCGGGCCTCTTTGCTAAAATCAAGTCAGAACTTTTCTCCTGGCGCTCATTGATCATCTCGTGGCTGGGCAGGATCATTTCTGTCAAGATGAACCTCCTTCCTAAGCTTCTTTATTTCTTTCAGACCCTTCCTGTTAGAGTCCCCCTTTCGGATCTTTCATCTCTCCAAAAATGTCTCTCTGGATTTGTCTGGAACGGTCGGTCTCCCAGGATTAAGCTGGCACTCTTAAAGAGACCCATCAGATGTGGTGGTAGGGGTTTCCCGGATTTGAAAACTTACTATTGGGCGGCTCATCTGAGCCAGATTGTAGCCTCCTTTGCCCCCCCGCGACATTGTCGTGGGTCGACATTGAATCCGCCTATCTTAAATTTCCAGTTCTTTCTTGTATTTGGGGTCTCTCAAAACAAGCTAGATCTCCCCTTACATGCCGATGCCCCACCTTATTATTTTCAGCTATGATCTGGGATACCTGCCGGCCCCATTTCAAAATCCCGGTGTCCTCATTTCCTGTCCTACCTCTTTGGGGTAACCCTGCCTTTCCTCCTGGGCTCTCCTCTGCCTTCTATAGTCCCTGGGTCTCTGCAGGTGTTCGATTTGCAGGGGATCTAATATTTCATGGTGCCTTTATCTCCTGGGATGATCTGCACTCTAAATTTCCAAGTCTCCATCCTAAATTCTATGAGTATTTCCAGTTACGGCACTTTGTGGGCTCTCTCCTCGGGGGTACACCTTCCCCCTCTCTTGATTCCCCCTTTGAAACTTTATGTCTCTCCTCACCTTTAGGTAAGGGCACGATTTCCTATATCTACTGCCTTATTCTTGATGTACTTTTACTTCCGGGAGGTAGGCATGAGAGGGAGTGGGAGAGGGACCTGCCCCCCCCCCCGGAGGAGGATTACTGGGAAACCATAAGGGAACAGGTTGTCACCAGTTCTATTTCCACTTTAGTTAAGGAGAACGCATATAAAGTATACTATAGATGGTACAACACCCCTGACAAACTTACTAAAATGTTCCCCTCTAGTTCTCTATTATGCTGGCGGGGTTGTGGCCAGATGGGTTCTTTCTTACATATCTGGTGGTCCTGCCCTAAAATATCCTCCTTTTGGAACCGAGTTAGGGCCCTCCTCTCCTCCCTCCTTCCGTGCCCCGTCCGGAAAGACCCATGGTCTTTTCTTCTCTGTTACCCTCTGATTGATGATGATAGACAGTCTGCGAAATTGGCTTCCCATGTCCTTGCAGCTGCGTGATGCCTAGTGGCTAAGCCATGGAAACAAGTTGAACCCCCCACTAGGACGGCCTTACGATCCTATATTTGGTTCATTGCACAGATGGAACAGATTACATACCACCTTCACGATAAGGACGATAAATCTCACCAGATTTGGGCTCCTTGGCTTTACTTGTAACCCCTTAGCTCCTGCACCAACTCCTTCCTGTTAAGTGATGTACATAGGGGGCCTGACTCCTGAAGCTGTTACCCCTGTCCCGAATACCTGGGTGATACTCTCTTCTGAACTTTTTTTTTTAAATAAAAGAAGAGAAAGGGAAGAATGTTCTCTTTTTATTTTTATTCTATTTTTTATTTTTTTTGGGTGACGACCAGGGCCCCCCCCCCCACTCCCTCACCCCCACTATACTATTATAAAATGTTATTGATGTTTGAATATCCTGAGTAACAATGGTATACTTACATGTTTCCTCAATGGCATTCTGTTGATGTCTTGCATATCCATTACTTAATTTTCTGTTACATTGTTATTTACTCATGTTTTGCTTTGTTTTCTGTTTTGTTTTGTTTTTTCTACTTCTGCAATTTACTGATTTGCTGATTCGTATCTGTATATCATTGCAATTTCTCAAAATAAATAGTTAAAAAAAAAAAAGTAACATAGATATACATGTAAAATACCAGGGTGGAAAAGTATCAAGATGCGGTTTTTGAAAACCACCAGTTTTCTGCTATTTTTATGAAAGAGCAAACTGCTGGAAAATCACCATTTTCAAAAGTACTACATTACAAATAGCCATCCTGACTAACAGCCATGATAAGAATACAAAGCGTGAGATTTATAAAGTATTGTTTTATAAACCGCCGGGAAACTGCCAGAAAAATAGGTTTTGATAGGAGAGATTTCTCAGACAGCATGCTCTTAGAGCTAGTAGGGTGGCTTGGTGGTTAGCACTTCTGCCTGACAGCACTGGGGTCATGAGTTTGATTCCCAACCATGGCCTTATCTGTGTGGAGTTTGTATGTTATCCCCATGTTTGCGTGGGTTTCCTCCAGGTGCTCTGATTTCCTCCCACACTCCAAAAACATACTGGTTTATAGCTGCTATAAAATTGACGGTAGTCTCTCTCTCTGTATGTGTAAGTTATGGAATTTAGACTGTAAGCTCCAATGGGGCAGGGACTGATGTGAGTGGGTTCTCTGTACAGCGCTGTAGAATTAGAGGTGCTATATAAATAGCTGATGATGATGATACCCTGCCAGTCATAACATAAAAGAAGGCATCATAAACTTATGAATTATTAGGCAAGCTTTATTTATTGATTAAGGGAGCAACATTAATTTATAATGAACTAATGGAGACCAAAAAAATTTATAATAACATTATTGTGGAAAAATTAATTTGTAATGAAATGAAGGTAACAATGTTACTTTGTAATGAAATTAAAGGTGAATGCTTAGAAGAAGAGTATTGGTCAACAGGTTTGAGGACCAGGATATAAGAAACATAGGGCCTGGTTCATCATGGTACTTATCTGCTGATTTTGAGCGTAGCGCACACAAAATCACTAGAACTGGGACATACGCCACTAAATGCAGCCCTGTCCGCTCTGTCTTCGAATGTAAAGGACACGTACTACAGCCTACGATTTTGGTGAGTGAACGGGGCAGGGAAGGTATGTTTGGCTGTAGTCAATTTACAGTTAGGCGTCAGTAGACATTAAGATCATCTTAAGAAATATATTTAATGGGAAAAAATAAATAACCCCCTTTTTAAAAAAAATAAAATAAAATGTTTCTTGCTTTATCAGTAATGCCTGTATTATCAATTTCTGTGCTTTCTTTTGTGAATTTATAATCCACATAGGCTTTGGATGTATCGTGTACAGTCTTGTGGAGTAGTGCACAGCAGACCTGCCCCCGAATTCATAAGCGCACGGCTTGACATCCATGCCTTGATGAATGTGGGAGTACGCAGAGCTGATTTACGTGCGCTCACTATACATGTCTTGATGAATCTGTCATAGAGGAAAATTCAGTTCTCCCCGAATTACGGCAGTATTAAACCTATTACCGTTATTACGGTAAATTTAACCTGCCTTTCTGCTCGCAGCTCCTAGAGCTGCAAGCAAAAAGCCAGCATTGTCTCTACCATAATAATTGTATTTAATAACGGTAATAGTGCGCAGGGAACGCGTCCAATTGAATTCCCCCCTTATAGTCTAAAAAAACCACAAATGGGTTTTATGATTTAACGATTTGTATATACCGGAAATAAATCTTCTTTAAAATATGAAAACATGTTGGGGTAGTTGGTTAAGCTCCCCTTATGCTTTACCCTCCATTTCAAGATCTTATGACATGTATTAAACCCGCGGGCATCCATTATAATGCATTTTATGCACATTATTTTCTTTATAATCTTTTCTTTATATTATATGCATTTTGTATTCTATAGTCTTTGTATCCTATTATTCTGTAAGAAATATGAATAAAGAGGTTGTCATATTACCTTACAATACCAGCTTTATAATCGATATTATATTATGTACAACAATGTTATGTGATGTTTGTTTTGATTTTCTGTTTTTGTTGGAAAAAAAAAGTCAGGTTCAGATTTACAGATTGAGCTAGAGATGCTCACTGACCCTCGTGTTTTGGTTTTGGTTTTGGATCTGGATTACCGTTGTGTTTTGGTTTTGGTTCTGCCAAACCGCCATTGCGTGTTTTGGTTTTGGTTGTGGTTTTGTTTGGTTTTGTTTTGCTATTTTGTTTAAAAATCAATGTTTTTGGGCATAAAATAACCGAATGTAGTGCTCCACCTGTTTCTTGGATAAGTAAGGTAATTCTAAAGCTAATAAATTAGGAAGAAAACAGTTTAATCCCTGGTAGGCCGTCCCTAATTCTGCACACAAACCTGATTGTCTTCCTCTTCATCTTAGCCTATTGGCAATGCAGCCATCGTCTTTGGGTGTATATTACACCCTACACTTATAGTTAAATATATAAAGAAATGGACAAAGGCAGTTTGGTTTCTGTTTCTCTAGGCCCCTCTCCACTTGTAGAAAATACTAGAAAATTAATCCGTTATAGACTGTACAATATAAATTGAAATGGACAAAAGCAGTTTGGTTTCAGTCTCTAAAGACCCCCCCCCCCCCCCGCCCTCCACTTGTAGTTGAATAGAAAAAAAGCAGCCTGCATAGACTGAACAATATACAAAATAAAATGACCAAGGTAGTTTGGTGGCTGTCTATGCCCCCCGCCCTCCACTTGTAGTTGAATAGAAAAAAAGCAGCCTGTATAGACTGTAGAATTAGAATATAAAAAGAAATGGAGAAATGCATCAGACCCCCTCTCCACTAGGAGTAAAATAGAAAACTATTCAGCCGTTATAGACTCTAGAATATAAATAGAAATTGAGAAAGGCAATTTGGTATCTGTCTGCATCATAATCATCAACATCATCATTAGTGCCCTCGTCGCCTACACAAATCTCCTCCTCATCCTCTTCTAATTCCAAAGTGGCATCCTCAATTGGTGTATCACCAGCTACACTCGGGCTGTTAAGGCACACATAAGCAGTACTGCCGAAAGGACCCTTCTTTATGGGTACACTGTCACTAACAGAATGCTCACGATTAGACATACCACTGGTGGATGGACTCTCCACAGGGATTGGTGTCATTTCTGATTCAGAGCATACATTATCCTCTAATGCCTTACTGTTTTCTTGCAGCTTGGCTTTGACACGTAACAGTAATTGTGCACCACTTTTAGACTCCAAATTACTTGGTCTTTCTTGGTCACGAGTGACCGTACAAGAAGAAGACTTGGTAACATTTTTAGATCTGCCACTAATAGAGAAAGGTGAAGGTCTCATACTCTATTTGCCACTGCGTGTGTAGAATGGAATGTTGGCAATTATTTTTTTTATCGGCAGTTAACTTTTCCTCAGTTACACTTCTTTTTCGCTTCAACACGGTAAAAAAAAAATTGGTGTGTTTTTTTTGCCTGATTTCAAAAGACTGTGTAGTTTGACATCGCCTTTCCCAGATAACGTACTGGGAACACTACCATCCGGACTGGTGACAGAAGCTGGTTGCTGATTCTGCTCATATGTGGACTGGTTTGAATCCATTATAATGAGGCCAAAGCACTTGTAGTGTTACAAATTGTTTTAGATACTGCTGACAAATCTGACTTTTGACAGCCAGAAAAATTACAGTAAAACACTGGGGAATATGGAACACCCCAAAAGCACATGGAGTGCTAAAAATTGGTTTTTATACTGCTGACAAATAGGACTTTTGACAGCCAGAAAAATGAATGCAAAAGAATGGGGGATACCCCAAAAGCACTTGGAGTGCTAAATATAATTTTTTTTAGACTGCTGACAAATAGGACTTATGACAGCTAGAAAAATTAATGCAAAATAATGGGGAACACTCCAAAAGCACTTGGAGTGCCAGAAACTGAACAAAAACCCTCCTCTATCCTCCTCTTACTGCTGTAACAACTGGTATTAAGATTAGAATGGTATTGAATAGAAACAATAATGTGTCCAATTATTGCTCTGTCCCTGCGCTGATATAGCCAGTGTGACCTAACCCTGCTTTCTCCCTTTGTCAAATGGCGATTGATTACTGTGGAGGCTGGTATTTATGCTTTTCAAATCTCGCGAGAACCGAGCTCAGAAATACGAATACGTCACAATGACGTTTTGCCTCGATTTCGAATCCGAACGGGCGGGAGAGTACCGAGCCGAGCGGATAGGCTGAATTCGGATGAATTCGGATCTCGGGGAACAGAGTCCGCTCATCTCTAGATTGAGCAAAATGACTAAAGTTTGGGTCAGCTCCACCAGTGCATGAAAGACCCTAATAAACCACACTTCAGCAGGCATCTGATGAGTTCAGGAAGATGCTGCAGAGCTGGCCGGGAGCATCAACGAAGTATAGTTATTCAGGTGCTGGCAAGGGCAGATTGGACATTCAGCTGCTCTACTGACTGAGAGCAGCCGCATCTTGTGATGACCACTGAACAATGCAGGGAGCTCAGTGTCACATACAATCCAATCAGGAAAGGAGGAAGGCAGAGTGTAGTGTGCTCTTCCTCCATCCTCTGTGTGGGCATGTAAGGAGCATGTGATGGCATTTATGGAGCATGTGGTGAGATATGCTGGCATGTGGTGAGGTCTAATGGCATGTAAGGATTATGTGTGAATATCTGATGACATGTATGAGGAATGTGGGTAGCTCTAATGGCATGTGTGGAGATGGGCATTAAAGGGTAGGGTGGAAAGGTCTGATGACATGTAAGTGGCTTATGGTGAAATCTGGGTGCAGGTGGGGAGGTCTGATTTGCGTATGGAGAGGTATAATGGCATGTAGGGAGGTCTGATGCGGATTTCTGTGGCATGTGGGTAGATTTGATGGCAGGTGGGGAGATCCAATAGGCATATAAAGAGGTCAGAGGGACACGTTAAGAGGTATAAGAGATTGCGGATGCAGTAGTAGTGTGTGCTACTGTGAAGAGACTATAGATGGCCCTTTGAACCCTTCTCCGCTGGACACAGCAGCGAGGTAAGAGCTGTGCTGATTATATGATTATTCAGAAAACTTTTGGCAATGTTGTTTTCTTTTTTAGATAGCAGGATATTGCAAATTATGTTATATTTTCAATGTAAGTGTATATGGTATGTATGTGCAAGTTTATACTGGATATATGTATATGCACACACATAAAAGGTAATGTTGGCTCTTTGCAGTACATATAGATAGTTTTTGGCTCTTGGTTTCAGACTGGTTGGCCACCCCTGTTGTAAAGCATCGAGATAAGGCACTTGGAGGTGTGGTTGTGGAGGCAGAGTTTCTCTATCTCTAAGTCAGAGAACAGAGTGAATACCCCCCGGCCAAGAGAGGTTGATCATGAAAAGTATGCACACTTTTTTGACCACATCCATATGTTCATGCGCAATGAAAAAGGTTCTATGTCCACCCAAACTCTGGCATCGGAAGGGGAATGCCACTGAATGGATTATGCTAGGTGGGCTGTGTAGTAGTATTTATGAAAGTCCGGTATGCCCAGGCCACCTGAACCCGTGGATCTCTGGAGGATATAAGCCTGTAACTGGTTCTACCGAACCAGATGAAGTACATTATCAGCTTTTGCAGAGAGGAGAGGACATTGGCGGACGATATTCATCTCTATCAAGGTGATTCGACCAATCCAGGAGATAATCAAGCCACTTCATGAGGTCAGATAATTTTTTTATTCAAATCAAGAGAAGGAGGGGATAATTAGTTTGAAGATTTTCCACTTTTTTTAGTAAGAACAATTCCTAGATACTTAATCTGATTGGAGTGCCTATTGAAGTTAATTTCTAAGAGCTGTTTTCTCTACAGAGGGATGAATAAATCTAAAATCTCAGTCTTGGTTGCATTTATCTTAAAATTTGACAAAGACAGAAAATGTTGAATTTCGTTGAACAAGCGAGATCAGGGGATTTGTAATGGTGAAGAGAATGTCATGAGCGTAGAGAGCTATATTTTGGTTTACACAGGCTATGTCTGTGTTAAATCTAATCTTGATAGCTAGGGGCTCAATAGTTAGGGCAAAGATAAGGGGGAATAGAGGGCATCACAGTCTGGTACCATTACTAATAGGAAAAAAAGAGCGGTGTACCCATTCACCAGGATCGAGGCTGAGCGATTGCAGAGCAGAGCCGAAATAACTGTAAAGAATTTATCTTCAGAGCCATAGAAGGCAAAAGCTCCCATCATAAAGGGGCATCCAATGCGGTCCAAGCCTTTCTCAGCACCCAAAGGCAGGAAAGGGGATGGCATCCTGTACTCATTTACATGGTGAACTAAATCAATGATCTGCCTGGTACTGTCCACGGCCTGACTACCAGAGTCAGGGATGGTAGAACCACATTAAGGCTGCTAGCGAATACTACAGGGGGATACACACTTAAACATTTAAAATATTTTTTAGGTCCATTTTTTAAATGTTGAGGAATGTCTGCCTTTCTATGAATGTATCTGTTATTCAGACAATAATCTTACATTTTGTATCCCTCTTTGGCTATTTCAAATGCTGTAAGAAAAATAAATGGTAAATAGGTAAAAGAAAATGTATTCTGTTTCTATCTAGGTACAAATAGGGTAACTTTCCATTTCCCTGCTTGTAAAATATTGTTTCAGGTGGAAAACTGCACTGCAATGTCCAAATCCCCAGTTCTCAAATGTGTTGTGTACAATGAAACAAAGTCAAATTACTGGACATCCCCAGAATCATAACAACACTTTCATTTCACAGCGAGATCTGAAGCTGGAGAGAAATTTGTAGTAATTCTCTATTTGTGCTAAGTGTCCTCTGAGCTACATAATGCTCTCTCGTATTTGGCACAACAAGTAGTCCGCTTGGACTAGAATGAGTCAATTCTTTTTTCATGCCAGCAAGCATATATATGTTATAATAACTGTCCCTTCTTAACATATTATTTTTTATGGTTTGAAAATCCATGCACTGGGTTTTCTGTGTAAAAAGACAGCAGTAAAAAATAATTTACTCATTTCTTGTAGGCTATTCTGAACTAAACTAGCCTAAAGACTCAACTTGAATGTAAAAAAAGTTTAAACAAAAAGGTTTGAACAACATATGTATTAACATTAACAAATCTTAACATTTTATGTTACTTTATTTTGCATTGTAATAAAATTGTAATTAAAAATAATAAAAATAAAATAAAATTTATAAAATGTACCGTATGGATATTTTAGGATTCCAGGAAATATCAAACAGAATCTGAACAGAATCTTTACCCAAAATTGCATGTTAAAGAAGAATTCCACCCCAAAATGAAAATTAAATGACCTGTGCCGGTCCTGCCTGTAGTTAATTTTTTTTTTTTCAGATTTTTTTTTTAAAGTACTTTTTAAAGCACCCGTGACTGGGGGGTGGGGGACATAGAGCAGGGACTGGGCACCCATCTTAAAGAGCAAAGAAGTTGGAGTTCCAGTATGTCCCACTAGCTAAGTGCAGTCGGCAGGGTGGTGCTATATGCTGCGCAAGATCGGCTGCAGTGTCTGAAGGAGGAAGCTTAGAGCACTTTACACTGTGCTACCACAGGCAAGTTAAAGTTTACATAGAGAAAGATGACTGTGTAATACTGAGCAGAAACCATCTGGAAATGGCATCCTTTTTTAAAATATGAGCAAACATTATTTAATGAATAGAATGAATTAACTGATGACCTCATTTTTAAGATGGTTATTCATCTTTTGCAATCAACTTAATGAATTAACTGATATATTGAAATATGCGCCTGCAGGACTACTTCTATTCCGCTGCAGAAAGGGTTGCACAATGCCATTTATAGGCAGTGCATGGCCTTATAAGTTGTGCACCCTTTATCCTCACCTCTACATCCTTTGTGTTTGTGTCTCTCTGTCTCCACATTCTGGGTGTTTGTCTTTTCCTTCGCCCTCTTTGTGTGTCTATCTCCCCACCTTCTACTACCATTTCACAGCATCTACTTTTCCCTGCGCACAACCATGTCCAATGTCACTTTTCACTCCTGCCGCCAAGACTTTTCCTGTGCTGCTACCTAATTATGGAATTCTCTACTACACCCAATCAGGATTTCCCACAGCCTTCAAATCTTTAGACGTTCTCTAAAACCCCATATCTTTTTTTAAAGCTTACCTTGTCCCCAATGATAATATTCATGCTAATACACCTTCACACCTACCCTACTCCCAGCTATAATATTCACACTAATACACCCTCCACTCTAAGCCACATTTGCTCTTCTTGTTTCAGCTGTGTCCTCTTCCACTTGAAATGTTAGTTAGTAACTCTCTCTCTTTCATGAATTATAATACTATGCACTTAATTTTAGCCTTGATCCAAGGACAGTGTGTGTCATCATACACTGTCAAGCAGCCTGCAGAGAAAGCCAGGAGCTTCAGATCTTGCGATATATCTTGAAATCTCACAAGACTAAGAGCTTCCCTGCTCACTTTGAAGGACTTTTCTACTCTGATGTCAGCAACATAGGTAAGTAAAGTGGGCTGGTGGTATCATAATATATCTGGGGAGGGTTATGTGTCTTGGGGAAGTCGTAATGTACTTTAGGGATGGCATGATAATGTGCCTGGGGGGCTGCCCTGATATTTCTGGGGGTTGGCCTGATGTTTCTGGGAGTCGGCCTGATGTTTCTGGGGGGTGGCGTGGTGTGATCTGGCAGGGAATGGCGTGATGCGTGATGTGGCAGAGGGCGGCCTGATGATTGATGTGGCAGGGGGTGGCGTAATGCATGATGTGTCTGAGGGGTGGCATGATATAGCTGGGAAAGGTGTGATAAATGTAGTATTTTATTATAATGTATGTATTATGTACTGTGTGATCTGTGTTATGTACGGTGTTCACTTATTGCTCGGTTTTCCACATTTACATTTTCCAACAGGTCCCAAGAATCCAGGATCCATGCAAGAATCCAGTACTAGGTTGTGAAAGCTGCAACAACAGGTAGGTGAGAGCAACACCATTTGAATACATAATTGGGAAATTCAATTGACCGTGATGTGTCTATAAAATGTTCAAGGGAAAATGAGCGGAGATTGGTATTGAAATTACTAGCAATGTGCGCTGCGCGATGTCCGTGTGCCACATCGCCGTCAATTAAATCTCCCCCGATATTTCATGTCTAAAGAAGCACAGCCACGCCCATGTTGACCATGCCCCCAACATTATGTGGCCACACCCCTTTGACACGCACCTCTCTTCCTCCTTGCCTATGGCAAAAAGTTGCTGCACCAGGGCCCCAAATTCCTTTTGACAGCCCTGCGGTAGATGTAGTGTTTTTCTCATAATTTATTTATTTAGAGGGGAAAGTGTTTCTCCCTCAATGGACAGTGTACATTCATTTAACATGCGTGTCTAAGGTTGGTTACACACTTCAAAAAATTTTGGTCGATTTGTTATCTATAACAGTTTTACCAAAGACTGAAGTTCCAAGCAACATGCCGATTCATGCGTACACACTATCCATGTTTTAAATGATTTTTGCATGATTTAACGTACGGGCTGTGATTTTTGTCTGTTGTAACATCGTCTGAAAAGATAGTGACTCCGTACACACTGTACAGATATATGACCTACCAGCAGCAATATGATAAACAAATTTAATTTCCGCGAAATGAAATACATCATCATCATGCATTCTATTGGACATCTTTGTGCATAGTGTACGTTCATTAACTCCGTTAGTAACTGCACAAATGCTGCGATTTACAATGGCCACAATACATGAACAGAAAGCTTGTGGTTTGCTGCTTCTCACTATGGCAAAAACACTGCAAACACAGATCCAGAGGGAAGAAAGAAGACAGAAGAAAGAATCGGACTTGTGGTTCCTGAGGAGACACTCTTTTTCACTTATGCCCCTGCTACAGGAGATATGGGAAAACAACCCAGATGACTTCAAGAATTTCTTGTGAATTACAGATCCCACATTCGTGGAGCTGCTCCAACTTGTCACCCCACTCATCCAGAAGGAGGGCACCTATTTAAGGAGACCCATATCAGCAGAGCAGAGACTGGTTGATACCCTACGATTTTTGACAGTGCACCACATGATACAGGTAGAGGCAACATCATAATTTAAATATAGAGGCGTTGCTATTGGAGGAACTATTACCAGTTTGTCGGGCAATTTGTCGTAAGTACATACACAACGTCATTCCATCGATGAATGAGATTTTTAGCCTGGTTTGAAAAGGAAGTGAAACGATATTATGTGCTTTGGAAGAATGCTCGTTCACCATTGGAGCGTTCACATTAATGCAATATTGGGCCAAGCACTCGATTATCAGGTGATTGGCCCAATAATTGGCTAAAAACACTGTACTGTGTACCCAGCCTAAGCAATAGTTCAGTCACACAAACTTTATAAAACTGTGTTAAACATATGAACATACACAAGACATACAAATGAAATAAAGAGTATCAGTATATATTATTTGGCTGAAAATAAATACTACAGACAAACTTTTTGTATTTTAAAGAGTTAATGGACATGTTGTGAGGACACCAGGGTTAGAATCTAAGTTAACTAGATACCTGGCCCTCTAGGTTCATGGAATTACACAGGTAAGGAGACAAGAAAGAGCTCATGATTGCTTTATTCACACAAGTTTTCACACAGAGTAAATGCAAAAACAGTGCACCACAAAGGAGAAATAATCCCCTCACCAAATATACAAGAATGTTAGCTAATAACCAGTGGCAATTAACCCTTAAACACCCAAACAGCACATAGGAGAGGTCTCATCACACAGGAAGTTTCACAGTGACCCAGTCAGGCCACAAATGAGTCCCAAATTTATTCCACAGGATGTCCAGTTGGCTGGTCTCAAGTAGTTGTTGTCCAATCTTGATGATCCTGGCCGCTTGGCCAACTCTCCACTATCTTAGTGGGACCCAAAGTACCAGTCTCCCTACTCCAAGTAGGCTCCCCACTTTTCTCTGGATCACGAGTGACTCCCGATAGAGAAAGAGTTCAACAAACTTCCTCACTGGGATAGCAGTGTCCAACCAGTATTTGTCCCCTGGTAGAGCCCTATCCCAGTCAGAATTCCTTCTCATTCAAAAGTCCCAGCACACACACACCTACCCTACCCCGGGTCCCGTGTTTTTATTCCTCTCTCCCCCTGGCCCACCCCCCTCTTCCACAGTCCACAGTTATTGGTAATAACAGCATAGGGGTGGTGACCGGGATGTGGTAAGGAGTATGCTTTTAACAAAGGCTAACCTGTGGTTTTCCTGCCTGCAAATCTGAGGGGTTAGGTGCTTCATGTCAAGTCCACAACCATCATAAAATCTGCCCCCTGTACTTAGATCAGGCCTGATGCTCCCCTGTTTAACCCCCTGCCCTACTTTGTGATGTCACAGTGGCTTCAGCTGATCCAAGCTTCCTGTATAACCCCTGCCCCCCCCCCTTCTCCCTCCTGGGACCAGTGTCGGACTGGGGCATGAAGGGCCCACCGGGGGACTGCAACGCTAGGGGCCCATCAGTGGGGGTGTGGCCGGCCATCATAGAGGCGGGACCAGACACTAGAGGGGGAGTGGTCAGCTCATGAAGGACAGCTAGTACCATAGTGTAGTATATAAAGAATGCAGTGTGTATATAGTGTACACAGTCTTGACCTGCCCCTTAGATTGGGTAGAACAGTTACCAAAAATTGGGATTGTTCCAGTAAACCAGGCTTGGCTAACCTGTGGCACTCCAGGTGTTGTGAAACTACAAGCCCCAGCATGCTTTGCCAATATATAGCAGCTTATTGCTGGAAGGGTATGCTGGAACTTGTAGTTTCACAACACTTGGAGTGCCACAGGTTAGCTAAGCTTGCACTAGACTCAGAACATTTGACAGACTGTCCTACCTGTTGTTGTCACTTTTACCACCTGTGGCTTCTGGTTTCTTTAGTTGCATCTTGTCTGTATCCTGGAATGTTGAGGGTCCTATTTGGAAAAAATAATGGATACATTTAGAAAACACCAACCATCCCGGCTATTAAATCAACAGCACCCACATTTAATAAATAGGCCTCTCTCCAGCCCCAACATTAAAGTAATAGTGCTCACATTTGATAAATAGATCTATTTCCCTCCAACCGACCCCAACATTAAATTAATACTATTCCCATTTAATAAATAAACCTATTACACTCCCTCCAAACAGCCCCAGCAAGAAATTAATAGCATTTACGTTTAATACATCCATTTCCCACATTAAATATTAATATTCACATTTAATAGATAGCCCTCCTCCCCACACTCAGCCCTACATTCAAATATAGACCCAAACCACCCCAGCATTAAATTAAAGGTCCCATCACACCCTCCCTATAGTGTTCTCTGTACAGCCCCCCTCCCTATAGTTTAGCAAAGGCAGCCCCCTCTAATTATAGTTTAGCATAGGCAGCCCCCCCCTCACTATAGTTTAGTATAGATAGGCAGCCCCCCTATGCCACATAGTAGTGCCCCCAAAACAATATTATGCCACACAGTAGTGCTCCAAACAATGTTACTCCACACAGTAGTGCCCCAAACAATGTTATGCCACACAGTAGTACCCGAAATTCACATATGCCACGTAATACTGTCCCCAATTCATATTATGCCCACAATAGTGTCCCCAATTCAAATTATACCCTCAATAGTGCCCCCCAATTCACATATGCCATGGAATAGTGCTCTCTCAATTCGCGCACACACTAATATATATATATATTGTTATGTGCGTATTGTCGCTAACCAATAACGATTGTCGAACCTCGATTTATGTTTCCAACGCACAAAGATTTATTCGCAATAAGTAGAATAATATGCTCAAGCGTAGTAATAATAAATACAGCCGTTACTTATCGCAGGCGCTCTGGATCCAGTGTGCAGTCATTCAATCCTAAAGTCTGGGGACAAGATGTCTGAACACTAGGGGGTAAATGTATCAATATGCGGGTTCTTCAACACCCGCGTGTTCAGCCTCTTCCGCGATTAAATTTCAAGTGGCGCTGCATTGTAAAGGGAAGTTAACCCTTTACAATGCAGCGCCGCTTGAAATTTAATCGCGGAAGAGGCTGAACGCGCTGGTGTTGAAGAACCCGTATATTGATACATTTACCCCTAGATGTGAAGCTGCTGCTTATATACACACAGAAATACAGTAATACAATGAAGATGGTATAGCTTGCATCTATTGGTCCAGGTCTCAGGAAGGTCCAAGGGGTTGTCAGTCATTGGCTAGTTCGTCCTAAGGAATCCAAAGGAGGGGGTCACCTCTCCAGGGGGTATGCTCTGCTCTTCCCGCCAAGATTCCTTAGTCTTAAGTAGTTCATAATTCCCTATCATTCATAACCGAACTGGGTGGCCAGTGTTACACAGTACCCACCAGTAATAGAGGTGAGATAATTTAGTACCAGTCTATGTTGCACCAACTCCTTCTTGTACGCTTGTAGCTCCCTTCCAGTATACCTGAAAGTGTCATCATACATCTCGGTGATATTATCTATTACTTTAGCTAGGTCTTGGATATATTTAAAGTTTAATGTTCCCCGAGCGGTCCTGGTGAGGTCTAGAGCAACCATAACTTGAAAACCAGCAGTTTCACTAATCAATTTTGTAGCTATGGGTTCAACCAGGGTCTCCTCACCTCCCACCCTTTGTGTCTCTAGAGACACATACAGAAGGTATGTAGCTGGATTTAAGGTGCTACATCGTTTGATGGTGATGTTTGAGGGTGCCATCAGGGCTAGTTCCCACTTGGTGAATCTAGCTGAAGAAACATGTCTGGTTTGGGCTGAATTTAACAGAGCTGATACAACATGGGGTGTATAGATAGTTGAATTATGTCCTAATACTACGTACTCGCTCTTACTCACCAGAAGAGCCGTTGCTGCTACACTTCTGAGACATGTTGGGAGTGATCTTGCCACATTGTCTAATTGTGCACTGTAGTATGCTACCGGTCTGCTAGCATCACCATGTTTCTGTGCGAGGACACCTGCTGCACAACCATCAGCTTCTGTACAAAATAGCTCAAAAGGCTTTTCATAATCAGGTATTCCCAATGCAGGTGCTCTAGTCAGACTGTCTTTAAGATTAAAGAATGCTTGCTCTGACTCTTCTGTGTGTACAACACGTTCTGGTTTTGAGGAAGAGACTAGCTCCTGCAATGGTAATGCCAGAATAGAAAAACCTGGGATCCAGGATCTACAGTATCCACACATCCCCAGGAAAGTACGAATCTGCTTCTGGCTCTGCGGCAGAGTCATGTGTTGTATGGCCTCAATCCTGTCGGTTGTCAGGTGTCTTAGCCCCTTAGTGAGGCAGTGTCCTAAGTATTTGACCTTAGTCTGACATGGCTGTAATTTATCCTTTGCCACCTTGTGCCCTGTTTGTGAAAGATGAAGCAACAACAATTTAGTATCATGTAAACATGACATAAAAGAATCAGAGCACAACAACAAATCGTCCACATATTGAATTAGAACAGACCCATTGTGGGGTTGAAAGGATTGCAAACAGTCATGTAAGGCTTGGGAGAAAATACTGGGGCTGTCAATGAACCCCTGGGGTAGTCTGGTCCATGTGTATTGCACTCCCCTGTAGGAGAATGCAAAAAGGTATTGGCAGTCAGGGTGAAGAGGGACTGTGAAGAAAGCAGAACATAGATCAATGACAGTAAAATGACTGGCAGACGGTGGAATCTGCATGAGGATGACAGCTGGATTCGGCACTACGGGGAATTGGCTCTCAACAACTTTGTTAATTCCCCTTAAGTCCTGGACTAATCTATAGCCCCTCCCCCCACTCTTCTTCACAGGGAAAATGGGACTATTTGCTGTACTGGCTGTACGAATTAAAATCCTTTGTTGTAACAGCCTCTCAATAACAGGATATACCCCTAGTTCCACCTTCGGTTTTAGTGGATACTGTGGGATTTTTGGAGCTATCCTACCACTTTTTAGATTGACCATGACAGGGGCTACGTTTGCCATCAGTCCAGTGTACTGTCCATCTCTGGTCCATAGGGAACCTGGTATTTCCAGCAACATCCCCTTTACTTGAGATGGACTGTGTTCTATAACAGTAGAGTGTAACATTAACCTTTGAGGGGTGTCCAATATGTCCTGTACCTCATGAGCGACCTTCTCGGGTATATCTAGGAATACACCATCTGAAGTACAGTATATGACACATCCCATTTTACATAACAAATCTCTCCCTAGCAAGTTAGTAGGAGCCGCTGCAGCCAAGAGAAACGAATGCTTAGTATGCAGAGGCCCGATAGAAACTTCAGCGGGTTTAGTTAGAGGATAATGTAACACTCTTCCCGTTACTCCCATAGCTGGAATGGTTTTACTGGTCACCTGTAGATTAAAAGGAGAGGTTATCACAGATCTGGCCGCCCCTGTATCTACAAGAAAAGTTTGTTTTCTACCAGCTATGTCAACTATCATTGTTGGTTCTTCCATCTGACTCTCAGTTAACCTCAGTGGCTGTAGACTACAGGTATGACCTGACCCCTAGCGCTGACTATTGCTTTCCCGTGCAGCATTTACTGCTGCGACATGCGCGGTCAGGCGTGAGTCTTCTAGTCTATGTGAATCCCTCCTTGGAGGATATCTATGTGACTCTTCATTAGGATTATACCTTCCCTATGTACAATCTTTTCTCATATGTCCTTCTTCTTTGCAATTGTAAGATCTCAACATTCTGCGTTTCCCGTTATGTGGGTTATATGCTGGTGGTCGTGTATGCATTCCCTCTAATGCCTGTATACTCACCGTCATCAACTTGTCACTCTTTTCTTCCCTTTTCCTAAAATAATTTTTGCCATGTTCCACAGCAACTTCTCTAAGAGAATCTACCGTGCTGCCTCTCCAACCAGGGGTTGAGGTTTGTACTCTTGTTTTTAGATTTTCCTTTAAACCATCCATCAGTACTGTTACCGCTACTTCCCTATGATGTGGGTTCTCCCTTATATCTGATACCCCCGTAAACTGTGTCATTGATGCAAGAGCTCTGCCAAAATAATCCGCTGCAGTTTCACTGTCTTTTTGTTTTATGGTGAAAATCTTACTCCAATTTACCACTACTGGAAAATATATGGCTAAATGTTTGTCAATTTTTTCTATATTCCCTTGGTTAATCTCATCAGTCAAGGTGTCATCTTCTTCCAACGAACAATCTTTAACAAATTTTTGTATGTCAGTATTGGGAGGAAGACAAGCCCTCAACACTACACGCCAATCCTTATTGGTTGGTTCGTGAGCATTTCCTAAGTCTTTAACAAATTTCTGACACTTAGCCAACTCTTTTCTAGGATCTGGGAATTCAGTCATAATGGAACGCAATTCTGATCTAGTCCAGGGACAATGCATTGTAACATTTCTTAAAGGAACTACACCATCCTAATCCGGTTTCCCATTGGGAACTGATATTGTGCGGACTGGATACGCACCCTCTGGTTCACTGACTTCAGGGGACACTACAGGATTTGTTGTTTCAAGATTTAGGACGCTTTCACTCCTAGTGATCACGCTACTCTCACCTATCTCAGCCATTTTCTCATACTTACGCTGAGCCTCTAGTACACTAACAGCATGGGCAATGGCCGAAATCACAGTGGGTTCATCTTCATTTTCTGATACACTTGTTTTAAACTGGCATAAAACAGGATACAACTTAGCAATTTTTCTTTTTTCAGTTTTAATAACGGCTGTACTTACTGCTTCCGCCACATAAGGTGGCGGGGGCGCGCTTGCGCTGAGTTCGCCACGCTTCTCAACAGCTACTTCCGCTTTGCGCGCGCTTTTCGCCACACCTACTTCCGCTTTGCATTCGCTACTCTGCCACGTGTTACCTTCCATTTTCCACAATTTTAAACAATCATTATGTTTATTCCTCACTTTCGTTGAGTTAATCAACCATACTTTATCTTTTACAGTATTTAGTACCTCTGCATTAAAACTCCCTATTGTTGGGAAAGGCCTATCACAATCTTTGGTCATCTTGACCCACGTGTCGCAATACGCAGTTGCGTATGCACCATATTTCTTACACATGAGAAATCTCGCTGAACCAATAGGACCTTCCTTAGGCAGTACCTTGGCCTTCTCTAGCGTTTGCTTAGAACCCATATTGAACAATAGGGTCCCAGAAATATCACAATTTCCTGCCACAAAATAGGGGTTCCAGAAATAACACAATATTCAGCCACTAGTTTTCAACACTACCGCTAGAGATATTTTACCGGCCTGTGGACGTATTTGCTACAAGCCGCGTCCACTCGCTTCCTCTTGTATTAAACAAGGACCCTTAATACAGAAATATCAATGTGGACTAAAGGGTTATCAGCTTCCTGATCGCCCCTGACTCTTCAACAAAATCTGTTGAGTTTATTACGCTTGGCAGCATCCTGTAAAGTCAATTACCAGCCTTACTAACGTAATTCCTCCCCGTTACCCCCAAGTCGCAATCACGGCTTTCCTTGCCGTGCGGTGCAATCGCAACGCTTAAAGCTAGTCTGTAAGTGATACGATCGCCCTTGGGTGAACGTCGCAAAAACTTATTCAGTTTCCGCCCCCAGGTATACCTGCTTTGTATACCGTACACCAGTTGGGCACCTGCCTCTTCAAACAGCAACTGACACTCTATTTTAAAATAGATAAAACCTTAGTGTATTTAAAGTCAACAAATCACATGACATACACCTTTTCTGCGCATAAAATAAAAGAATTCCCAACAATAGTAATAATATCCCAGAGGTTTTCACAAGTGATTTATACTATGCATGTATAACTATCAAACCAATTGTTTAACCACGTGGCAAATCTACCGGAAGTTCGCATACGCACAGCAGGAAATACACATACGCTAAGCAATGCAATACAGTTAAAATGCACAATGACAGTAAAAAGAAACAGTTTTCTCTTTTGTCCCTAAGTTCTAGTTAGCGTGCCCTAGACAATGCAAAACGGACATTCGGTTTCACAACACAGAGTAAAATTCAGGTTTTGAACACATTGTGTTCTTACCCGTATATGACGCGTCTCCACCCTTTGTTGCGGAACCGAAATCCGTTGGTCTTGCGTATCATCGGCAACGAAACCTCCAAAGCTCACGAGCCCCCAAATTGTTATGTGCGTATTGTCGCAAACCAATAACGATTGTCGAATCTCGATTTGTGTTTCCAACGCACAAAGATTTATTCGCAATAAGTAGAATAATATTCTCAAGCGAAGTAATAATAAATACAGCCGTTACTTATCGCAGGCGCTCTGGATCCAGTGTGCAATCATTCAATCCTGAAGTCTGGGGACAAGATGTCTGAACACTAGATGTGAAGCTGCTGCTTATATACACACAGAAATACAGTAATACAATGAAGATGGTATAGGAAGGTCCAAGGGGTTGTCAATCATTGGCTAGTTCGTCCTAAGGAATCCAAAGGAGGGGGTCACCTCTCCTCTTCCCGCCAAGATTCCTTAGTCTTAAGTAGTTCATAATTCCCTATCATTCATAACTTGTGTATGCACTCTGCGATTCCTTCGCAGAGTGAACCAAACAGTAGGAAATGTAAAGAGGTTTATTATGATACCACATATGATATGATTCCTTCAACCTGTTCCGTATATTTCACTAATATGCATGTAACTTTAATATAACACATAACTACTACTATATTTCAACATAACTGACTATGTGTTGCAACTTCCATTAATGTATACTATTTTATTAGTATGCGTGTTTGTGTGAATGTATGGTAAAAGACCAATTACTGTTGCTGCCACGTGTACGCATCTTTTCAGACAAAGACAACCAAGTTTGCTCGACTTTAATTGAAATGACTTTATCCAATTTGCTGACTTCGACAATATATATATATATATATATATATATATTCTCTGCAGTAAGCCTCTGCTTACCCAGTAGCTAGAGAACAGATGAAGGATATATATATAAGATAATTCTGTGTCAAGTGAAAGTCCTGGAATTTGGAGGAAATTAAAAGACATATCCAATAATATTAAATAAAAATAAGAAAATCTACTTACCCATATTTTGATTGATGCAGCCTCTGCTCCTTAGTCCTTCAGCGGCGGCGGGAGCATAAGACAGTCAGCTGACAGGAGGAGGAGGGGGCAGGTCACATGATCGCAGCTGCGATCACATTTGAAAGATGACTGCAGTCAGTCATCTTTAGCAGCAGGGACGCCGATCACCAGGTGAGCTGACACCCCCCCCTTTGATCCAGAATGTGGCTGCCGGCTGGATGACAGGATAGGTATGTTCAGCAGCCATTCATTAATTCCTGGTTTAAGTTAAATATTCTACGAGTATTCCCTTTATTATTCCGCTCACGCTCAGACAGTTTGTGTGTAACACACTTACTGACAAGAAGTCTGATGTGCGTAGGGGGAACTGTTCCCTGTGGTCAAACCTTATCTGGAAATATCTGACAAGAATCCCTGGACCTGGTCTCCCAGCAGGCACACGCTCCTCTGTCTAACACGCTGGCAGGATCTGGGCACACGTACTGCGTGTAACACGGGTGATATCAGGATGGGGATTGGGGAACTCTCCACACCAGGCCGGCAGTGAGAATGATTACAAAGGTTTATAACAGGCAGACGAGATGAACTCTGTACACACAGCAGCAGGGACGCCGGGGAGGGCAGCAGGGATACCGAACATGTGAGCTGAATGGGCTCCGCCCACTTCTAGAAGGGGGTGTGGCCGTAAGGCAGAGGGGCCTACCGGTGATTTCTCCGATAGTCCTGTGGGCCAGTCCGACACTGCCTGGGACACATGTTGTACCGGATCTGTACACCGGATGAAATTTAATAACAGTACAATTGAACCGATATCCTTGGTCGGGCCCACTCATGACAGACCAGGTTGATCCGATTTTATCCCAATGGAATCTGGTCTCGTCACACATGTATAGAAGCACTTTGATCCATTCACTTATCACTGGAATCAATAGCCACTGTATTTTGTAAATGCTTATATAGATAAGTAACAGCATTATTTATAACATATTTTAAAGTGCCCAAACATCTTTGATATGTTTTCTTCATGTGCTAATGCATCAAACGCAATATGGTAGTATGCTTTGATAAGCCACTATTTTAGTGTCATTTCTATACACATTTTGAATTAGAGGCGTGTAAGGCTTCACATTGGAATATACGATTATCTTGTCTAAAACATCTCTCTTGTGATCTTCTGTTGCTAGGTTTATTTTTCATTATGTTACATTCTATCTCTTCAGTGAAGAGTGTCTGATTTACAAGTAAATCATAACCATCTGGATTCAAGTGTTTTCAGTATTTGTATCTGCTTGAGAGCTTTTTCATAAATAGGTCTCTATAGGCTTTATCTTTGCTATTTAATAATTTCTAAATGCCTTATCTTTAAAGCCAGAAAATAAATAATGTAATAAGGATATACCTTTATTAAAGTGTACCTCATACTTACCAAATCTTTACACCTACCTTCCAGGATATCCTGGAGAGAAGAAGTGTGAGGATGAAAAAGGTCGGGGCACAGCAATTCGAGTTATTTTGGCCCTGCAAAAGCGTCATTTCACCGCATGGGGCGGGGCCCAAATTACACAGCTCACCGGGAATCGTATCATGGAGGTTCCCATCCTGCCCACTTCACTAGGAAGTGGGCCGGATATGGGAGAATGGTCTGCACAGTGGATGCAGTCTATCAAATCATTAGAAACCATTGACACCACTTTTCATAATTATGAAGATAATATATATTCACTGGTTTTCTGTATACCAGTTGTAAAAAACAAAACAGTAACATAAGTTTATATATCATTTATGCTGTATTTTTATATTGAGTGTTTCTATAGTATTATTAAAAACTTCAGTTCAAAGCTGGTCTAATAAATGTGCTCATTGTAACAGCTTGTTTAAAAGCTTCAATCCACAAATTATAAAACAACTTTTTTTTTCCTGTGAAGCTGGTAAAATCTAAAAGTTATTATTGAAGATGTAGAGCGCAGAAAACCAGTAGTCATGTATGTTTTAAGGATTGCTGAAAGCATTGGATCTGTAAAGAGATGCACAACACTTTTAAAAACTGTAGTTTGACTGAAGATAAGTCAAACCCATATAATAGAATAGTGCAGTGTGTACAGTAGATGAGTGGAGATGTGAGTAAATACTCACTCCACAGACTGTTCTGGAGACAAATTGTCGAACCTCGCCCCCATTTGAGCTCACAAAGTGACCAGTAGTGATAAGATAAGCTAAACAATTACATGAATTCTTGTATTAACAGTATGGTAGTTTAAGGAGAAATCCTAGCTTATGAGCAGTGTGATGCAATAAATTTGTGATGCACAAGGTAACACTTGCAAAATCCAGGGGCAAACGCAGGATTTGAGGAGGGGGGTTTCCACACCACGCCACCAGTGGGCGTGACCAGCATGCATGGGGGCATGGCTATAATTGTAGACAGTGCTAAGCTGCTCTCCAACTCTTCCAATCCCCCTTCGAATACACAGGCAATGCTGAAGTTAGGTGCACGCAGCTCCCCCTTTATGAGCAGAGCAGTGTGAAGCGGGACATACCTCCCAACTGTCTGTAGTCGGGGCAAAGTCCTAACTGAGTGGGTCAGTCCCCAAATTCAGCACTGACCTACCAGAACCAGGGCTGTTGGCAGACTGCCCTGCACTCTCCTACCTATTCTTGCTACTTTCACTACTTGTTGCTGCTGCTCATGTCCTAAGCTCAGATGTGCTTGTCTGGATCCCAGAATGTTAGGTCCCTGTTTGGAAAAAGGATAGGTACATGAGATATAGAAAGTCTAGCAATGAGTGAACATTGTACTGCTCCCTCCCTCTATGCAGTCTGACATCAAATCATAAGAACCTATGTTTTATTATTAGTCCTCCCTCCTTGCAACCAGCCCCACCGTAACTTAATTGTATTCACCTTTAATAAAAGACCTATTTCCCCCAAACTACCCCAACATTAAATTAATAGTAATCACATTTAAGAAATAAGCCTATTTCCTCCCAGATATTAAATAGCTTGCATTCACTTTTAAGAAATAGCAATCCTTCTTCTCAAACTCAGCCATACATTCAATTAATAGCTCCCAAACCACCACAACATTAAATTAATCATACCACCCTACATTAATGAGTCTGCACCAACCCCACTATTAAATTAAATTGCCCCACCATCACCCCACAAATAAAATAGCTCCCATTAATTAACCATTACATACACACACAAGCCCCCTGTACCATCACACACACTACATTGCCACAAGCCCCCTGTGTCATCACAATTACATTGCCACAAGCCCCCCCTGTGCCAACACACACTCACACACTACATTGCCACAAGCCCCCTGTGTCATCACACACATACACAATTGACATCGGCCCCCACCACCTCACCCGCTGCCCTCACACTTACCTTTCAGCTGCTTCCAGATGCACTTTCTTCGCTGCTCACATGGGACGGCACCTATCACATGGTGCGCGTCTCATGTGATATCTACTTGTAATCCGCACATAGAAGGAGGGACGCGTCCCAGACAGGAAAGGGGTTTCCAGACACTAGGAATGGACTAAATGTTAAGAATTTTATCGTAATAAAAGCAAATTTAGAGAACCTCCACTTCCGTCCCTTTCAGGACACTGTCCGAGGCACAGTACTCACCTCGCCCTATGGCACATAAGTCCTTGACTATAGGAGTACAAAATAGCATTTCTGGGATGCTGCGTCTTACGCAAAGCAGCCAAGGTACAGCGCAAAACCCTTTTTGATGAAAACATACACCTCGATTTGTGCTAGTGGACCTAGATTTCCACCAATGTGCATCAGTTTGCTGAGCAATATGGTGAGTTTTACAAGAAGAAGTTTATACAAGCCGGTGGAAGGAGTTGGCCGGAGTGAGGGTATTGATTGCTAAGTACAGGGTATGCAGCTAGTTTTAAGGGATATTGAAAAAGCAAAATGACTAAAGATGAAGGGTTTGAGAGGGTACATTTTAAGGCGCATTATTTAGTTTGTGGAAGGACACACAGCCATTTTCAGTCTGCTAAAATTGAGGACTATAAGAATCCCCCCTGAGGATTTTTAGATACAATTTATATCTGGCTTCTTGAGTTTGCCGAACCAAATTTGAAATGCTTCATAGAACTAAAATTAGAAATATTCCCTATGTTCATTGTCACTGTCAAAAGAGCAGTAAGGACATTTTTTCACTGCTTTGTTACTTTTAATATTAGGGATATTTAAGCTTGTTAAAATTTAATGCACTGCTAAATTTGACCCATAAGTGAAAATTGTGTCCTACTTTCTAAAGGACATAATAGCTGAAATATAATCCAGACAGACTGTCATATTGATTGAGAGTAAGTGAGAAACACTGTAGTTATATAATACCGCTGTTTGCAGTAATAGTCCAAAAGTGAATTCTAGAGCATATGATATGATTCATTTACAGGATCAGGGCTTATGAGTATCAGGACCTGCATACAAGTTTCTTTGTCTGGCTTTCCATCATTAAAAATGAAAATCCTTAGTGAGAAAAGTTTTGTAGAATGATCTAGGAATAAAAATAGCAGGAGCAGTAGCAGTGCGATAGCCAAGTGATAGAAAGGGACAAATGTTGAAGGGAAGCTACTCAGAGGTGATGGAAGATTAGAGAGAGGACAGCACAACAGGCCACATGGTAATAGTTAATATCATTACAATGTATATGCACCCTAGCCCATAGCCTACAGACACTTCCCCAATCGACAGCTATGCAAACTGGTAAATATGGAGCAATTTGCAGATCTTTCCGTCATTTTTGCTTAGATACATAGAGCCCCATGCCGCTCTTTTCTCTAAATCCATGCTGAACTGTAACAAATGTAATAAATATCACTATAATAGAAGCTATCTCTCTGAGGAAATTGAATACTATGGAAAACTGATTTGCCCTTTTTCTGCCTGTGTATTGTCTGTTGTGCACTCGCGCCTCCTCCTATGTCTTTTCATTGCCTGTCCCACCTCTCCCCTATACCTTGAAACCACCTAAAGTGCCATCCAAGTAAAGCAGAAGGGAGAAGTGCCACTGTGGCATACCACTGTATACAAGCCACTTTTCTAAATTTTCAATAACATTTATATATATATATATATATATATATATATATATATATATATATATATATATTTATATAGATAGATAGATATAGAGGATGAAAGCATATGATGCCTTCTGGTTTAGTAAATTAGGTCATACAGATTAATATCACGTCTTATACAGTAACACCACCTCCACCTTATATGTATGTGAGCGTACCAGATATATAAGGATTATCCACTTATCTGTAGTAACCAATCACATGAAGAATCCAGCAAGGTCTGTTGTTATGGTAAGTAGTTCTAAAACATCTGTCTGTGGAATATGGAAATTTATCTCTATTGTGGTCTATATTTTCTGTATCAGTTGGCCAGAAAACTCCTTTCTTTTGCTGTGTCTTCCACTCTCAGTCAGCTTGCAGATAGGAGCCCTTGTAGTTTACAGTGAAAAATACAGGTGTGTGGTGTCAGTGCCTTCAGGTGAACACAGAAAGAGAGGGCTAGAGGTCTTAAGCTAGTCAGATGAATGCAGTAAGGTCTACTACTATTACAGAATTCTGGTTGGCTGCCACCTGTACACGTGGAGGTGCTTTTAAGTATAGACTTTATCAGACTTTTTGACATTTACCAAATATCGGGTTAAGCGCAATTTAGATATCTTGTAATTACATTGTATGTGTATGTATATATAATATACTAGCAGAATACCCGGCGTTGCCCGGGATTTAAAGAATTTTAAGACACAACTGTGTTACAAAGTGTTTCTCTGAGTTTGAAGAGACCAGTTACTGGATGAAGCGGCATTAAACCATTTCCAATATTTAACAAATGATCAGCAAACTGACCGTCCATTGTGTTGCCATGCAGAGAAACTCTCATATTTGTGGTTAGTCGCAAAGTGCGAACATGCCTGCAAAGATGGGATGATTTAAGGCATGCATTAATTTCATCCGCCATTGTTTCTTTTGGAATGACCGGCAATGTTTGTCGAAAATCTCCAGCCAATACAACAGTGACTCCACCCATTAGTAAATCATTGCCTCTTAAAAATTGAAGTGTTTGATTGAGGGCCTGTAAAGCATTTTTGTGTGACATGGTGCATTCATCCCATACAATGACCTGACATTGCTGCAGAATCTGAGCTTTTTCTGTTCGTTTAGTGATATTGCAGACGGGAGTTTCACTTTGGGCCAGATTAAGCGGTAACTTGAAAGCTGAATGTGCTGTTCTTCCACCAGGGAGCAAAGTTGCAGAAATTCCAGAAGAGGCCACAGCAATAGCTATTTTGGAATGTACTCGAATTTTAGCAAGTAATAACTTGATGAGAAACGTCTTACCTGTTCCTCCAGGTGCATCCAGAAAAAATATATTTCCCCTTTTTTTTGGAACTTCTTCCAAGACATTGTTCCAGACATTCCAGAGTTATGGTCGTTTTCGATGATTTTTAGGTGTTACCCCCCTCGCCACCCCCACCCTTAGGAGTGCTATGGGTGTCTTGCCCCCACAATATTTGTTGTCAGACTATAAGTCATATGTGTACCAGGTTTGGTGTAAATTGTTCCAGACATTCCAGAGTTATGGTCGTTTTCGATGATTTTTAGGTGTTACCCCCCTCGCCACCCCCACCCTTAGGAGTGCTAGGGGTGTCTTGCCCCCACAATATGTGTTGTCAGACTGTAAGTCATATGTGTACCAGGTTTGGTGTAAATTGTTCCAGACATTCCAGAGTTATGGTCGTTTTTGATGATTTTTAGGTGTTACCCCCTTCGCCACCCCCACCCTTAGGAGTGCTAGGGGTGTCTTGCCCCCACAATATTTGTTGTCAGACTGTAAGTCATATGTGTACCAGGTTTGGTGTAAATTGTTCCAGACATTCCAGAGTTATGGTCGTTTTCGATGATTTTTAGGTGTTACCCCCCTCGCCACCCCCACCCCGTAATGAATTTCAAATTTAAATTTTTTTAGTTGCCTCCGTCATGTTTTAATACACTCGTATGCAAAATTTCATGATCTTCGCTTGAAAAATGTGGATTTGTATAGAAAGACAGACAGAAGGACAGAAGGACAAATTTTCTCTTTTATATATTAGATATATATATATATATATATATATATATATATATATATATATATATATGGGTCTCAATTATGCCAATTATATAAACTCAGACTTTTGAACATGAATTAGCCTTGTTAGTAACTATATTACAAAATGACATTGGGGCCTGATTCATCAAGGCGCCTATCTGTCAATTTTGAGCGTATCATTCGCAAAATCACTCTGCGCATGCATCTCTTGAAACATAGAATTTGACAGCAGAGAAGAATCGCTTGGCCCATCTAGTCTGTCCATTTTTTAAACTAACCTATGGTAACCTCAAACCCTATTTGGTCCTTTAATCTTTGTAAGGATATCCTTATATCTATCCCAAACATGTTTAAATTGCTCTACTGTACAGTAATAGCTTCTACCACATCTGATGGGAGGCTATTCCACTTGTCCACTCCATGTCCTCGTGTTCTAATATTTCTCTTCCTTTGAAGAATGTTTCCCCCTGTACCTTGTTAAAACCCTTGATATATTTGAATGTTTCTTTCATGCCCCCTTTTCCCTTCTCTGCTCCAAACTATACATATTAAAATATTTTAGTCTTTCCGGGTAAGTTTTGTGATGTAGGTCATGCACCATTTTAGTTGCCCTTCTTTGTACAGTCTCTAATGTATTTCTTTCCTAATGGAAATATGACCTCCAGAACTGAACACAGTATTCTAGATGAGGCCGTACCAATGACCTATACAGTGGCATTCTTACTTCTTTATTTCTCTCCCTATGCAACCAAACATCTGACTGGCCTTCCTCATTGCTTTGTTACATTGCTTACTTGCCTTTAAGTAATCTGAAATAGTGACTCCTAGATCCCTTTCCTCATCAGTAGTTTCCATTATAGTGCCATTAATACTATATTTAGCCATTGGTTTTTTGATACCCAAGTGCACGAATTTGCATTTTTGCCATTAAACTGTAGTTGCTACTGTCTTGACCATTTATCTAGTCTAACTGGATCATCAATTATTTGTTTTATCCCTCCTGGTGTGTCTACCTTGTTGCATATCTTTGTGTCATCTGCAAAAAGTCATACTTTCCCATTAATACCATTTGCAATGTTACCAATAAAGATATTAAAAAGCACTGGTCCAAGCAACAGTACTGCACTGGTAACCTTTCCCTGCTGTAAATACTAAAACGTTCTGTTTTATATCCTGCAACCAAGATATTATTAATTCAACCATCTTAGAATCCAATCCCAAGCTTTCAAGTTTATTTAACAGTCTGCGATGTGGGACAGTGTCAAAATCCTTACTGAAATCCAGATAAGCTACATCTACAGCCCCTCCTTGATCTATTACTTTAGTCACCCAGTCAAAAAAGTCAAGAAGACTGATTGGGATCCTGTAAGTTACTGGATTTGAGATATTCTACAAATATTTTTTTAAGAGTGTTTCCATCAGTTGTCCTACTACTGATGTAAGGCTCACTGGTCTGTAGTTGCTTGCCTCTTCCTTGCTTTGTGCAGTGGAACTACATCTGATTTTTTCCAGTCTTCTCGAATTACTCCTGTAGCTAGTGACTGATTGAATAATTCTGTTAATGGTGTTACCAGCACCCATTTAAGTTCTTTTAGTATCCTTGGATGTATTCCATCTGGCCCCATTGATTTATCCACTTTTAGTTTTCAGTGTTAGGACCTTCTCCTCCATAAATATACTTGTACCTACCTCATTTTTATGAGTAACTTAACTGTGGTCTATTTCCTGCTCTTTCTGTAGGGAATACTAAGCAAAAATAAATATTAAGATGATCTGTTATTTTCTTGTCTTCCTCAACAAGACTCTCACTCTCTGTCTTTATTCTTATTATTCCTTCTTTTGTTTTTCTCCCTTCTCTTATATACCTTGTCAGGGATAAGCCCCTCTAGCTACTCCCTGATTAGATATCTTATCATATATTCCAACAGTCATACAATATATCACATCTATTTTGTCAGGAAACCTCTCCTGAACCCCTTTATCTGTTACAAACCGCCCTCTGCGCACTTGTGACTTGGAAGCTTACTGTAAGGGAACACACAGGATTCCAACCCAAATCTCACGCTCACCTCTCTCTAAGGCTACAGATTTTGCTGGTCCCTTTTCCCAACACAGACACATGCTTCACACCGCTCAGCAACTGCCACCAGCTACGTATAAGGTCCGGAGCAAACCTATGACTTAATCACCCAATTGTGCACACTCTGTGCTCAGGTAGCTAAACAGCTAACCGTTCACACACTGGTTTCTAAAGAGTTAATCCAGCCAAGCAATCTGTCTTTTCTAAACAGGCAATGGATGGTATGGTCTTCACAGGGGCTGTGTTTAATGCCAATAGGGGGTTGTGGCCCATGCCACTTTTTCAATCACCATGTGCATGTTGCCTGATTTACTAATCAATTCTACTATGTGATGTAACTTTTTTGTAGAGCCTCACATCGATCCAATTTTATCATTAATAAATCCCCTATGACTCTGTCCATCTTTTGATATCAAACACGTCTAAATACAGTGTAATTGCAGAGCTTACACTTATTTCCTTCATTTCTCTGTGGGGCAGAATTCTTAATTCAACATATGAGCTGCCCTTCCTCATGCTATTGAGGAATATGTGGTTGATCACTACTTTTACTGATTTTAAGTGGCATATTTTAAAACTGAATTATTTTTGTCTATACTACATATAGCCTATGTCAGCACATGGCCTCCTTGAGCCAGACCAAATACTGCGCGGCACCTAAACGTCTATTCAGGTGTCACAACCAGGCTATATCTCACCGCAGGAGCTCTTTGAAGCTGCCCCAGTGACACTCCTATCTTCTCACACTGGGATGTGCAAAACCATCCAATACATTTATCAGACTCTCTGACTTCACATTTTACACTTTAAATAAACTTATCAATGGATTCATTTGATATAACCTATTTATACTGCAGTTATGATTTATCCCTTATAAATAACTGCAAGCTCTCTATGTTCATGACACCTTCCCTTTTTAAGAGCTGGCATGAGGATTGACTGACAGGTCATTGCCCAAGCCATCTTCCACAGATTCTACCTGGTTCAAATGGAATAGCTGTTAGCTGGGTCTCAATAGGTTCTCTGGGAAGAAGGGTTAAGAAGGGGTTAAATATCTCATTTAGCTGGGATTTCTGGTCCTTCAATATCTGTGCGCTAACCTCTGCATTCTTATCTACCCTCTCTGTACCTCTCACTGACTGTGTCTCTTTGTGGGTGCTGCTTGGGAGAACGCCTCCCTCCCACAAAAAATCCTGTAAGTGGGAACCCTTTAATCCTGGCACAGCAGAAGACCTACTTCCACTCTGTCCTGCTCCCCAGTTACAAAATTCCCTGTCTATGGGACACACTATGCAATTCTTATCTGGGGGCTACTGAATAGGACACTCCCCTCCCACTTGAACTTATCTATATGGGGGTGTAAATTAACAGGGAGTTTGGGGCCCTCATCTACCTCCTTTAAACCGTTAGACTGTTGACCAAGTGAGTGTGGGCTAGCAACTGACCCCCTTGTCTCTATAGAAAACTCAGGCGAATGGTCAGAACTCAGATGGAGATCTGAGTGGTGAACATTCGAACTATAGGTCCCAGCAACAAAGTAAGGATTGCTGTAACTTGCTAATTCCCGTTGGTCAGATCTATGTGTCTCCCCCACATTCTCAACACCCCTGGGTACAGCTGGTTCAGGCACAGAACACACATCTTCACTCTGCCCTCCCTCCCATTTACCTTGTACCCCATTTTCTAAGCATCATATCTGGGTAGAAACATTGTCTTTCTCTAACACAACAGAATTAATCACATTGTCATCTGTCCCATTTCTAGCACGCATATTATCTACACCAGAATCAATGCCAATATTTGCAGTAACACTGTCATCTTTCCCTACGTCATGACAAGATGTCAGTGGAAGAACATGTGTAGATTCTAATGCAATACTAGTTTTGGCATTAACATCATTACTCACTTCAGGTACAATAGAAGATACCCTTTCCCTGTCACATCCTGGTGCCTGGGGAAAAACGTGGTTACTCACAGCAGGTTCTGATACTGTAACATGGGTGGCATTGAAATCATTACACTCTTTAGGCATTCCCTTTCCCTGTCACATCCTGCTGCCTGGGAAAAAAAATGTTGGTATTCTCAGCTGATTCTAACACAATGACATGTGTGGCATTGGCTTAATTACACTATCAGGGGTTTCCAAATTATCCCCTATTACCTCAGGTTCTTCCCATAAATCATCATAATTGCCAGAGTTAACACTGGCACCTATCCGCTTGTCACCCTCACATTTCACTAGCACATTACTAGATGCAAAATGATCACAGAGCATTTCGGGTTCTTTACACAAAGTCACATCATTGCCAGGTTCAGCATTATCCAATACTACCTGAGATGAGTCACACAGTAAAACAGAATTAGAGATAGCGGGAGTAACATTTGCAGGAACATACTGAGAAATTAATCGTCCAGGATCAGTACCTACTAAGACATTTGTGGGAATATTTTCAGACACTTCCATTTCTCCCACAGAAATAGTCTTCACAACAATTATGTCCTCTTTACAATCAGCCTCATTTAGTAGCAATTTCTTTACAGCCTCTGGTAGTACGCTGCTAGCATCATCCCCTTTCCCCAGCAGAGTAAACGGGGGCTCTTGATGAAAAATCTCTGTAGCATTTCCCACATTAGAAATGAACAATTGCGCTATCTTTATATGTATAAAGCAGCCAAAGAGTAGAACCTGCAAATGGACAGGAGGGAATCCCTACCCTCCCAAAAGGGATTGATACGCGGTATATCAGGTTCTGGGTGCTAGAAGGTAAAGCATGTGTGGCAAAAAGGGGTGGTTGATGTTATTTATTTAACATAATGTATAGGATGAGTGTTCCGGCCGGAACCAAGGAAGATGTAACATAGACACTATGTAAACAATGTATGAATCAAACAAAAATATACATATATGGACAGATGGTGAAATGGTATCAGTCCGTACACATCAATGTCCACTGGGTGGTGTAACCCGTGTTATAAAAATGTCCAATTCGTCAATATAGACAGATGCCCTTTCAACCCTGTTGAAAGAAATGAATCAAATGTCCCAAATGTCCCAAAACGGTACTGTCATTTGAATGAGTGCACTAAGCGGACCTAGAGGTCATGTCCATGGAGGCAATGTTAAAAGAAAGTTTGTATGAAAAAAAAATATGTCCCAAAACAGTCTGTTTGGAAATCCAGGGTAACTTACTTGATGTTGCTTGGTAGTAGATGTACGCTGGGCGGGGGTCCCTCCTACAAACTGACAGCGTCTCCTGCCTTCAGTTTATACAGTGGTGCAAGGCGCAGACACACAGCCTGTGTTTAACGGAGGTAGCGTATGCACGCTCTAGGAATCCCTCACAGACAGCGGTTCGGTGAGTTGATGACGCTTGGTAGTGGATGTACGCTGGGCGGGGGTCCCTCCTACAAACTGACAGCGTCTCCTGCCTTCAGTTTATACAGTGGTGCAAGGCGCAGACACACAGCCTGTGTTTAACGGAGGTAGCGTATGCACGCTCTAGGAATCCCTCGCAGACAGCGGTTCGGTGAGTTGATGACGCTTGGTAGTGGATGTACGCTGGGCGGGGGTCCCTCCTACAAACTGACAGCGTCTCCTGCCTTCAGTTTATACAGTGGTGCAGGGCGCAGACACACAGCCTGTGTGTAACGGAGGTAGCGTATGCACGCTCTAGGTATCCCTCGCAAACAGCGGTTCGGTGAACTGAAATAAGCGATCTAGCATGCTAGAGTGAAGAGAATGGAAATGTTGAGCACTTGACAGTGCTGAATGGATAGATGTAGGTGTAGCATTTCCCACATTGGCTGTAGCCGGCAGGGGCAGCTTTCGTGGGAACCGCCCAGCCACACGCTGAGTGGTACCTAAACTCTATTCAGGTGTCACAACCAGGCTATATATATCACCGTGGGAGCTCTTTGAAGCTGCCACCAGGTGTCACTTCTATCTTCTCACACTGAGATGTGCAAAGTCATCCAATACATTTACATCAGACTCTCTGACTTCACATTTTACACTTTAACTAAACTTATCAATGGATCCATTTGATATAACCTATTTACACTGCAGTTATGATTTATCCCTTATAAATAACTGCAAGCTCTCTATGTTCACAACATACCTAAAAAAAGTTTCCCCCCCTCTATACCTACTGACTGGGCCATATTCTCTTCAGCTTTGGCCTTTGCACGTCTGATTACCTTCTCAGCCTCCTACTGTTTAACAAGATACACCTCTTTATCCTTATTATTCTAAGTCTGCTTATATTTCCTAAAAGCCATTTTTTGCTTTCACTATACTCGCTACTTCTTTTGCAAACCACACTGGCTTCCTTTTCTTTGTACTTTTCTTAACCCTTTTGATACAAAGGGCTGTTGCTTTAAGTATTGCACTTTTTATTTTTTCCCAAATCTCCTGCACTACTTTTAAGTTCTTCCACTCTGCCAAAGAGTCACTTACACATTTTCCCATCTCTACAAAGTCAGTCTTCCTAAAATCTAATACCTTTGTTTTTGTGTGGTATAAGTCGGTCTCTGTCATTATACTAAACTATACTGCTTGATGGTCACTGAATACTAGGTTCTAACCCACATTTAAATCAGATATTCTGTCACCATTTGTAAGAACTAAATCTAATATTGCGTCTTTGCGAGTAGGCTCCCTCACCATTTGCTTGAGGGATGCTCCCTGCAAGAAATTCAAAATGTCCCTACTTCTAGTGGAACTTGCAAAAGACCCCTCCCAATTCACAACAGTCTCCCATTATTATTACTTCTCCTTTCAATGCCATTTTAATGATGGCCTGCAAGAAGTTCCTGTCCAGTTCTTCTTTCTGATCTGGTGGTCTATAGATCACCCCAGTATGAAGAATAGCCTTGTCCCCCATTTCTTTGGTCACCCAAAGGGCCTCAGTTTTTTCTTCAATACTTTGTATTAAAGTAGTATTTATGCTTTTTTTCACATACATTGCTACCCCTCCTCCGATTCTTCCCACTCTGTCCTTCCTAAATAAGTATATCCTGATATAGCTATGTCCCAGTCATTTTGTTTCCTAATCTCCTAGCATTTGCACATATAGCTCTAAGAGTTTTGCTTGTGCATCTTCTGTTCCTATCATCTATGTTTCTATGTTTATTTCTCTCTATGTTTATTTGGTTTTGATCTGCATTGTCTTCTGTTGCTGTTGATATGTTTCTTGTACTATTAGTCTGCAGAAACAATACCTCTTGGTTGGGGGAGAAGATTGCTTTATTCCTGTTTAGTTAACTGCCCCTCTCTGCTAGTTTAAATAGTTCCTGATGAAGCTTACAAACTGCTCACTTAGTATTCTGATTCCCCTTGAAAATGGGTGCAGGCCGTCACTTTTGTAAAGGCCACTTTCTTGCCAGGTGGCATGACTGTGGTCTATTAATCCAAATCTCTCCTCATAAAACCACTTCTTTTGCCACACATTAAAGTTTCTAATGCAGTGAGTTCTGTACTCAGCTCTATGCACTGGCAATACTGCTGAAAAAGTTACAGTGGTTGCCACCTGTTTTGGAACAGTCCCTAACTTTGTAAATTCATCTTTTACTGCCAAGACTTCAGCATTAGCCAGGTCATTTGTCCCTAATTTACAATGACATCCACCACCCCATCTTTTTTTGCTCCTTTCAAAATTCCTAACATGCGCTATTTATCCCTTGGAGCTGTGGCTCCAGGTAAGCGCCTCATTTGTACTTCAGTAGCTTTTCCCAGATTTAGGCCTTTTATAATAGAATCCCCCAAAGGAAGTGTAGTTCTTTTTGGAGATTTAATTTTCCTGTTACACTAGTTAGAAGTCCCCATATCCTCATGTTCTGTGTTACCTGTATTATTTGTACATTCCAGCCCTGAAAGAGCAGCGTATGAGTTTTTCAATGGCATAGTTTGTGGGATGTTTCTGTGTCCCTCTGGATATTTTCCACTTTCAGAGCTCACAGTAGTCCAGGCAGAATGACTTCTGGGGGCTCTCTGAGGCAGTAGTGGCTTCAAGGATACAAACATCCTACATACCTCTGCCTGCAGTTTGGCTATTTCCTCCCGCAACAAAGAAAATTGTTTGTAGATTGGACAGTAGCTAAGTTTCCACAATGTCTCCCGCAAAACAAAAGCATTACATCCACTGCACTACACTAATCCAAACAGTGTGTCAGATATTAATGGTAGTGTCAATATATGTGCACCTGTTTCTGTATTCTAACTCACCTGATTGTGTTTTAAATTCACAATTCAATGTTTTTTCACTTTAGGATGCAAGCTACTACAATGAGCAAGCTCCAATGAGTCTTCTGCCTATTTATATCATACTTGCCAACTCTCCCAGAATGACCGGGAGACTCTCGGATTCCGGGTAGGTCTCCCAAACTCCTGGGACAGTATGGCAGCCTCCCGCATCTGCCCACTTCACTAGGAAGTGGGCAGAATTGGATCAAAATGGCACGATTCTCGGGGAATTGCAGCATTTGGCTTCGCCCTCCGCTGTAAAATGACAAGTTAGCGTGATTACGTTGCGGGGCTGTGGCAAAATTGCTCGATTTGCATAGCCCCACCCCTGAAATGCCCACTTTCCCCAGGAAGCTCCCGGATGCCAACTTGAAGTCGGCAAGTATAATTTATATAGAATCTCGGACAACTGATTACTGTAGACTCAACCCCTCCTTCTAGTTTATCTTCACGCCTAGTTTTTAACACCTAGTAAGAATGCACAACACAGATACAAACACAAACAGATTTCACACACAGATAGATATACTGTAGACAGATAGAGAATAGTCACCTATTTGAGTTTCAAACTCTAAGTTCACTTAAGGATGCAAGTTGTTTCACGTTAGAATGCGAGCTACTACAATGAGCAATCTCCAATGAGTCTTCTGCCTATGCTCCAGCTAAAGGGCTAGTCTAAGTGCTGATCAATAGTGTTGACAGTCTTGTACGCATGCTATAACATGTGTTTGCATTCACAAGCAACTGTAAAAATGTATTTAATGTTCAGTGTCATGGTTCAAATACAAAGCATAGCTCTGGAGCCAGGAATGAGGTGAAAACACACAATGTTTATTGCAGGAATTACAACCTGTAATACTGAGCATACAGAACAATGCAGGAATAAATACCGGGTAGATGGCTGATGCAGGTAAGCGGTGATATGGAGAGATCCCAGGTAGCATGAAAACCACAAGCACAGCAGAAGGCAGGCACAACAGAATGAAACAACAATAACCAGCAATGAATGCTGGGAGTGACAAGTATATATAGGGGAAATGAGAACACACCCAGGTGCATGGGATAATTGGTGAACAGGTTAACCCCTAATGCAAACCAGATGGGCACGATAGCAGCACCTCTGGTGATCAGAGGTACTGCTGCAAATACACAATAATAAAGTCTAATAGTCCTGTAGGCAGGAGCTGCCAATACAAAGCAGAAAGCTACAGGCAGATCGTGACAGTACCCCCTCCCTTAAGGGCGGATTCCAGACACCCAATTACCAAAAATGTCTGAATTCATCGAAATCATAGTCCAGAATGGGGGACCTGGCAGAAAAGTCCTCGTCCATGGGCGGAGAGGCAAAGGAGACCATGCCAGATGGAAGTTGAAGCACTGCAGAACCTCCTTTCTTTTTACGTCCTCCCTTTTTACGGGACTTCTTCGGGATTGGGACCTGAGCCAACTGGGTGGGGCACAAAGGTAGTTCTAGGGCTTTTCCGCTGGGTAGTGTTGCCGAATACACCGGAGACCCACAAAATGGAACTGCAGGAGATGGTGAAAACTTGCTAATTACCACCTTAATAAAGGATTGCAAGTCCGATAGGATGGAGTGATCCGTCTCAATAAATGGGTTTATCCATTCCAAAGCCTCTCCTCTAAAATGTGAAATAAGAAAGAGTACCAGTCTTTTAGGGTCATTAACAAGGCTAGGTATAGAGGGAATATATGAAGCGGAAAACTTCAGAAGGGCACTAAGTTGGAAAAGATACCCCTCAAAGAAAAGTGACGGGTCAGACTTGACATCCTCAGCAACGGATAGCTCGGACCGGGCGGAAGGCTTGGCAGCAGGCCCGGACTAGGCGGCAGATTTGGCAGCAGGCCCGGACCGGGCGGCAGACTTGGCAGCAGGCCTGGACCGGGAGGCAGACTTGGCAGCAGGCCCGGACCGGGCAGCAGACTTGGCAGCAGGCCCGGACCGGGCGGCAGACTAGGAGGGGACAGCGCTGTGAGAAGCCTCGGAGGGGACAGCGCTCTGAGAAGCCTCGGAGGGGACAGCGTTGTGAGACGCTTCAGAGCAGACAGCACTGTGAGAAGCCTCAGAGCAGACAGCGCTGTGAGAAGCTCCAGAGCAGACAGCACCAAGTGGTAACTCGGGCTGAAACGCATAGAGTGGCAACTCGAGCTGAACCGCATAGAGTGGCAACTCGGGCTGAACCGCATGGACAGGCAACTCGGGCTGAACCGCATGGACAGGCTACTCGGGCTGAACTGCATGGACTGGCAACTCTTCTGGAGCAGAGTGGAGGGACAGGACCCTCTCTGTAACAGGCTTTAAGGATAGCGCCCTTTCTGGAGCAGGCTTTAAGGGCAGCGCCCCATCTGGAGAAGGCTGTAGCTCAGAAACAGAGACAGGAGCTGGAGAGTCGGAACTGGAGGCAGCGGCTGGAGGCTCGGAACTGGAGGCAGCGGCTGGAGACTCGGAACTGGAGGCAGCGGCTGGCGCCTCAGGACTGGCGGCTGGAGCTGGCGCCTCAGGACAGGTGGCTGGAGCTGGCGCCTCAGGACAGGCGGCAGGAGTTGGCGCCTCAGGACAGGCGGCTGGAGCTGGTGCCTCAGGACAGGCGGCTGGAGCTGGCGCCTCAGGACAGGTGGCTGGAGCTGGCAGATTGGGTCTCATTCCAGAGAACAGAAATGGTGGAGTGTAAGCAAATTCGGAATGCGGAGAGGAAACAACAGAGGATGGATCAGTAGGCTGTCATAGTATACAGAGAGGACAGTCCTGTAAGAAGTGTACATTGCTGGCACAGTAGAGGCACAACTTGTTTGTTATTCTGTGCCGCTGCTACTCTTCGGTCAGATGGGGCGTGGACCACCTGTGAACTGGGAATTTGTTACACCACAGTTCTTAGTAAACTGCAAATTTGTATAAACATAATTGAGAGGTGCTGTTTGCACAGGTTCAGCAGCAGAAAATGTGGATTGAGACAGATCAGCAGCTTTTATATTAGGAGAGACAGAATCAGACAGTCTCCTGTCTACAAGTAAAGCGGAAAATTCAGCAAGCTGTGAGCGTAGTAAGAGAATGTCCATTTGTAAAGTTTGTAGCAGTGGCAATTCCAAGATTTGTGAAACAGACATGTTGCAAAAAACAAATAAAAAAGAATTGGAGAGAAAGGTCCCAGAAAAAATATCTTCCACACAACTCCTAAGCTGTTTTTTCTTTTGGCTGGTTATACTGTTACGGTTCAAATACAAAGTATAGCTCAGGAGCCAGGAATGAGGTGAAAACACACAATGTTTATTGCAGGAATTACAACCTGATGGTGTAATACTGAGCATACAGGACAATGCAGGAATAAATACCGGGTAGATGGCTGATGCAGGTAAGCGGTGATATGGAGAGATCCCAGGTAGCATGAAAACCACAAGCACAGCAGAAGGCAGGCACAACAGAATGAAACAACAATAACCAGCAATGAATGCTGGGAGTGACAAGTATATATAGGGGAAATGAGAACACACCCAGGTGCATGGGATAATTGGTGAACAGGTTAACCACTAATGCAAACCAGAAAGGCACGATAGCAGCACCTCTGGTGATCATAGGTACTGCCGCAAATACACAATAATAAAGTCTAATAGTCCTGGAGGCAGGAGCTACCAATACAAAGCATAAATCTGCAGGCAGATCATGACATTCAGTAGAGATTAACAACATTCTAATAAATGTATTTCATGGGAAAAAAATGTGTTTTGTAAAAAAAAAAACTTTTTTTAATTGTTTTATCATTAATGCCTATATTACTAACAGATGACATTAATTCTTTAATTTTTTTAATTTTTCTGTGCATTCATTTGCGAATTTATAATTCACATAGGTATTGGACATATCCTGCAGCGTCTTGTGTAGTGGAGCTCAGCAGACCTGCCTCCGATTTCAAAAGCACATGTATCTAGAGATATGTGCCTTGAGGAATCAGGCCCCTAGACCCTATTCAGGGCCCTACTTCTTGGTGCCTCTATTTCCAGTGGACAGCTAGGCCACTTAGCACTTTATCTTTAGTGCTTCAACATAAAAATGTCCTTATGTTGCTAATGTTACCTCCTTAGCCAGTCATTGTAGTCACTCTCTATCTTTTTCTCAGAAACACGGAAATATACTTAGCTCATGTCTAGCAGAATCCAATTCTCTTGTTTACAACTGGTCCTCTGTCTCAGCTCCATACCTTCCTGCCTCCTTGAGGTCAAAACATCTCCTAAATGAGTTGTAAAACTCTGTACTGAGAAACCTCCACGACCCAACACTTAGCTGTCTCCTTGGTTTGCTCACTGAGCTGTCTGAGCTCCCTACTGAGCTGTGCTGATGAGCTAAGTGTAGTCATACACTTTTTCAATCCTAAGTTCCAAGGCCTGAGCAGTTTAAAAACTAGAGATATCTAACCTGCAACCAAGACTGTAACTAGGGATGTACAATAGGGACGGCTGCCTAGAGTGCAACGCTGAAGGGGGGCACAGTTTATGCATGTTTTAGGTTCATTTGGTTAAAATTGAGGGCTAGGGGGTTGGTATTCTTGTTTCTCGCCCCAGGCGTTAATAGTTTAAATTACGGCTCTGCCTGCACCCATGACAATATATGATAAATACCTACTAACAATTCAAGAATGCAGCATGTATGTTTGCTATGTGCTTGCCTTAAAACGGCTAATTTGACAGCCACAGGTGCAGCTGTCATATAAAGCATATTAATATAAAGTCTATCTGTTATAATAAGTTGGGCTTATTAATTTTGTTATGGATTGAAGTGAACAACACAACAAACAAGAACAAACTTTTGAGCATACTGGTAATGTCTGCATATTTTTCTGACTAAATAATGTATGGTCTGAATTGATGCTCTTTAATTCACATTCCTTCTTGTCTCTATTTTATGTGCTTGCTTTCAGTCAATTGCTGATAGTATACACATTTTTTATCAGTATTATTGTCTATAGTTGATTTTGATTTTGTCTTCCTTTTTTGGTTGTTTTATGTCTTGATAAATATCTCATTAGTATCTTGGAGCTATACTATAGTTGAAACATAATAAAGAGATTTACTGCCAGTAGTAAAGCATAGCGCCCCTACAGATTGCCCAGAAACTCATCAAAAAACAACCACATTAAAATAGGAGTTAAATTGAGACTAGTAGAATAGCAATATCTTTATATTATTACTGTTTCTTTGTTGGTCAGTGTGCTAATTATATAATGCCCAATTTGTTCAATACAGAGTAAATATTTTAAGTTTAAATGAATGTCAATGTTCTAGTAATTTAACTAAAGTATAAAATTATCCTGGTTATTAAAATTGTTTTATTTTTTCAGCGCTCTGGAGGGGCTTTGGCTTTACCACTGTGTGCTTTCCAAGGGACAGTGTCACTCCATGCACCCACTGGAAAAACCCTTTCTTTATCTACCTACGAAGTAAGCAGCGAAGGTCAAAAGATTACTCCTACATCTAAGAAGATTGAAGTCTACCGGTCGAAAAGTGTAGGCCATGAACCCAGCAAAGAAGATTCTCCCACGCAGTTTCCAGACACCAATGTCAAGATTCACCTAGAAGTTCTGGAGATTTGTGACAATGAAGAAGCCATGGACACTGTATCGATCATCAGCAATATAAGTCAATCTTCTACTCAAGCCCGTTCTCCTTCACTGCGCTACTCACGCAAGGAGAACCGATTTGTCTCTTGTGACCTGGGAGAAACTGCTTCCTACTCGCTCTTCATTCCAACCAATAACCCGGACAGTGACATAAATATTTCCATTCCAGACACTGTGGAGGCTCACCGGCAAAACAGTAAACGGCAACATTTGGCCAGAGACAGCTATCAAGAGGAAATACAGTTGCTGAACAAAGTGTACAGGAAAAGGGAGGGAGATGGGGACAGTTAAAACTATGAAACTTACTCAGAATATGAACTTTTCTTTAATTCTGAAAACAACTGATTTATCCACATCAATTTGTAAAGGCACAGCTGAACGTCTTAACCGATTGCTTTGTGCAAGCTTTGTACGTCTTATTTTTCTGTAGCTTTGATATGTCAACTTTCAACTCTGGTTATCTATAACTATATATTATTATTTAGATGGTAGCACCTAAAGCCAGAGTAACACATATCTTACCATTAATGGAGCAATAGATTATCATACATAAACCACTCTGCTGCATGTGAACCTAGTTAAAATAAAACAAGATGCACAGAAATATAGGCAACAATAGAGCACAATATATAAACACTGTGCAAATAGAAACAAACATACTGAATATTGTATATGTATGTAGAATTATAGCATTTTGTTTTAATCATGTTTTTTTAGGTAACATTTTCCCTAGCCAAAGAAAGTATAATCTGATCTAGATTGTGTTATTTTTTTCTCCAACACCTAGCACCTGATTTATACTTACATACTGCCATTGAATGTTTCTAAATTAAAATATAGCAAAACGGGAGATAATTATATTAGGACAGTCATCCACTGGTTTTACAAATCACACTTTTACTAGAGTTTTTTTAATGCCAGTAAAAGCATGTAAACAAGTATAGGGAAGGAGCATAAGATTTCCCCATTCCCACTTCCACTGTGTTTGGGAGCAGCAATGTCTTTTGGACACTGTCTGATCTATTCACTCACGTTCAATGCAAGTCCTCCTATGACACTCCTGACTGCAGGTGGATGCACAGGTTACACTACGCATGTCACATGTGGTGTCAATGGCACTTGGTAACCACTCTTACACAGTTTAGCCATGTACCAGGTGAATATGGCTTCTCAAGCAGCTTTAATCATTTCAAAATAGCAATCTCAGCAAAGTGGTGAGTGTCTATAACAAATTTCTGAGTATGCGGACATGCACATCAGATAATATAAAATATAGATTGCATATATTTATATCTATGCCTGGTATAATTTCAACGCTCTGGAATTAATTGAAAGGGGCTGAGTCTAACAAGTAGAGTTCAGAGAAATCCATTTTGGATTTTGTACAAATAAAATAGTATTCTTTAAAATTTGAACAATTGATGCTTATTTAACAAAATGTGGCAAGTGACTTGAGATATTGTGCAAAAATAATTGATTTGATATGTTTTATATTGATTTGCTCTATATGTGGGTTCTGTTTTAACAAAATATGAAAAACGGGGACACCTTGCAAAATTGTTCTGCATATCAGCATATTCACTCACAGATAAATGTGTAGCCACAAGAGAGATTATTTATTATTTATTTATCAAGTATTTTACCAGGAAAAAAAATACATTGAGAGTCGCATCACATTTTCATGTCCTGGATACAACAAATACAATTACGACCTGGTTACAGAGAAAAGGCATTAAGCATTCCAATTATAAACATGCTGATAGAACCGAGTGAGCCATATACACCCTAAAGAGCTTAGGCAGGTGGCAGATTTAAGTCAATCAGATAGGTTGTTACAGAAATGGGAAGGTCAGTAGGACATTAGGCAGGTATTTGCCTAATTTGTTCAGAAAGTATAGGAAGGAAAAGTAGTTTAAGGGGTATATTTACTAAACTGCGGGTTTGAAAAAGTGGAGATGTTGCCTATAGCAACCAATCAGATGTTAGCTATCATTTATTTAGTACAAAATTACAGCTAGAATCTGATTGGTTGCTATAGGCAACATCTCCACTTTTTCAAACTCGCAGTTTAGCAAATATACCCCTAAATGTACCTGGACTCCAGGGACAGCCAACCTAAATTTGATAATAAGTGACAGTGGTGGGTTTTGTAGTTACACAGCAAAACAAAACTGCAAGTTCAGTTGTAATCAAGCTTGTCATGGTGAATTTGAGAGGCTGTTGCATAAAGTACACCCACATAGTCTATGATAGGTATTTGCATAATTTGTGTGATTCGTTTTCTGGAAATGAGAATTAGACATGAATCTATATGGTAAGCTAAATTTGGAATACAGTTTGAATGTTGGGGGTCTATATGCAAGTCAAACAAAAGACTAGGGTCTAACCATAAAGCCAATATTTATATGTGGACACAGATACAAGATTAGTCTTGGAGTTTGCTCTAATCAATAGCCTAGGTGAAATATACTTTAGTTTTTGTCCCAAAGATCATAGACTCTGTTTTATCTGATTTCAAAAACAGTTTGGAGTTATCCATTGTTCCACCTGAGAGAAATGAGATTGCAGTACATGTTAAACAAATTGTTTTAGTAAGCCAAAATCCAGTTAATCATCATTCCTGTTTTATGATCCTATGTATTTTTAATTAATTTTAAAATGATTCACTTCTCTCCCAAAACTACTGTGGATGCAATGATTTGCTAAGTAATTTACCCTACCAGAAGTAATTCTTTAATTTGAATAATTTTCATAATTTCCCTACCTGATATTAAACTGTCATTTTGTATGATCTCTAATACATTAAAGTGATGAGCACTGGTACAAAGTAATCATTTTCTAAATCAAAGAGGCTTAATAATGTTGCTTTTTAAAAGCGCTGGCTCCAATTACAGTTTATGTAGTCATCAGTCAGTTACATATTGATATTTAACCTTCACTATACAAAAAAGAAAACACTTAACACGAACAAAAGTCTATAATTTTAGTAAAGTTTGTAGATGTGTCAAAAAATGAAGACATCATATAAACCAGAAGAATAAATAAAATAGTTTATCACATAAAGAGTCTTATTAAATATTTTAATAGATGGTGAAACAAAAAAAAAGTACTTATTACACAGCTAAAGGGAAGACAAAAGAAATATGTACATTGAAAGCATAATATGGTGAATATTGATAAAGAGGCTTTAAACCAATTGGGATGCATCCCTTTATATATTAAGATATTAAGCTTCTTTCAAATTAAATGCAAGGTGCTTTAATCTTAGAGGGACATGATAAATATTATGGACCACATTTAGAGTCGGATGCCAAGTCCGTGTAAGAAGTGTAGGAGTGGGAGTGTGCCGCAGCTTGGTAGGGTATTACGAGTGACAAGCAACCCCAGTTGCGTCCCTCTCTTAATACCCTATCGAGCTGCGAGCAGTTCCTGCAGATAGCTAACGCTTGCGCCACCTATTTCCTGCCGCACAGCTTTAGCCCTGTTTTGACGTTTGTTGCGTCTGCGCCTCACTGCGACTAGGATGTATTTACATGGTCACGCCTTCACAATTCCGTGTTCCTCCCATTCTCTTGTAGTGAGTCGCAAGCTGTCGCAAGTGTTAATTGCATCCAAGAAGCAGGCGGATTTGGTGCTTTCTGCACATGCGTGGTAGTGCTTTTTTGTTGGATGCGCCTAAAATGGACTTTGCGTCCTACTCTAAATGAGGTCCTATATGTCAATTAAAATATAATGGAAAGAAATCATTGATGTCATCTTTTCAGGTTTAGTTAACATAAAATAGGTATTCTTATATTGTCAGTGCATATATCTAATATTATTTTTCATAAAGCATGACCATAATGACCTTTATTTCCTGTAGCAATTGCTTTGTAAAGTGTACAGATGGAAAAGATTAAGCCAGATTGCAAATTAGCCTTAAATGTCAGCAATGAAAGCATAAGATAGAATTCTGTGTACTCTCTAGGTGTTCACCATGTTTGTAGAAGCATCTGGTTTATACACTGCGCCATGTGGAATAGATATACAATAGCAAGTGATAAACTCACCCTGACATGTATGTACAGTAGCTATGATGTTCTGGCCACTTGGCGATACAAGGATAGTGCAGTTTTTAGGTTCTACTATACTTCTTCAATACTGTGTTGTTGATGTGGAATATAATAATAAAAGTATCCAAGATCACTTGTGCTGGGGTAAACTGAATATCTGTGCTTCTCTCTGCCAAAAATGCAATCATTTATTTAAACTGCTTAGTTCATATTTGTTCAAAACTGTAAGAAATTGTTGTTGTTTTTTTAATATCTGTTTAATATCCATAATGTCTGGAGGAAAAAATGGTGGAGCTGAGAAATATAAACAAAATGCATACTTGTTTTTACTTACCAAGGACCAGAATCTAGTACTCTAAGCACTGTCATAAGTAATTTAACAGAAACAAGATAAATAACATCTATTATACATTATACTCCTCAGAGAGTACATATGTGAGTCATATCATTTGCTTATAAATACTCTAATTTCTAAGATTGCTAGGCAACTACACAGAAGCCATTGAAAGAGAGCAAGCCACTGTTAAGTGGAATTTTCCTATTTTTTACCTATTTGTAAATATTGTATTTCTTTCAACCAACTATTAGGGTGGTGGCTATCTCACCTCTGGTAGGCCCACTGCATTCAGGCATTGTGAGTAAAACAGGTAGAACCAGGGCCTAATTATTCAATAATAGGATAACTAGCCTGCAGTCTGGGATGTGAGGTTTTAATCTTGATTTATTCCTATGGTAAAGACTGAAGACGATGAGTAATACTTGAAACAAAAGGATGGGACAAAGATCAAAAACAAAAGAATACACAGCGCTGTAGCTGGCTCACTTGATGAGCAACAACAAAAACCAACGCGATGTTCAAAACACATTCATTTATTGACAAATCTCAAAATTAAAATTAGTAATACAGTGAATTGGATACATCAATAGCAATGTTAAAACTGTCAATCACGCTATAAAACACTTTAGAAAACAACAGATATATATATATAAAAAGATGGATATGAATATCCTATGGGTACCTAAAAGTCACAAATGCAAAAAAGGCCTTTGGTTAGATGAAATCTCCAGTATTAATATGAGTATCACTAGTCCCAACTGTTCAGAGTTGACAGCAATGGACATAAGAAACCTCAGCTGCTTTATTGAATTGAGATATCAGAAATCCATGATGGTATGCGCACATCAGTACCAGCTTATTAAGGTCTTTTACATAGAGCCATCACACAATGAATTGTTCAAAAGTTATACTGTAGTGGTGTTATAGTGCTCATCTGCACAAAAAGCAGTACCAGCAGAGAGCCGATTCACCCGCATCCACAGCAAGGTAAAAACTCTGCTGTATCCTGCAGCAATGCAGACAATTTAGAAACAAATGTAGTATTGAGCTGGTGAGCTAAGATCACCACTGCCCAGAATGATAATAGCTGTCCAAGCAAAACTGATCCGACTGCGACCACAGCAAGGCAGAAACTCCGCTGTAACCAGCAGCATGTAGAGAAATGAAGCTGCTGCCGCTGTAGAATTGGCTTCTTTCACACCACACATCCTATCAATGAAAGTAATCTAACAAAACAGCATACACCAAACCAGGAATTTGGAGTTCTTAATCTTTGAAACATCAGGCGTCTATTTATTATTGGGTGAAAAGTCCTAACTCTTACGAAAATGGATGTTTTCCCTGGAGATAGGGCTTTGCCTTATGCATCAAGGGGTTACTGCTGGTGATAGCAGTGCTGTTGCCGGTGGTTGTCCCCGTCAATGGTAAGTTTCACGGGTCTCATCTGCGATAACTTACCCAACCAAATCATGAGAAAGCCTATTTAACAAGGATCTTGGTGATACAAGTAGCGCCACTATTAATGAAATATGCTTTATTCATTGAATAAAGTATCTATTTTAAAGCTGGGGATTAGTTTTAAATATATTTTATTTATTTTTAAATATTTTTAATCTATTTTATTTACAAAGTGGAACAGAAAGCCCAAGTGTTGCTTTTCAGTTCCACTGTGCATGCGTGTACCAGCTAGCCGGGTGACACACGAACAGATCCCCTGGCTCGGTGAAGCAGCAAACTAATCCTTACCACTCCGAGTATTGCTTGGCTACTCCGGCGATATTTTACTGATAGATTGAATTTTAATTAATAGACCCCTATGCTCTGGAAGTGATAACTGAAGTTGTTAAGAAAAATCAAGAGTGCAGGGTTGAACTGAAAAGCAGATTGTCACTGTAGCACTTTAGTGTACTTGCATTCTCCACTCCTGTTTCTGTTGATGCACTCTTATCCTGCTTTGGTCTGTCACTCTGAATTTGCATTAAATGCAGCAGTGAACAGACTAACTTATCTTCATAGGAAAGTGCATTGTAGCAATGTCCTGATACCAGGGATGCAGATTATTATTATTATTATTATCATCATTTATTTATAAGGCGCCACAAGGTTTCCGCAGCGCCGTACACAATACAAACAATGGACAGTACAGGGAATAACAGTACAAAACAATAAATGAGTAGTACCAAGACTTCAGAGGCTCCAGATAAGGCAATATATGGAGGTTGGAGCAGAAGAGAAGGTAGAGAGACAGGAGGGACAAGGGCCCTGCTCATACGAGCTTACATCCTAAGGGGAGAGGAGACAGACGACAGGCACAGAGGGTTTCGGAGGAGGGGAACAAGCGCTCCCCTCTACTGAGGAGGAGCGAAGAGAGGAGAGAGACCATGGAGAGAGGGTTAGGTGGAAAGCTGGTAGGCTAGGCAGAAGAGATGAGTTTTGAGTGCCCGTTTGAAGGAGCACAGGTTGGGGGACAAACGGATGGAGCATGGGAGGTCATTCCAGTGCAGGGGGGCAGCTCGGGAGAAGTCTTGAATTCTGGAGTGGGATAAGGTGATCAGAGTGGAGGAGAGGCGACGGTCATTGGCTGAATGAAGGGACCGGGCGGGAGTGTGGATGGAGAGGAGATTGGAGATATAAGGGGCAGTGGAGTGGGAGAGAGCCTTGTAGGTGAGGGTGAGAAGTTTAAAAAGGATTCTGTAAGGGAAGGGGAGCCAGTGTAGGACAAGGCAGAGAGGGGAGGCAGAAGAAGAGCGGCGAGAAAGGAAGATAAGCCTCGCAGCTGCATTGAGTATAGAACGAAGCGGGGCGAGGTGAGACCGGGGGAGGCCGGTGAGGAGAAGGTTGCAGTAGTCCAGCCGGGAAATGATAAGCCCATGGATAATAGTTTTGGATGCTTCGTGAGATAGGAAGGGTCGGATGCAGGCGATGTTGCGAGGTTGGAAGCGACAGGATTGGGCAAGGGATTGAATGTGGGGGGCAAAAGAGAGAGAGGAGTCGAGGGTGACTCCCAGGCAGCGGAGTTGGGGGACAGAAGAGATAGTGGAGATGTTGACAGTAATGGAGAGATCCAGGTGGGAAGGGGAATGAGACAGAGGGAAAACAATGAGTTCGGTTTTAGCAATGTTAATTTTGAGAAAGCATGAGGACATCCAAGAGGAGATGGCTGTGAGGTTGAGAGGCAGTCAGAAACACGAGAGAGGAGGGGGGGGGAGAGATCAGGAGAAGAGATGTAAAGTTAAATATCATCGGCGTATAGGTGATACTGAAGACCGAATGAAGTGATGAGAGCACCGAGGGAGGTAGTGTATAGTGAGAAGAGTAGAGGGCCAAGAACAGAGCCCTGAGGGACTCCTACAGGGAGGGCGGAGGGTGGGGAGGATGAGCCGGAGATGGAGAGAACAGAGAAAGAGCGGTTGGCGAGGTAAGAGGTGAACCAGGTGAGGACAGAGCCAGAGAGACCGAGAGAGCGAAGGGTCTGCAGGAGGAGGGGGTGGTCTACGATATCAAAGGCTGCGGATAGGTCAAGGAGGATGAGGATGGAGAAGTGACCCCTGGATTTAGCACAGAGGAGATCATTAGTTACATTGGTGAGGGCGGTTTCAGTGGAGTGGAGGGGGCGGAAACCAGATTGGAGAGGGTCAAGGAGGGAATTGTCTGAGAGGTGACAGGTGAGGTGGTTGCAGACAATTCACTCGAGAAGTTTAGAGGCATAGGGGAGAAGTGAAATGGGGCGGTAGTTGGCAAGTGAGGTGGGATCAAGAAAGGTTTTTTTTAGAATAAGCGTGATAAGGGCATGTTTGAAGGAGGAGGGGACAGTGCCAGAGGAGAGAGACAGGTTGAAGAGGTGAGCTAAATAAGCACAGACAGTGGGGGAGAGGGAGCGGAGAAGGTGAGAGGGTATGGGATCCAGGTGGCAGGTGGACGGGGGAGAGGAATGAATGATGGAGTTGACTTCATCACCCGTAGTGGGACGGAAGGAGCACCAAGGTGGGATGTGGGAAGAGGGGGGAGCGAAGAGAGAAGCAGGAGAGGGAGGGGAGCAGGAGATATCAAGTCTGATGGCCTCAATTTTGGAGGAGAAAAAGGATGCAAAATCAGGAGCAGAGAGGGAGAGTGGGATAGGAGGAGGCGGAGGGGTGAGGAGAGAGGTAAACGTGGCAAAGAGACAGCGGGGATTAGAGGACTGAGAAGAAATGAGTGACTTAAAGAAGGATTGTTTGGCAAGGGAGAGGGCGGAGCAGTAGGAGGAGAGAATAAACTTGAAGTGAAGGAAGTCAGCCAGGGAGCGAGATTTCCTCCAGAGGCGTTCAGCCGTACGAGTGCACTTCTGAAGGAAGCGGGTGAAATTGGAGTGCCGGGGTTGCGGAGTTAAGGGGCGGCGGCAGACAGAGGTGGCAGGGGCGACGGCATCCAAGGCAGTGGTGAGAGAGTGGTTATAGAGAGAGGTTGCTTGGTCAGGGCAGACCAGGGAGGGAAGAGGGGGGAGTAGGGTTTCAAGAGTGGAGGAAAAGGAAGTAGAGTCAACAGCGTCAAGATTGCGCCGAGTATAGGTGATCAGAGAGTGGGAACGGAGAGTTGGAGAAGTCGGAGAGATCACTTCGATGAGAGAAGACAAGATCAAGGGAGTGAATGGGAGAGGAGGTCCACTGTGTGAGGCCAAGGGAGGAGAAAAGGGCGAGAAGTTTGATGGAGGCAGGGTCAGAGGGGAGATCAATAGGGATGTTGAAGTCACCAAGTATGATAGAGGGGAGGTCAGAGGACAGGTAGTGGGGAAGCCAGGATGAGAAGTTGTCAAGAAAGAGGGAAGTGGGGCCGGGGGGCAGTATATGACAGACACAGAGGTGAATGGGGGAGTAGAGGCGGATGGCGCTGGCAAGTCTAGGGGGGAGGGATTCGGTGGATCCAAGGGTACAAAATGTCTAGGAAAAGTGTCCAGGGGAACAGGGAGAGAGATCAGTGAGGACCAGAGAGAGGGTAGGGCAGGAGAAGAGACGGAGGGGAGTTCACTGGGTGTCCGTGGGGACAGGCAGCGGCAGCAGAGGGAGACAGGAGGTAGCATCAGGAGCCCGGTCAACAAGAGGCAGATGGCAGGAGGCAGCAGGACATCGGAGCAGGAGACAGCAGGAACAGCTTGAGGAAGAAGAAGGCCGAGTGGCAGCGCCGTCGGGAGGTCCAGACCGTGTCCTGGAGTGGTAGCGCCGTCGGGATTAGAGCGGGAGGTGGCGGCGGCAGAGCAATCGGCTGCAGGAAGTCATCAGGCCCAGACCGCGTCCTGGAGTGGCAGTGCCGTCGGGATTAGAGCGGGCGGCGGTAGATGAATGGACTGGAGGAGGTCATCAGGCCACGGACAGCAGGCAGCAGGAGAACGCAGAGTAGAGGTGAGTAGATCACCCGGAGAGTAGACCTGAAGCCAGGGGTTGAGGTAGATGGCGGCCGATGGACGGATAGTAAGCCTGGAGCCAGGGGTTGTGGTAGATGACAGCCGTTGGACGGAGCACTCAGGGGAACCACAAAAACCACCCATGGATGGGAAGGCTGGTAGCAGAGGCAGACAGCACAGAAGGCGTCTCCATAGGCATAATTCGGGGCCCAGATGAGAAAGCAAGCTGGGCTCCAGCGGAGAGCTCGCACGGCACGTCTGCCCTAAGCAGGAACAGGAAGCTATAAGATATGCAGATAAAGACAAGTGCTTTTGCAGAAGTTGCTAATGCTGTGTTCTGTCTGCAATGTGCCTTGAGCAATTTCTAACAACATGCTCATCCGAATGAGCTACTGGCTTGAATTTCTCATTAGATTAAGCTTTTTAACTTTAATTTAAAGAGCACAAAATTTAGAAGGAAAAGCTATCAGTAAGAACATGTTAGCAAGAGAAATTGTTTTTTCAGATAACACATTGATAGACAGCAACCAAACTACAAATCAAATATTATACAGCATAGTTTATGTATTATCCTACCTTTTACCATTGGAGGCACTAGTCTGAATGAAAGGAGTATGCACTAATCCGATAAGATGAGAAAAGGTTTTGCTTAAGAAGTACAGATGCCTCCAAAGTAAAGTGTTAAATAAGTTCTTGTTTTATGATTATTCTTTGTTCTACATATAGTTTACTGCACAATATATCAAAAGTTATTTGTCATTGGGTAGAACTTTCTGTAGATCTCTAAAGAAGTTTGTTGTTGTTCAAAGACTATGACATGAAAAATATATTGCTATATTGTCTTAGATATTTAAACACTTGCTATGTTATTCAAATCTAATAATTATTTTTTTTTGTTCTTCTTTTTAATCGTCTTTCTTGGTCCTCTCTGCTCTCCTCTATGCTCCATTCAGACTGAATGCCGGGCGTGACATGATGATGTCACGCCCGGCATTCAGTCTGAATGGAGCAGAGAGGAGAGATGCCGGCGGCGCGATCACGTGTTACAAATGTTGTACTGCTGAAGAACATGGATGCAGGATTCAGAGGATCAGCACAAAAGTGGTTAAAAAGAACAATATCCCTAGATTTCATCACAATGGATAATGAATAGTTTCCTATTATATTCCTCTACATATACAATGATGTTAAACAAACACTGCAATTGTCAGGTATTCTCACTGTATCCTGTTTTCTGTGCCTGATATATTTTAAAACAATCGCTAAAATAACTTAAAAGAAAAACATCTAAAGATAATTAAGTAATCCTATGTGGCAGTAAGTACATTTGCCATATGTTTAAATGTATTTGCCTATGGGGGAAACTTGAAATTATTAGATGTCATCATGTATTATCTAATTTGTAGGACTGAATTAAGCCTAAGGGGATAATGAGCTATTGGCAATGTCCAACGACTGAGCCCAGCTGGTGAAGTTTAAGTTTTCTGTGAAAATGATGTACATTTCATTTATTTTCATTCTAGAAGATAATTCAAGACATTCACAGCTTTGTTCTTTTCACAGACTTAATGCTGCACTACCACATAGTAAATGTGGTATTGTAGGAGCTCCTCTCCACACTTCAAGCCCCGGTGGTAGCTGTATGCGGACACTTGTCCTGTAACTGCCAGTTCTATAATGCAGAACCAGCGAATCAAATTTAATTGGCCTCAATTTCTACCTTTAAATGGTAGCAGAGGGCAAATCTGAGCGGGAGGACCAACTACAAGTTGCGATCTATTGATCTTAACTAGGGATGTGCACCGGCCACTTTTGGTGTCACGTGTTTTGTGTTTTGGGTTCGAATTTTCTTGATGTTTTGGGTTCGGATTTGTTTCGCAAAACACCTGTCGAAAGGTTTTGGTTCGGATTTAAGGTTTTGGATTCGGATTTATTTTGAAAAAAGCATAAAAAGTTCCAAAATCAAGTGTTTGGGCTTATTTTCACTCCTACGCTATTATTAACCTCAATAACATTCAATAACAATCATTTCCACTAATTTCCAGTCTATTCTGAACACCCTCACACCTCACAATATTGTTTTTAGTCCAAAACGTTTTACAGAGGTAGCTTTCTGGACTGCCTAGTGGAGTGGTCCCGGTACCCAATTTGGTACAGGGGCCACAATATATCACCCTCAACTGGTCTCAATTCCACCAAAAAAGTATCTGGACTGCGTAGTGGAGTGGTCCCCACAAATATAAAAAAACACTCAACTGGTCTGAATTCCACCAAAAAAGTATCTGGACTGCGTAGTGGAGTGGTCCCCACAATATAATAAAAAATCCCTCAACTGGTCTGAATTCCACCAAAAAAGTATCTGGACTGTGTAGTGGAGTGGTCCCCACAATATAATAAAAAATCCCTCAACTTGTCTGAATTCCACCAAAAAAGTATCTGGACTGCGTAGTGGAGTGGTCCCCACAATATAATAAAAAATCCCTCAACTGGTCTGAATTCCACCAAAAAAGTATCTGGACTGCGTAGTGGAGTGGTCCCCACAATATAATAAAAAAAACCCTCAACTGGTCTGAATTCCACCAAAAAAGTATCTGGACTGCGTAGTGGAGTGGTCCCCACAATATAATAAAAAAACCCTCAACTGGTCTGAATTCCACCAAAAAAGTATCTGGACTGCGTAGTCGAGTGGTACCCACAATATAATAAAAAAAAAAAATTGTTCTGAATTCCACCAAACAAGTATCTGGACTGCGTAGTGGAGTGGTCCCCACAATATAATAAAAAATCCCTCAACTGGTCTGAATTCCACCAAAAAAAGTATTTGGACTGTGTAGTGGAGTGGTCCCCACAATATAATAAAAAATCCCTCAACTGGTCTGAATTCCACCAAACAAGTATCTGGACAGCGTAGTGGAGTGGTCCCCACAATATAATAAAAAAAAAACCAATTGTTCTGAATTCCACCAAACAAGTATCTGGACTGCGTAGTGGAGTGGCCCCGGTACCCAATTTGATACCAGGGCCACAATATAATAAAAAAAACTCAATTGTTCTGAATTCCACCAAACAAGTATCTGGACTGTGTAGTGGAGTGGCCCCGGTACCCAATTTGATACCGGGGCCACAATATAATAAAAAAAACTCAATTGTTCTGAATTCCACCAAACAAGTATCTGGACTGCGTAGTGGAGTGGTCCCCACAATATAATAAAAAATCCCTCAACTGGTCTGAATTCCACCAAAAAAGTATCTGGACTGCGTAGTGGAGTGGTCCCCACAATATAATAAAAAATACCTCAACTGGTCTGAATTCCACCAAACAAGTATCTGGACTGCGAATTCCAGTGCACAGATGGCGGACACCGGATGGACGTCTAAAACCAACATAGCAGTTAAGGGCGCAGTTCCTCTTTTTTGTGACTGCACAAACAATTAACGTAGTAATAGAAATGACAGGGTTTTTTTTTTAAATATAGAAAGAAAGAAGGTAGTACTAGAAATGGCAGTTATTTTATTTTTTTTTAAATAGAGAAAGAAAGAAGGTAGTAATAGAAATGGCAGTTATTCGAATCCCAAGGAGAGTCTAAGTGGAGTGAGCCACAGAGAGATTATTTCCCTCAGTTTCTCTAACAGGTTGTCAGTGTTGTGCCTCTTCTTAAAACCTGTGATACATAACTACACACACTCGGCAAAGCTTTTACAAATTATCTGCGGCACAGGCGAGTACCACTGGACTGTACTTTAATAGCAGTACCTATTATTTTTGGGTACAGCAACAGTGAATGATCGTAGTTAGACTTTTAAATAGAAGTACAAGCTAGATTTTTTAAAATTTTGTAATATTTTTTTCCAATTATTTTTGAAAAAAATTTTATGTTTTTTTGTTTTTTTTTAAATTAATTTTTTATAATTTTTTGTATAAATTTAAATTTGTTTTTTTAGAACTTTTGGATAATTTGGAAATAACAATGCCCTCGTCAGAACAGACCACAGGACACAGGAAATACAGAAAGAAAGAAGGTAGCAATAGAAATGGCAGTTCCTCTTTTTTGGAACTGCACAAACAGTGATGAAAATGAAGGTGGAGCTGGTGGCATGTCACGGTCCTCTTCAGAGGACAATCTCCTGACCAGCAGGTCTTTGCACCGCTGTAGACTTGTGTCCGCTGGAAACAGAGACACAACATATGCTTTAAACCGAGGATCGAGAACGGTGGCCAGAATGTATTCCTCTGACTTTAAAAGACTGACCACCCTCGGATCCTGGCAAAGCGTACGAAGGGCTTCATCCACAAAAGCTACATGCTTGGTGGAATCGCAATGGTGTACCAGCTCCTCCCTCACTTTCTCCAGCTGCTTCTGCAAAAGCCTGATCAGGGGAATCACCTGACTCAAGCTGGCAGTGTCGGAACTGACTTCTCGTGTGGCAAGTTCAAATGGCTGCAGAACCTTGCACAACACAGAAATCATTCTCCAGTGTGCTTGACTCAGGCGCATCCCCACTCCTTTTCCTATGTCATAGGTGGCTGTGTAGGCTTGAATGGCCTTTTGATGCCCCTCCATCCTCTGCAGCATATAGAGGGTGGAGTTCTAGCACGTCACTACCTCTTGTTAATTTAGATTGCAAGGCTTGTAAATACTTTGAAGATAAAAAAAGCAGGCTGCACAGACTGTGGAGCTAGAAAGTGAAATTAAATGGACCATGTTACTTTGGTGGCTATCTATGCCCCCCTCCCCCCCGCCCTACACTTGTAGTTGAATATAAAAAAAGCAGCCTGCATAGACTGTAGAACTAGAAATTCAAATATACAAAGAAATGGACAAAGGCAGTTTGGTATCTGTCTGCATCAGATCCCCTCTCCACTAGGAGTAAAATAGAAAACTATTCAGCCGTTATATAATCTAGAATATAAATAGAAATTGAGAAAGGCAATTTGGTATCTATCAGCATCATAATCATCAACATCCTCCTCAGCGCCAGCTACATCAATATCCTCCTCCCGGTGTACAACATTCACACCTTCATTAGCCAAATCTGTAACTGGACTGTGGGTGATCCTTCCAGCATATGCAGAGGGCGTGCTGCAAATGGTGGAAGAAGCCACCTCTTCCCGTACAGTGATGGGAAGGTCAGGCTTCTCAACCACCAACACCCTTGGACTCGCCTTGGGGATTTGTGATAATTTCTCTTTAGAAGGCAGAGTTGTTTGCTGTTTTGTTGCTGACAGCATAACTCTCTTAAATTTTTTGAGGGGGGGGAGGGCTTAGTTCCTTGGTTGAAGCTGAACCACAAGTCATGAACACGGGCCAGGGCCTAATCCGTTCCTTGCCACTGCGTGTCGTAAATGGCATATTGGCAAGTTTACGTTTCTCCTCAGATGATTTTAAGTTTCTCTTTTTGCTACTTTTACTGAACTTGGGCCTTTTGGATTTTACATGCCCTGTACTAGGAGATTGGGCATCGGGCTTGCCGACGACGTTGATGGCATTTCATCGTCTATGTCATGACTAGTGGCAGCAGCTTCAGCATTAGGAGGAAGTGGGTCTTGATCTTTCCCTACTTTATCCTCCAAATTTTTGTTCTGCATTATATGTAGCACAAGAGAGTGTACCCCGAAGCCACACACACTCGGCAAAGCCTTTAAAAATTATATGCGGCACAGGAGAGTACCACTGGACTGGAGTTATACAGCAGTACCACTGGACTTATACTGCAGAATGAGTGAAATTTGTAATATGGCAGTAACAACAATGGACTTATACTGCAGAATGAGTGAACTTTGTAATATTGCAGTACCACTGTACTTATACTGCAGAATGAGTGAACTTTGTAATATTGCAGTACCAATGGACTTATACTGCAGAATGAGTGAACTTTGTAATATTGCAGTACCAATGGACTTATACTGCAGAATGAGTGAACTTTGTAATATTGCAGTACCACTGGACTTATACTGCAGAATGAGTGAACTTTGTAATATTGCAGTACCACTGGACTTATACTGCAAAATGAGTGAACTTTGTAATATTGCAGTACCAATGGACTTATACTGCAGAATCAGTGAACTTTGTAATATTGCAGTACCACTGGACTTATACTGCAGAATGAGTGAACTTTGTAATATTGCAGTACCAATGGACTTATACTGCAGAATGAGTGAACTTTATAATATTGCAGTACCACTGGACTTATACTGCAGAATGAGTGAACTTTGTAATATTGCAGTACCAATGGACTTATACTGCAGAATCAGTGAACTTTGTAATATTGCAGTACCACTGGACTTATACTGCAGAATCAGTGAACTTTGTAATATTGCAGTACCACTGGACTTATACTGCAGAATGAGTGAACTTTGTAATATTGCAGTACCAATGGACTTATACTGCAGAATGAGTGAACTTTATAATATTGCAGTACCACTGGACTTATACTGCAGAATGAGTGAACTTTGTAATATTGCAGTACCAATGGACTTATACTGCAGAATGAGTGAACTTTGTAATATAGCAGTACCAATGGACTTATACTGCAAAATCAGTGAATCTTGTAATATAGCAGTACCACTAGACTTATACTGCTGAATCAGTGAACTTTGTAATATAGCAGTACCAATGGACTTATACTGCAGGATTGTTTTGGGATATTTTTTCTTTTATTTATTTTTTTATAATTACTTTTTTTTGTAATTTTTTTTATAACTTTTTTTGAAATTTTTTATAATTTGGGAATAATGGGGAAATAACAATGCCCTTAGAAGGACAGAGCACAGGACACAGCACCACTGGACTGAACAGGACACAGCATAGGACCCAGCAGCACCACTGAACTCAGAAGGACAGAGCACAGGACACAGCACCACTGGACTGAACAGGACACAGCACAGGACCCAGCAGCACCACTGAACTCAGAAGGACAGAGCACAGGACACAGCACCACTGGACTGAACAGGACACAGCACAGGACCCAGCAGCACCACTGAACTCAGAAGGACAGAGCACAGGACACAGCACCACTGGACTGAGCAGAACACAGAGCACAGCACAGCACAGCACAGAACTGAACAGCACGAGATATAGCAGGACAGAGGACCACCTAACACACCCTCCCTCTACCCTGATCAATGCCCGAGTGAAGATGGCGGCGACTAGCGGGGAATTTATAGGATCCGAGTATCGCGAGATCCGACAGCGGGATTATGATTTAGAGCCTCGGTTTCAGTTTTGCAATTGGCGGGAATACCCGGATCTGTCTCGGATCCGGCTTGGATCCGCAACGTTCGGGTGGGCTCGGATTTCAGAAATCCGAGTGCGCTCATCTCTAATCTTAACCCCATCCCGGTTTTTGGCTGGTACTGCAGTAGGAATGGAGAAGCCTGTGTCTACTGCTAGCTTTTATTAGGTGTTAGTGAAGCTTTAAATAACAAATCATTGTTCAAGTCAAATGCCACATTACATTTTAAATATGGTTTGAATGCAAGGACTAATTAATGGCACTGCAGTTTTGGGGTTTTTTTCCAGTTTTTTTTATTTTATGTTATTTAGGTAATATTTTTTGGCTAGGGGGATTGTAGTCAGCTATAATCACCCAAACAGTCTTGTGTTACCACTACCATGGGCTGGGTATCATTACATTAAATCAATGATCAAAAATAGTATCAATTTTTAAAAAAAATTATAAGTAATATAACAATACAATAAAAATGCATTAAGGAAATATATATGAAAGATTAGCATAACACCCATTCTGGACTTCTTACTTTAGAAACAGGTTCTAGCTGCCAACAGGAGTGGCATAGTAAGTATGAAAGGAGCCTGTTTCATAAAGCTATATATAATACTGTGATTTTAACAGGGGTGACTAAACCCTTTTGCTTTTGGATAACCCCACTGCTGGTTAGAAAGGCAATAGTCTACATGTCAATTCAGTTACCGATAACTATTAAATTGGAAGGATTATTATTATCTACACCTGTCTGTAAAGATGAAAGTACTATGGTGTAGCTTTTCCCTACGAACAAAATAAGCAAATTATAACTCTCAGACAAATATTTGAATTTAGTGCGAAACAGTGACATTTATAAATGTCTTGAATTTTTCCAAAATGGCTCTAAAACCCAAGTTCATTAGCATTAATCTAGTCCTTCTATATAATAAACATTGATGGCTGACATATTAGTTATTTCACATATTTAAAAGAGTACATAAACAGGATGTCACATGGATTTATTTTATTTATCTGATCAGTTTCTGCAGTACATCACATCAAGATATAGATTTATCAAACCCTCTAAAAGAAAAAAGGGGAGATGTTGCCCATAGCAACCAATTAGATTCTAGCTATCATTTTCTAAATAAATGATAACTAATGTTAGATCTACTAAAGGGCGAGTGACATAATAAGTGTTGCCCCATCATAAATAATTATTGCCCCAGTTATCAATCAAATATAATTTCCCCTTAACATAGTTATATATTAATTTTGCCCCATATTATAAAAATACAATAATATTGCCCCATTAATATAATAAAATATAAAAATTGTCCCCATAAATTAATTATAACTTATTTATTGCCCATAATCAATATATAATAATTGGTGCAATAATTCAATGGTGCCTCCTTATGTTCTGAATGGCAAGATTGCTCAAACAGCATGTTTGAACTATAAAGATTATCAGAAGAAGGTATAAAAAAAAAAGTTATAAAAAAGCTGCATTTTTTCTGGCGGTTCTTGATTAAACTGGTGTCGAAGTCAGCAATTTGGATAAAGTCATTTCAATTAAAGACTAGCAAACTTGGTTGTCTTTGTCTGAAAAGATGCGTACGGTACGCTACGGCGTGAAAGGGCGTACGCATCCACTACACGTGGCAGCAACAGTAATTGGTCTTTTACCATACATTCGCACAAACACGCATACTTATAAAATAGTACACATTAATGGTAGTTGCAACACATAGTCAGTTATGTCGAAATATAGTAGTATTTATATGTTATATCAGAGTTACATGCATATTAGTGAAATACATGGAACAGGTTGAAGGAATTACTTCTTGGCGGGAAGAGCCGAGCATACCCCCTGGAGAGGTGACCCCCTCCTTTGGATTCCTTAGGATGAACCAGCCAATGATTGACAACCCCTTGGACATTCCTGAGACCTGGACCAATAGATGCAAGCTATACCATCTTCATTGTATTACTGTATTTGATTGTGTATATAAGCAGCAGCTTGTGATCCAGTGTGCAGACATCTTGTCCCCAGACTTCAGGATTGAATGACTGCACTGGATCCAGAGCGCCTGCGATAAGTAACGGCTGTATTTATTATTACTTCGCTTGAGCATATTATTCTACAATTTGCGAATAAATCTTTGTGCGTTGGAAACACAACTCGAGGTTCGACAATCGTTATTGGTTAGCGACAATACGCACATAACAATTTGGGGGCTCGTGAGCTTTGCAGGTTTCGTTGCCGATGATACGCAAGACCAACGGATTTCGGTTCCGCAACAAAGGGTGGAGACGCGTCATATACGGGTAAAAACGCATTGTGTTCAAAACCTGAATTTTACTCTGTGTTGTGAAACCGAATGTCCGTTTTGCATTATCTAGGGCACGCTAACTAGAACCTAGGGACAAAGGAGAAAACTGTTTCTTTTTTCTGTCATTGTGCGTTTTAACTGTATTGCATTGCTTAGCGTATGTGTATTTCCTGCTGTGCGTACGCGAACTTCCAGTAGATTTGCCACTTGGGTAAACAATCGATTTGATAGTTATATATGCATAGTATAAATCACTTGTGAAAGTCTCTGAAACATTATTACTATTGTTGGGAACATTGTTGATTTTCTGCGCAGAAAACTAAGGTGTATGTGTTTGGTGATTGTATGATTTTGAAGTGAAAGTTGATTTACTGTCAAAAAGACAGGGATATCGGTTGCCATTTGACGAGACGGGCTTGCAACCGAGGTAGTATACAAGGCAGGTATACTGGCAACAAAAGCCCTGTTTGAAAAGAGAACAGTCATAAAGCTTTTGGAAACTTTCTCCCCAAGGGCAATCGCAAGGTTTAGCGATAGTTAGTATTGCTAAGTGGTGCGATCGGACCTCATGGTTTTGCAACCGTGCTGGTGACTTGGGTTGAACGGCTGGAGGATTTACGCTGGTACTAACGGGTAAACTCCGGTACTACCAGTTCAGTAATACTCAACAGAATTTTGTGGAGAGCCAGGATATCGAGGAGCTGATATTTCTGTTGTCCATAGTGATATTTCTGTGTTAGGAGGTGTGTGGGCGTAGCCTGTGAAACCATCCACGGATAAAAAAAATTCTAGTAAGTTCTGTTTGAAAGGAGAACAGGTAAAAAGTCTTTTTGCGTAGCGTTGAGAAATAGGTTGTTTTCACAATGGATGCGAAGCAAACGCTAGAGATGGTTGATGTTGTGCTGCTTAAGGAAGGACTGCTGGGGTCAGCTAGGTACCTTATGTTTAAGAAATATGGTGCATACGCAACTGCGTATTGCGACACGTGGGTCAAGATGACCAAAGATTGTGATAGGCCTTTCCCAACAATAGGAAGTTTTTATTCAGAGATACTAAATAATGTAAAAGATAAAGTATGGTTGATTAAATCAACAAAAGTGAGAAATAGACATAATGATTATTTAAAATTGTGGCAAATGGAAGGTAACACGTGGCAGAGCAGTGAATGCACAGCGGAAGTAGGCGTGGCGAAAAGCGCGCGCACGGTGGAAGTAGCCGTTGAGAAGCGTGGCGACCTCAGCGCAAGCGCGCCCCCGCCACCTTATGTGGCGGGAGCGGTAAGTACAGCTGTTATTAAAACTGACAAAAGGAAAATTGCTAAGTTGTATCCTGTTTTAAGCCAGTTTAAAACAAGTGTATCAGAAGATGAAGATGAACCCACTGTGATTTCGGCCATTGCCCATGCTGTTAGTGTACTAGAAGCTCAGCGCAAGTATGAGAAAATGGCTGAGATAGGTGAGAGTAGCGTGATCACTAGGAGTGAAAGCGTTCTAAATCTTGAACCAGCAAATCCTGTAGTGTCCCCTGAAGGCAGTGAACCAGAGGGTGCGTACCCAGTCCGCACAATATCAGTTCCCAATGGGAAACCGGACAAGGATGGTGTAGTTCCTTTAAGAAATGTTACAATGCATTGTCCCTGGACTAGATCAGAATTACGTTCCATTATGACTGAATTCCCAGACCCTAGAAAGTAGTTAGCTAAATGTCAGAAATTTATTAAAGACTTAGGAAATGCCCACGAACCAACCAATAAGGATTGGCGTGTAGTGTTGAGGGCGTGTCTTCTTCCCAATACTAACATACAAAAATGTATTGAAGATTGTTTGTTCGAGGAAGATGACACCTTGACTGATGAGATTAACCAAAAAAATATAGCACAAATTGTCAAACACTTAGCCATCTATTTTCCAGTAGTGGTAAATTGGAGTAAGATTTTCACCATTAAGCAAAAGGATAGTGAAACAGCAGCAGACTATTTTTCTAGGGCACTAGCATCAATGACACACTTTACCGGAGTAACTGACATAAGAGAAGACCCACATCACAGGGAAGTAGCTGTAGGAGTGTTAATGGATGGTCTTAGAGAAAATTTAAAAACCAGAGTACAAACCTCATTACCTAATTGGAGAGGTATCACAGTAGACTCTCTTAGGGAGTCTGCTGTGGAACATGACAAAAATATCTTTAGAAAGAAAGAAGAGAAAGGTGATAGGTTGATGACGGTGAGTATTCAGGCTTTAGAAGGATTACACACACAACCACAAACATACCAAGCATACAACTCAAGCAAAAAGGTAATGGTATGTTTTCGTTGTAAGAAAGAGGGACACATAAGGTGATTCTGTCCAGAGGCAAGGAAAGAAACATCAAGGGGGGAATCATATAGGTATCCTCCACGGAGAAACACACATAGGCAAGAGAACACACAGCTACCTGCGCATATTATAGCAGCAAATGCTGCGAGAGAAAATGATAGTCAGCACCTGGGGTCAGGTCATTCCTGTAGTCTACAGCCAGTGAGGTTAACTGAGAGTCAGAGTGAAGAGCCAAAAATGATAGTTGACATAGCTGATAGGAAACAAACTTTTCTTGTAGATACAGGGGCGGCCCGATCTGTGATAACCTCTCCTTTCAATCTACAGGTGACCAGTAAAACTATTCCAGCTATGTGGGTAACGGGAAAAGTGTTACATTATCCTCTATATAAACTCGCTGAAGTTACTATCAGGCCTCTGCATACTAAGCATTCGTTTCTCTTGGCTGCAGCGGCACCTACTAACTTGCTAGGGAGAGACTTGTTATGTAAAATGGGATGTGTCATATACTGTACTTCTGATGGTGTGTTCTTAGATATACCGGAGAAGGTCGCACATGAGGATCAGGATATATTGGACACCCCTCAAAGGTTAATGTTACACTCTCCTGTTATAGAACAAAGTCCATCTCAAGTAAAGGGGATGTAGCTGGAAATACCAGGTTCCCTATGGACCAGAGATGGACAGGACACTGGACTGATGGCAAACGTAGCCCCTGTCATGGTCAATCTAAAAAGTGGTAGGATAGCTCCAAAAATCCCACAGTATCCATTAAAACCGGAGGTGGAACTAGGGGTATATCCTGTTATTGAGAGGCTGTTACAACAAGGGATTTTAATTCGTACAGCCAGTACAGCAAATAGTCCCATTTTCCCTGTGAAGAAGAATGGGGGGAGGGGCTGTAGATTAGTCCAGGACTTAAGGGGAATTAAAAAAGTTGTTGAGAGCCAATTCCCCGTAGTGCCGAATCCAGCTGTCATCCTCATGCAGATTCCACCGTCTGCCAGTCATTTTACTGTCATTGATCTATGTTCTGCTTTCTTCTCAGTCCCTCTTCACCCTGACTGCCAATACCTTTTTGCATTCTCCTACAGGGGAGTGCAATACACATGGACCAGACTACCCCAGGGGTTCATTGACAGCCCCAGTATTTTCTCCCAAGCCTTACATGACTGTTTGCAATCCTTTCAACCCCACAATGGGTCTGTTCTAATTCAATATGTGGACGATTTGTTGTTGTGCTCTGATTCTTTTATGTCATGTTTACATGATACTAAATTGTTGTTGCTTCATCTTTCACAAACAGGTCACAAGGTGGCAAAGGATAAATTACAGTCAGACTAAGGTCAAATACTTAGGACACTGCCTCACTAAGGGGCTAAGACACCTAACAACCGACAGAATTGAGGCCATACAACACATGACTCTGCCGCAGAGCCAGAAGCAGATTCGTACTTTCTTGGGGATGTGTGGATACTGTAGATCCTGGATCCCAGGTTTTTCTATTCTGGCATTACCATTGCAGGAGCTAGTCTCTTCCTCAAAACCAGAACGTGTTGTACACACAGAAGAGTCAGAGCAAGCGTTCTTTAATCTTAAAGATAGTCTGACTAGAGCACCTGCATTGGGAATACCTGATTATGAAAAGCCTTTTGAGCTATTTTGTACAGAAGCTGATGGTTGTGCAGCAGGTGTCCTCGCACAGAAACATGGTGACGCTAGCAGACCGGTAGCATACTACAGTGCACAATTAGACAATGTGGCAAGATCACTCCCAACATGTCTCAAAAGTGTAGCAGCAACGGCTCTTCTGGTGAGTAAGAGCGAGGACGTAGTATTAGGACATAATTCAACTATCTATACACCCCATGCTGTATCAGCTCTGTTAAATTCAGCCCAAACCAGACATGTTTCTTCAGCTAGATTCACAAAGTGGGAACTAGCCCTGATGGCACCCTCAAACATCACCATCAAACGATGTAGCACCCTAAATCCAGCTACATACCTTCCGTATGTGTCTCTAGAGACACAAAGGGTGGGAGGTGAGGAGACCCTGGTTGATGATGAGTTAGGCAAGAATACTGACACGCATGACTGTATGGAATACCTGAATCAGACCTTTACTGCAAGGCCCGACATACGTGACACCCCCTTAGAAAATGTAGATTTTACGTTTTATACAGACGGAAGTTGCCATAGACAGACAGAGACAGGAGAGCTATGTACTGGTTACGCTGTTGTAGACGATCAGGATGTGATAGAAGCTGAACCCCTTGGTCCACCTCACTCAGCCCAGGTGGCGGAACTAGTAGCACTAAGGAGAACGTGTGAATTGGCAGAGGGTAAATCAGCCAATATATATACTGACTCTAGGTACACCTTCGGGGTAGTGCACGATTTTGGGGCCCTTTGGCGTCTTAGAAACTTTACGACAGCAGCAGGTACACCAGTGGCACACTCACAACACATAAAAGGACTTCTGACAGCGATACAGTTACCCAGAACAGTAGCCGTCATAAAGTGCAAAGCCCATACCTTTGAAGAAGACCTAGTGTTATTGAGCAACAACAGAGCAGACGAAGCTGCTAAATGGGCAGCAGGGCAACCTATGACTGTATCGACCGAGACTATGATGGTTTTTCAGACATTAGACATGCAGAAATTAATTGAAATGCAAGATTTGTGTTCCCTGCAGGAAAAGGCGGTCTGGAAGGCGAAGGGATGTGGTCAAGAGTCCTCAGGACTCTGGAGGGATGGACAAGGTAAGCCTGTAGCTCCCCGAACATACTATCCAAGCCTGGATGAAGCAGCACACGGTCTGACTCACCTGGGTAAAGAAGGTATGTGCAAACTGGTAAGAGCATACTGGTGTGCTCCCGGATTTTCCTCTCAGGCTGGTAAGAAAGCAATTTCATGTCTTACTTGTTTGAGGAAAAATGTTGGGAAAACTATTCCAACTGAGCCATCCCACATCCCTCCTACAGACGGACCTTTTCAGGTAATACAAATTGACAATATCCAATTACCACCGTGCAGGAATTTAAAGTATGTGTTAGTGTGTATTGATGTGTTTTCCGGTTGGGTAGAAGCATATCCGGCAGCCACTAATACTGCTGTGTTCACTGCAAAGAAAATTGTACAAGACTTTGTGTGTAGGTTCGGTATCCCTAGAATCATTGAAAGTGATAGGGGTACCCATTTTACTGGTGATATCTTCCAAAATATGTGTAAACTCATGGGAATCGGTAGCAGACTTCACACCCCTTACCGACCACAAGCCAGTGGTAAGGTGGAGAGAGTAAATGGTACTATAAAGAACAAGCTTAGTAAGATAATGGCTGAAACTGGGTTGGCATGGCCTGAGGCTTTGCCGTTGGTCCTCCATAGCATTCAGACCACTCCTAGACCTCCTCTTAATCTGTCCCCCTTTGAGATACTGTTCGGACGACAACCTCATTTGATCGTGAGTCCACAAGACGACTTGAAGTGTAATAATGAAGTGACTGTACAATATCTTATAAGAATGAGTAGACAGCTAAAACAACAACAAAAACTAAAAATGCTGTCACCTGGTATGCCAGAAACGAACTGTCATGATGTTGAACCTGGAGACTATGTTATGATCCGCAATTTCTTACGTTCAGGTTGTTTAACAGACCGTTGGGAAGGCCCGTACCAAGTGCTGCTGACCAGTACTACTGAAGGTTGCAAAGAGAGACACTTGGGTCCATTCCACCCACTGCAGGAGAGTCCATAATCCGGAGAAAGTGCAAGACAAGATTCAGACCGACGACATAGAGCTGTCACTTGTGAGCCTGTTCCGGGAGACCTAAAGCCTGCAGTCGAGACACCTGAACCAGAGACGTTGCCTCAGAACTATCTTTCCAGCGATGGAGTGGCAGTTTTTGTTTTTCTTTTGTTCCAGGATTTTCCTTGTTTTTACTCTTTCTAGGACATTCTATTTTTGTGAAGGAGGATGGAGGACGGAGGAGAGTTCTGGGAGTGATACGGATGAAATGGAGGCAGAAGAAAAGTTAATAGGATACTCAGAGCAGCCCATTGTCAAACTTGGTCCAGGGTTATGAAAAGGTCTGCTAGCTCAGGAACTCGGAGGCAGTGTGAGGGGCTATTGTCTGATGAGTATTGTATCTGCAAGTTCTGCGACTCCTTAGTTGAAGAGAGATGCATTAAACAATGCCAGTCCCCCAGTACTCTGAATATAGGCGGGCATCCTTTGGAGGATTATCACTCCCTGGTGGGTAAGGTGCTAAACCAAACCGAGTGTTGGGTGTGCTCTCACGTGCCGCAAGGGCAGCATAATATAGGACTCTAAACATATCTGAAGTACTCGAATTGAGGGGTGGGAGGCCCATAGACGGGAGGTACAATAACACTAGGTCCCCTAGTCTGACGCTTCGACAATACTCCATAGGGAGATCTTTGCTGTGCCTAAACATATCTCATGCAAAGCGCCTGGAGAATTGGGAGGCTGACCTATCAGATCAGACAATGGCTCGCCACACTCATTTTAGAGGGAGACTCATAAGGTCACTACTAGGCAGGAATGTTGATGGAAGTCACAGATTAGGGGGTATAACCAAACATAAGAAGGTATCCATTGGAAAAGTCTCTACAGATAAATGTAAAAATGTCATTAATGCCGACACGTGTCTAGAACAAATGGAGACACTGGGCATGGGTAGTTTTATCAAAACTCTGTGTGATATAATTCATGGGCATACTGTTCCTTATGTTCTCCCCGATGATGTGTATTTTGTTTGTGGGAGGAAAGCTTATTCCTGCGTGACTCCGAGTTCCAAGGGCTTGTGTTTCTTAGCTAAACTGGTTCCTGAAATCATGACTATTACTCATGAAGAAATGGTTGGTATTCACAAGACTACATCACCACCATACATACACACACAGTATGAACACCGTGGCAAGAGAAATATGATTCCTGGTGAGGAACCCATAGATACAAAATTGATTAGTGAAACTGCTAGTTTCCAAGTTATGGTTGCTCTAGATCTCACCAGGACCGCTCGGGGAACATTAAACTTTAAATATATCCAAGACCTAGCTAAATTAATAGATAATATCACCGAGATGTATGATGACACTTTCAGGTATACTGGAAGGGAGCTACAAGCGTACAAGAAGGAGTTGGTGCAACATAGACTGGTACTAAATTATCTCACCTCTATTACTGGTGGGTACTGTGTGACACTGGCCACCCAGTTCGGTGTCAAATGTTGCACATACATTACTAATAATACGGATGACCCTAAAGAAGTTATAGACCGAAAGATGGATGAAATTTTGCAGCTGAAATGGGAATTTCGAAAGAGCCATAATTCTTCGTTATATGAGGTCGGGGAAAAGGTGGCGGGTTGGTTCTCGTGGTTGAACCCTGTGAAATGGTTCTCCGGTCTGGAGGAGTCGGTACAGGAAATGGTTGCTAGTGTAAGTAAGCTCCTTCTCCTTATACTGGGTGTCATCTTAGCAATTGGTTTAGTTGTCAAATGTGTTCCTACTGTGTTGAAGTGTGGAAAACGGTCTCATAGGAGTAACACTGAGAAAGAGACTGAAAGGGTGGTACCAGATACCGAGATCATGGTCTGTGAAGAAGTATTGTATAATCCTGAACTTGAAACGGTGATTGGGTGATAGTTTAGTACACTATCAAAGGGTGGAGCTGTCGAAGTCAGCAAATTGGATAAAGTCATTTCAATTAAAGTCTAGCAAACTTGGTTGTCTTTGTCTGAAAAGATGCGTATGGTACGCATCGACGTACAAGGGCACGCTACGGCGTGAAAGGGCGTACGCATCCACTACACGTGGCAGCAACAGTAATTGGTCTTTTACCATACATTCGCACAAACACGCATACTTATAAAATAGTACACATTAATGGTAGTTGCAACACATAGTCAGTTATGTCGAAATATAGTAGTATTTATATGTTATATCAGAGTTACATGCATATTAGTGAAATACACGGAACAGGTTGAAGGAATTACATCATGAGTGGTATCATAATGAACCTCGTTACATATCCTACTGTTTGGTTCACTCTGCGAGGGAATCGCAGAGTGCATACACAAGTTATGAATAATAGGGAATTATGAACTACTTAAGACTAAGGAATCTTGGCGAGAAGAGCAGAGCATACCCCCTGGAGAGGTGACCCCCTCCTTTGGATTCCTTAGGATGAACCAGCCAATGATTGACAACCCCATGGACATTCCTGAGACCTGGACCAATAGATGCAAGCTATACCATCTTCATTGTATTACTGTGTTTGATTGTGTATATAAGCAGCAGCTTGTGATCCAGTGTGCAGACATCTTGCCCCCAGACTTCAGGATTGATTGACTGCACTGGATCCAGAGCGCCTGCGATAAGTAACGGCTGTATTTATTATTACTTCGCTTGAGCATATTATTCTATAATTTGCGAATAAATCTTTGTGCGTTGGAAACACAACTCGAGGTTCGACAATCGTTATTGGTTAGCGACAACACGCACATAACACTGGCAACAGTTTAGGTGTCTTGAAACTGCCACACATCACTGGTGGTTTTACATTGAAGCCTCAAACTGCCCTATAGTTAATGCAGCATTTTGGAGCAGTAAACCGCTGGAAATTTGTGCCATTCCCTATAATCTGATAAAGTTGCTCAGGGGACCACTTTTCCTTTTTAGAAGTTTTTATAAATCTACTCCAAAGTGGACATGAATATGCTAAGGAGGTAAATGTGTGCAAAGCGTGTCTATGAATTGCTTATGGTAAACAGAAATGCACAATCTACAAGGCAAAAGTACACAAAAGAGAAAATGTTATAATAGTGAATGTAAAATACAACTGCATCCATTTCCAAGCATGCTCAATACTGAATTGAAAATAAATATTTGAAAACTAAATATGGCAACACAAGTAGTGATATCAGTAGTATCATAGTACATGTGAACCCAAAGTGAAAGTGATATCAAATGATGAATCTTAAAAAAAATGTAATTGAAAGATGCGTTTCACATTAGTAGGCCTCAGTCCAGGTGAGAAGTGGAAGAAATCCAGGCATTTAGGGCTTGATTCATATAAGAATTGATTGTCAGGCGCTGTCTCCACACATTCATTCGGTGCCAGGGACAGACGCCTGCTTCTCTGTCTGCCCAGCGCGTCCCGTTGCCTAGCAACGGGGTGGATGATGTCCTTCAACTTCTGGCCGCCGGGCGCATGCGCGGAGCCGCGCATTCCCGTTGCTAGTCAACGGGATGCTGTTTGTCGGTCAGCTGCTCGCTGGCCATCCACTGCCACCAATGGGATCACTGCTGCATCTATTTAAGGGAGACTCTGGCGCCCTCCTGGTGCCAGAGTATCAAGGTCTTTATGTCTCTTCTGCTCCAGCGTTTTCTTGTGCTTCCCAGCATCCAGACTGACTCATTGGCTCCTAACTTGGCTTTCCCTGACCTTCCTTGTGGATCTCTCTTTGGTGTTTACTGCTTTCCTGGTTTGACCTCCGGCTTCCTGACTTCGCTTCTGCCTGATCCTATTGTACCTCGCTACCAACACGGCCTACCCTCAAATTGCTTGACTACGCTATTTCACCTGTTACTTCACTAGTGGCTAACTTGTAAGTCAGCGACCTGCTTGTTTCTGCAGCTAACTCCAAACTCCCTGATTGTGAGTGCATACACACTGCAGAATTTGAACAACGTTGTTCCATCATTGAACAACATTTTTAGTCTGCTTTAAAAAGCAAATGAAAGATACAGATTCGATGTGCTTTGGAACGATAATCGTTCATTGTTACAGTGTACACACTAATACAATATCGGGCCGAACAGTAGTTTATCAGGTGATTGGGCCGATAATCGTCTGAAAACCCTGTAGTGTGTACCCAACCTTATTTGGGAACCATGAAGTGATGTAGTACCCACTCGCATTTGGTCTCCTCTTCTACAGCGGCTATGAAGTGGGTGTGGCATCTGCAACCAGAGAGTCCCTTAAATACTCTGGTGTTTGATACAATTAACATGAAGTGGTCACTAGTGGTGTGCAGTACAATTGTCAAAAAACTTTTGGGCACCACCAGAAATGTTTTTATTTGTTCATGCCTTCTCTGCACATATCATAACGGTTGCAATGGACATGAGTTCAAACGCCAAACTCCTCCAGCTTGGATCATAATGGTTACAAGTACAGCTTCCACCAAACGCCTCCTGCACAACAACTTCAGTAGATGTTAGGCTCTCTAATATACTGTCACACTGTCACTCCAACTGCACATTTCTTCCTTAAGTCCAGTATGCATAATTAAACTACTGCAAACCTGATGTTGTTGGGTGCAGAAGTTCCACACATTCAATAACTACTTGGCTCTCTCTCTAACACAATGGGCATACTTTGGAATGTCATGCTCAAGTTCCAGCAAGGATTAACAAACATCAGAGGAACCAGGGATTCTCCTTGCCATGATTCACCCCATCCCTTACAGGAATCTTCTTACTCCAGCCCCACTGTTGCATCTCACACTTTCAAATGTCATCCCAATATCCAGGAACCTTTCACTACTATGCAACATGCTGCACTAACTGGTGTAATTTCCTGGACGTTTACTCAGGCAGACCTCTAATACATACCATGGAATTTGTAGTTCATTTTACGGAAGAGCTGTCACGATTTTTGGGCAATTCTTTTACACCAGACCAAATGTCAAAATGTTGTGCAGACTCATCTGCATCACCACTGGGTGTCTTGCGAAAGCTATGTTTTTTCCTAGCAGCAATTTCCAGAGAAACTGAAGGAGGAGACGTCATTGTGTCATGTACCACTTGAGCTGTCAGCTTGCTGACCTGGAGCTCATTGCATCTCTTGAGATCTGGGTCAGTTGGAACGAAAGAGAAGACATAGTTCTTAAACCTAGGATCAAACACAGTTGCCAAAATGTAATGATCTGATTTCAAGATGTTGATAACTCTTGGATCCTGGCGAAGCGAATAAAGCACTTAATCTACAAGTCCAACATAATTAGCGGAATTGCTTTGTTTCATTTCCTTCTTCAATTTCTCTAGCTGCTTTCTAAAAAGTCTAATTAGGGGAATAACTTGACTCAAGCTAACAGTGTCTGCACTCTCTTCACAGGTGACTATTTCGAGTGGTTTCAGCACCTTGCACAACATGGAAAGTATTCTACACTGCGCTGGACTAAAGTACATTCCCCCTAAATTCTATTCTTCTTGCAGATGCTGCATTCTCCTACATGCTGTTGCAGAATCCCGAAAATAACCCTAAACATTTCGGGACACAGTAAGCATCTTCTGCATGTCATTGTCATTATTAAAAGAAGTTATGTACCACTAAGTTGATTGTGTGAGCAAAACAGGGAATGTGATGGAATTCCCCCCACTGTAATGCTCTAACAATATTGGTGGCACTATCAGAAATCATAAATACTCAGGAAAGTCCAAGCTGGATAAGCCATGTTGCAATGACATCCCTTAGTTTTCCAAACAGATTGTTAGAGGTATTAACTCTGACCACCGCCTTGTCTCGTCTCTGATAACCACCTCACTCCCGCCTACAAGACTTCTCCCGTGCTGCTCCTCACTTATGGAATTCCCTACCACGCTCAATCAGACTTTCCCACAGCCCTACAATCTTTAGATGCTCATGAAAACCCATCTCTTTTTTAGAGATGACCTTATCCTCGATAACACTATTCACACTAATGCACCCTCCCAACCATCCCAATCTCTACTTTAAGCCACACTTGCTCCTGTTTCAGCTGTGCCCTTTTTCCTTTAGAATGTAAACTCTTTAATGAGCAGGGTCCTCCATACCCTATGTTTTCATGTATCCATTCATTTTGTCTGCCTTGTCTGTACTTGTTTTATGTATGTCCTGTTTTATGTATGTCTTTGTCTTCCCTACTGTATGCCGCTGTGGAGCACTGTGGCATCTTTTCTTTTGTTGCTTGGGGGTGGACTCAGGATCCATTACGCAGAGTGTAGTGATACTGTCCCAAAAGTTATCCAGCCATCTGATGTGTACGGGTACGGGTATGCCAGAACTATGCAAAGCTTAGCAGTACCGCTCCTGGTGCTCAATAGCCAAGGAGAATTCAACTGTAAAATTGTAATACCCTGCAACTCACAGTTATATTATTGTATGCACTCATTCAGGAAACTATAGTTCCCCAGAGTGTCTCTGGGTAGTTAAATTGCAAATTGTGCTGGCCAAGTTTGAGTGGACAGACTGCAATCTACAGCCTAGGCTGCTCTCTAGAGCCCAAGAATGTACTAGAAGACTTCAAAGAGATTCTTGTGAAAAAGGGGATGAGCCAAAAACGGACTGGCTAGTGAGAGAAGTGATGTGTGTGGCTGCTGACTGAACTAATGAAGGATCTTCCCATAAAGAGCCACTGAATGCTATGGCTGAATTGTTGACCTGAGGGATGTTTGCAGCCAGCCCAGAAGAAGCACCTTTGCAGTATAGTAGAACACCTAACTTGCCACTGCCCATTAGATGTCAGCAGGACTCATATGAAGACAAATACATTTCTTTTGCTTTGCTATGTTCAAGTTATTTAAGTGAGACATCAAACTGTGCTATTAAAACCTCTGACCGGGACTGTAATATTGCTATTGAGAGGTGTTACAGCACTGGCTAAAGGAAGAGTTTGTTCCAGACAAATCTGCTGTATTTAAAGTTATCTACAAGCTGACTGAAACTACCTAAAATGGATGCTGATGAGAGAATTGCAAGTTGTTTAACCCTATAGTGGCTGGGAGAGAGTTGCTTATTCCATTAGACGGATTGCTAAGTGGACTACTGATTTCAACTTTTACAAGTAAATAAGTTTCATGTGTCAGCTGAAACTTCGCTTAAACCTGTGGAATATAATTTACCCCATTGGGTTCTATATATCATAGAGTGAACTAGAAAGCATCTAACCTGAATGGGCTGAATTAATCCTTGTTGCATCTCTGCTGATTTTTGTCTGATAAGTATAATCAGTATAATTGCACTAAAAGTATTGTGTTGATTTATGTATGAGCCAAGATTCCTAAAATGTGATTTATTTTGTGACATGTTGAATAACATTGCATTATATTGTGCTATTACTTCTCTACACTACCGCTACGGATCTGCTGCTGTGGTAAAGTCTTATGCCACAAGCAAAGAGAATAAACCCACGAGTTTATGCAGTTTTAGCCCTGTGTTCCTTGTTTTAGTCCAACACTACTGGTGGGACCTTCGCCTCTCTACCATATCACTGGGCCTGTAGAATCCTTCCTTATACTACTTATGGGGTGCCAACCATCTGCCCCATTGCACAATAGTAAATTGGGGGTATAGGGAACGGCACTGTGGTTCTAAGACCCTTCTTAAGGCTTAAGTCCAAGATGTACTCTATTGATTCATATAAGTATTGATTATAAGTATCTATTGGTGCCCTTATGTCCTGGAAGCTGTGTGCGTGCAATTGCATCATGCCGAAATGAGCATTTGTGTGCTCCCTCAAATTCAAAGTTAACCTGCACTTGCTTCCAAAGGTAGCAACTTGTGGCCCCAAGGTAATCATCCCTAGTCTCATCTTACACCACCTGCCAGTGTTGCAGGGGTTTCAGCACATGGAAAGCCAATAAACACAAAAAACAATAAACACTAGCTGACCTGTTCAATCCTCAGCTGGAGACATAAAAAAATACCATTGAAGAGGAGGAGCTGCACTATATACTACCTGGGGGCATTTCTTTTTGCTGTATGCAACTAAGGCTAGAAGGGATTAACCTATTCTTATGACTGCCATGAATTGAAGTGGAAAATTGAAGGTGAAAAACGGGGAGGGGAGATCCAAGAGAGGTAGATGAAAGAAAGGTAGATGTTAACATACCTTACTATATTATATCACCTCATTAGTCACAGGTTTAGGTTGACTTGTTTTATGCTTAATTGTTAGATATGCTATAATATTTTAATATATTATGTATTTTTGTAGGATTACTTTGTTACACTGAACAACTTATAAACGGGGTTCACATCTCCTCTCACATTGTAGGTCATCAATTACCTCTTACATTGTAGGTTTTCATAATAATCTACTAAATTAGAAAAAAATAAGGGGTAGTGGATCATTGGGATTTTGATCACATCAGTATTAGTCCAGACAATAATAGTTTGGTAATAGTGATGGTACTCACTCACCTAATCATTAAATAAGAGAGAAAAAGAAATTAGCTGTATTTACAACAAAATATGTGTTTACCGTGCCTCTACATGGGCTATTTATCCCTGAATTTCATTTTAAAAACCTGGTCACAGGTTTTGCATTCCTGCACTGTAACAGTTGAAGTCATGCATTTAGAGCATTTTTTTATGTCATGTTTTCAATGGCTGATTTGGTTATCCTAACTGTAAGCAAAATCTGCAGCTCACATTTTGTTAAAACAAAAAAATAGATAAAGTGTAGATTAATGTGGAGCATTCTGGAGTTAGGTAAATTATATAATTGTGATTATAAAAATATTAAATACTTACACCGTGTTTTCATTTCCTTCACTTCTATGTGTTTCTCCAAGTTCACAGAGGAAGTAAATAATACAGCATGAGTTGTTGGATTATTGAGGCTTTTTACCACAGACTAGAGGAGTAGTTGAGTGACATATTGCCTAGAGCCAACAGAAAACTAGAAGAGGGACAAGCATCACACTTTCTAAATGACCACCAATTGGCTTCTTTGATTGACAGACATATCCCTTATACAGAGGTTATTTTGTGGAATATTCTAGCTACTCTGTAAAATCCATTGTGTAGTAATCCTGTTAATATTATGGACAAAGCATTTATGTCATGTTGTATGACAATATTGATTTTGTATGCCACTGTTCTCAGGACCAGTGCATGGGTTGTGGGTGCCCTATTCAAAATAAGCTGGTCCTCAGAGTCCGAGTTTGAGGATCTGCAAATGTACAAAGGTTTGATGGCTGGAGGTATACATATTAGTGGTACCATAAGTACTAGTAGTATAAGTACTTATCATCATCATCATCATCGTTTATTTATATAGCGCCAACATATTCCGTAGCGCTTTACAATTGGGGACAAACGTAATAAACTAATAAACAAACTGGGTAAAACAGACAAAGAGGTGAGAAGGCCCTGCTCGCAAGCTTACAATCTATGGGACAATGGGAGATTGACACATGAGGTTAAGTATACATTTTGCATCTTGGCCCAGCCAGACTGCAAAGGTAGGGTGACTCATAAGCTAAATGATCCTGTCACACAATAATGTTGGTCCGGGGGTAGTTGTCTTGTGTGAAATTGTGTAACAGGCTAAAGGTAGTGAGGTTAAGATGGTGGTTGAGGAATATTATACGCTTGTCTGAATAGGTAGGTTTTCAGAGAACGCTTGAAAGTTTGTAGAACAGAGGAGAGTCTTATTGTGCGAGGGAGAGAGTTCCATAGAGTGGGTGCAGCCCGAAAAAAGTCCTGTAACCGGGAATGGGAGGATGTAATGAGGGTGGATGAGAGACGCAGATCTTTTGCAGAACGGAGTTGCCGAGTTGGGAGATATTTTGAGACAAGAGAGGAGATGTATGTTGGTGCAGCTTTGTTGATGGCCTTGTAGGTTAGTAAAAGTATTTTATATTGGATTCGGTAGAAGACAGGCAGCCAGTGTAGAGACATACAGAGTGATTCAACAGAGGAATAGCTATTTGCAAGGAAAATCAGTCTTGCCGAAGCATGCAAAATAGATTTTAGGGGTTTGAGTCTGTTTTTGGGAAGACCAGTAAGGAGGGAATTGCAATAGTCAATTCGGGAGATGATTAGTGCATGAATTAAGGTTTTAGCAGTGTCTTGTGTGAGATATGTGCGGATTCTGGAAATGTTCTTTAGATGTATGTAACATGATTTAGATATAGAGTCAATGTGGGGAACAAAGGATAGGCGTGAATCAAGGATTACACCTAGGCAGCGAGCTTGTGGGGTGGGATTTATGGTCATGTTATCAACAGAGATAGAAATGTCAGGTATGCTCTTGTTGGCGGGTGGGAATATTATTAACTCTGTTTTAGAAAGATTAAGTTTGAGTTGACGAGAGGACATCCAAGATGAAATGGCAGAAAGACAGTCAGTTACACGGGACAACACAGATGTCGAGATATCAGGAGAGGATAGATAGATTTGGGTATCATCCGCATAGAGATGATACTGAAAGCCAAAGGAACTTATTAGATTTCCAAGAGAAGCGGTATAGATAGAGAACAGCAGAGGACCTAGCACCGAGCCTTGTGGTACTCCAACTGATAGGGGAAGCGGAGCAGATGTGGCTCCAGAGAAATTAACAGTGAAAGAGCGATTAGAGAGGTAAGATGAGAACCAGGATAGAACTGTGTCTTGAAGACCTAGGGATTGCAGCGTTTGTATGAGAAGAGAGTGGTCAACTGTGTCAAATGCAGCCGAGAGATCAAGGAGAATTAGGAGAGAGTAATGGCGTTCAGTCTTAGCAGTGATCAGATCATTAACAACCTTGGTCAGCGCAGTCTCTGTGGAGTGTTGAGAACGAAAGCCAGACTGAAGAGGATCCAACAGGTTGTTTGCGGAAAGAAAGCGTGTGAGGCGAGTGTAGGCAAGTCTCTCTAGAAGCTTGGAGGGGCAAGGGAGCTGAGAGATGGGACGGTAATTTGAGAGAGAGTTTGGGTCGGAGTTTTGTTTTTTTAGAATAGGAGTAATCACTGCATGCTTGTATAGTGATGGAAAGATGCCAGTAGAGAGTGAGAGATTACAGATTTGAGTTAGAGGTGAAATGAGCACAGAAGACAGGGATCTACCAATTTGCGAGGGAATAGGATCAAGAGGACAGGAGGTAGAGTAGGAAGATAAGAAGAGCGTAGAAATTTCCTCTTCATTTGTGGGGTCAAATGAAGAAAGGGTGTCAGAGGGTAGTGGGAAGGAAATGAGCTGATGGCTTGTTGAGGAAGAGGATACCATTTCTAGTCTGATCTTATCAATCTTGTCCTTGAAGTAGGTAGCAAGATCCTGAGCACTGATAGTAGATGGAGGGTTCGGGGTGGGAGGATTGAGAAGATGATTAAATGTATTGAAAAGGCGTTTGGGGTTAGAAGCCTGAGCATAGATAAGAGTTTGAAAGTATGTTTGTTTTGCAGTGTCCAGAGCATTTCGATAGGAGTGGTAGACAGAAGTATATGTGAAGAAGTCATTAGAGCTTCGAGATTTACGCCAGTGACGTTCTGCTTTACGGGACAGTTTTTGAAGATTTCGTGTTGCTTTGGTGTGCCACGGTTGACATCGAAGTTGACGTGTAGTATGAAGTGTCGCTGGAGCCACTTGATCAAGGGCCGTTGCTAAGGTTAGGTGAAAATGAGGTACTGCCATCTCAGGGGATGAGAATGTAGAGATAGGGGAGAGAAGGTGTTGGAGAGAGGTGGAAAATTGTTGAAGATTAATAGAATTCAGATTTCTACGAGTATGAGGAGGCTTGGTTGAGTTAGACAGTAGAGAGGTTAGAGCAGTGGGGGTGAGAGTGTAGCTGATAAGGTGATGATCCGAGAGGGGGAAGGGTGTATTCATAAAATTAGAAACTGAGCATAGTCTAGAGAAAACAAGATCAAGGCAGTGGCCATCCTTATGAGTAGATGATTCAATCCACTGGGAGAGGTCAAGTGAGGATGTTAGAGAGAGTAGTTTGGAAGCAGCTTTGGAAGGTGGGTTATCAATGGGGATGTTGAAGTCACCCATGATGATGGTGGGGATGTCTGAAGATAAGAAGTGAGGGAGCCATGCAGAGAAATCCTCAATAAATTGTTGGTGTGCTCCAGGGGGACGATAGATCACCGCAACACGTAGGGAGAATGGATTAAAAATGCGAATAGCATGTACTTCAAAAGATGTGAACGTGAGTGATGGGACATTTGGTAGAACTGTGTATGTGCACTGTGGGGAGAGAAGTAGTCCAACCCCACCTCCTTGTCTGCCTTCAGGTCTGGAGGTGTGGGTGAGATAGAGGCCACCATGTGAAAGTGCTGCAGGTGAGGCAGTGTCTGATTGCATGAGCCATGTTTCTGTTATTGCCAGAAGGTTGAGGTTTTTTGAGAGGAAGAGATCATGAACGGAGGTAAGTTTGTTACAAACAGATCGTGCATTCCAAAGGGCACATTTAAAGGACTTGGGAAGAGAGGGTAGACAGGTGATGTGTTTGAGGTTTGCTATAGAACGGTAGTGCTCTGATGTATGTGTGTGTGAGGAGTGTGGGGGACCTGGATTAGGTGATATATCACCAGCTAATAGAAGCAGAGTGAGCGAAAGATAGGCAAGGGGATTGTAAGATGTGTGGCCTTTTATTTTCTGGCGACAGGTGGAGGCTGTACTTGTTAGAGATAATAAATAGGACAACAGTTCATGGGTGTTAAATAGAGGTGAGTGGAGTAATGCAGGTGCAATATGAACAAATTTGTGTGTTGGTGGAGGGGTGAAAGATGACACAGTCCTAAAGATCATGCCATGAAATGAGACTAAGAAAAGCAATTTGTGAAACATTGTGAAAAAAGGGGTAAAGCAAAAAGCAAGGATATTTTAAGAATTACCTCTTAGCAGTATTCCATATAAATAGACAAGTAGTGCAGAAATAGGCTGTGGCAGATGTTGCTTATTGCTGGGAGTTAAATCAAGGCAAATGTAGTCCAATGTTTGTCCAGCTGTGTTGTCTAACTGTGCATTTTCATCCACTTTGTGAGAAAATCCCACTTAGTGCAGAAATCACACACGTCTAACCCCACATACGTCTCCCCATAGAATGAAACTAAGATGTAGTCAGTCTAATTTAGGAATACACTACAGATGTGCTAATTGGTCAGCTAATCAAAGGAAAAGAAAACATTTGTGGGAAAGGATAGAGGAGGCCAGATACCTATCATAAATTAAGCAGCAATAAAAGACTGTGCCAACCTAAGTTTAAACAGATAACAGTTTCCTATAACATACTTAAACACAGATTGCAGGGATGAAATTCACAGAATAATGATCAGAGTAGTAGTAGCAGCATATGCCTATGTAAAAAATCAAAAGCACTGCTTCTACATGTATGGCTTTTTCAAATCTCCTTCTAAACTTGAACTGCTGATTCACTCTTCTGACCAAGGTAGTCTGCCCCCAAAACCTCTCTAGCCTATGTCTTATGTCCGTCCTCTCTCCATCTACCATGTATGTCCTTGTCATGTCTTATGTTCATTTTATGCTGTTTATTTAGACTCACACGGGTTATTGTTCACGTATGACCCTAATATCATGCATATTAGTAGCCATGTAAAGTATGTGTTATTATTATGCTTTACTAGAAAAACTCAACAGTATCCACCTTAAATTAGACTGAAATGTAATGACTAAATTACTTTGTTAACATAAGTAATTATGTATTATGTATTAGGTGATGTACAGCACCATGTATTTTAAAGGTGTATGGCCCATGGCTGGATAACTCAAGAATATTAGCTTTGAAAGATGCAAAGACAAATGCAGAGTGTATTTGTCACAGTTCTGTTAAATATGGTGGAACAACCAGATCGGGCAACAAAACCTTTCCATTGTGACAGCAGTCTGACAAATGGCCATTAATCTCCTGTACCAAAAAGTGTAGGCCACCACAGTTCACATGTTGCAAGTCCATAGGACCCAACGAGTATTATTGTGGCGAATACATCATGTCTAAGGCAAGCAGCGTATCAGTTGTTTTTCTTATATGTTGATTGTGATGATCATATTCTTGACTGTAAGATCTTGGAAATGTGCCCTATGGGCAACCTCTAAGGGTTCCACCATGTCCATATCCTTGGGGGGGGGGGGCTCTTGCCATGTTTGTTGTAAACAAAGAGAGGGTAAGTGAATAATGAAATAACACAGCAGTCTGTGATTGAGGTCCCTGCAAGGTGCACTGATATATGTGACTGCAATTAACTGGCACAGTTTCTAGACATCCCAGAAGGTCACATGTTTCAGGACAATGGTAATGCATAATAGTAAATTACGTTTTGCGAAATAACTCAGAAACGATGCAACTGATTACAACGCTAATATTTTTCTGCAAATTTACAGACCAAGACCTTTAATTTGGTATATGCTGCCCTGCTCAGACAATGGCATCATAGAAATAAGTCACTCACAAAAGTCGTACTTATGCTATTAATACATAGATTGTATTCTTGTATCTGTTATATTTGTGTATTGTATTCTTGTATGCAGTATCTGTTAAATGATTGACCGTGCTAAGGAATTTGTGATGCTCTATAAATAAAAGTTGCTGATGCTGCTGCCGCTGACAGTTCTGCCACTCTGCTGTCCACTATCTGTTCAAGGAAATTTCTTCTGCCATACTTAAATAGGCTTTTCCTTGCAAAGGCATGCAAAGCAATCTTACCTTGTCACTATAAAATGGGTCATTTCTTGCATGGGGCGAAGAGATAAAGAGCCCTATTGCTAGCAAAAACATCCATTTTCACTGGCAATAGCAATTTTCGCCATTTGATAAATATACCATAAAGTAATAAAACATGGTAATAAAATGTATTTATACATTGCCTACTACAGGTACCATGGTTTAGCTATTTATAGTTGGTCTTGGGCCACAACTAATTAAATAGCAGTTCTATGACTGTATTTACCATATAAGCAAACTAAACATATCCCTAGGACAGGGTGCTGATATTAATGATCTAATGTTAATTTAACTTACTTTATTCTTTTACATTTTTTTTGCTACTTGGTCTTTAATAACCACCTATATTTCTTAATAAATATAAAAAGGTGGACTGAAATATATTAGTATGCAGGCTGCACAATTACAAATTTTGGGTGAATTCACAAACAAAGCCTTAAGGCACTACTTACTCTAATTATGGCCCCAGTTGTTGTACTATAAGTCTTAGCGTACACCTGTTCAGCAACATTTTAGCTTACTAATTTATAGGGCGAGTGAGTGCACTTCTATGTGAAAGTATAATATTTACAAGTGTCTGTTGAAAAAAATCTGATTCACTGTTAAAAAATAAACCATAATAAGTATCTCACTCTATTTAAACTAAGTAAACCATCTGTTACAACTTAATGGCTGACATATGGAGACAATGTGCTTTTAAAGTACTTCAAGCATTTCATATTTAAGGAGGCTTTGATGCCAAACCTGCTACTGCATTAAAACCGCAGCAGTATAATTACTTGGAAAGATGATACCCACAGTATCAGTTGGCATAACATCCAATTTCCTGTCTGCTTTGTATCTTTTAAATCTTGTTAATAGATAAAGGAGCGGAGCTATCTGCTTTAGTTCTAATGAGATTTAAAATGACAAAAACATACATCCCCACTGAACTGAAGAGTCAAAGGAGTAGATTTACTAAGGGGTAGTTTTTGTTGCAGTTTTCAAACCTCCAAATCTCAGATGCAGTTTTCAGTCCCAAACACAGGATATATTATCCTGTGGTTTGGACGCTGAAAACGGAAACTGCATCCAATATGTAGAGGTTGGCAAACCCCAAAC